>NC_069504.1:937996883-938331466 GCF_027579735.1 Bombina bombina | reverse complement strand
TGAGGATGGTGGAGCTCATCCAATGGATGAGGATGGTGGAGCAGCCTCTACAATCTGCACTTCTTGTGACATAGTCTGTGGGTAATATCCATGACTGACATGAGATTGTGTTGTGGGGGGTGTAAATACATGGACCCTTTGTGGCTGTCTTGGCTCCCCCTCAAAGCCAAAGGAAGGATATTCCTCTGGCCAGGAATTTTGACAGGGTCATATGGCAATGGTGGTGGCAACACTCCCGGGTCCTCAACTGAGCATACTGTTCATGCGGTTGCCTGAAGACTGGTGGTGGTGGTCGTTGTGTTGGTGGCACAGCTGTTTGTATCCTCATGACAGGAGGTTATGTGGAGGAGTCAAAGGATGAGAGGGATTAGAACAGTCAGATATATGTCCATGTGGGCAGTACATGCTAGGTTCTATACTGATTTTCATGTCAAACTCTATAACATGCATGTACACATGTGAGTTGTTCTATGAGGGATTTGAATATGAACAGTATACAGGGATGTGTTTCATACAATAGTTATGTGTACATGTCAATGATGAAATAATGTGTTCTTTAAGTGACACTATGGTCACACAATTTGCTTTAGCCTGATCTAGGCACAGAACCTGCTTTATTGAGCTAAAAGTATTGGGATGGTTTTAGTGTCCATTTAATGAAAACTCTACATGTGACTTGTGGCCTGTGTTACTCTGAGACCTGTTAGTATTGCACTATCCCACCTCATATCATAAATAAATACCATGCTCCTCATCGTGTACATGAATGTGTGATATTAAAGGATGTTATATTGCAACTACATATAATACAGGTGTGTGGGATGTTTCTCACCAGCATGATGTGCTGTGGTTGCAGCCCCTGAGTCATGAGCCCCTTGAAGTCCATGGACTGCTGTGATACTCAGGGACCTGCGTATCATCTCCTGCCAGGTGTTGTACTCTATGTCAAGAGCTGGCCCACTGCCTGATCCCTTCTGGTGGATAGCTCCCTGCTCCATCTTTTTCTTTGAACCCCCTCTTGCAGTAATTCCACCTCTTTTTCAGGCCTCTACAGTCTTCCTCTGCAGAGCCACACTGTTGACGGCATCCTCTACTGCTAACCATGCAGTCTTTCTTCTTTTGGCACTGCCTTTGCCCTTCTCCTGTCCAAAGAGGGCACTGTAATTGTCCATGATGGCCTGGACTAGGGCAACATTTTTGTCAAATGAGAAGTTGGGACATCTCAGCCTCTCATCCTCCATGGCCACTTGGCTTCCTCCCTGTGATGTCCCTGGCAGTGTGGGTCTCACCCTATCCTCTCCCTCCTCAACCCTTCTGTCCCCATGTGCCCCCTCTGTTCCTCTCCTGGATGTGCCTGCTCTCTGGGGCTCTCAGACATACCTGATCCCATCATCTCTTCTGGCTCTCCCTCTCCCTACTCCACTTACTCCCTGACGGGGACCCCACTGCTCCTCCTGTCCTTTCCAATACTCCTCTCCCTGCCACTCCCCTCCCCTCCTCCCCTCATCCCTACCTCTCCCTGCCATCCTCACACTAATCACACTACACACACTCCCACTCACTCCCAGTTCAGTCACACACAATCACAATCAAACACTCAGCCTATCACACTGTAAAACAAAACAAAAAATATGTGAGGTGTTAGAAAAAGAAGTGTGGTGTATTTGTATATGTATGCATGCAAAATGTGTCCAATATGTCAGAATATGTATAAGTGTACAAGCTTACTGAATCCACCAATATGACCTAACTAACTATTCTGTTTGTGCCACTCTCTCTACTCTCACTAATCCTCCACTCCTGGGCCGTGTGCTGTAGCTCAACAAACAATCCAAACACACTGAAGAAAATGGCAGCTGTGCATGGGTTTATATATGAATTTGAATAGCGTAATTATGTGTCGCATTTTTATTTCTATTCCGGTTTCGTTTTTACGGGTATTATCCTCATTTGCATAAAACGACTCTTTATTGACACTTTCCGCGGACATAATACTGGCGTAAGTTACTTGCAACAACAGAAATGTGTATTTGCGCACATTTCTGAAGATCGCAAGTTTATCCTACTTACGCCAGTCTAGCATCTCACGGCACCGTATATGTAACACCCCGATGTGCAAGGTCAAATTACGGGCGGTGCAAGTTTTAATGCTTGCGCCGAAGCCTGCACTGTATATGTAATCTCGCCCTATGTTTTTAAACCCTAATGCACAAAACAAATTATTATTCCAGTGAATAAAAATACATATATATATATATATATATATATATATATATATATATATATATATATATATATATATATATATATATATATATATATGATTAGTAAACAATAAATGATATTAGACTTACCTGACAGAAGAACCTTTTGTGTGTAAAAAGTGTACTCCCTAAAGAGATCAAAAATCAAAATCCGCAACATTGACATTCAAAATGTTGCTAAATTGCAGAATTTGGCCTGTGGGACAAGTACATTTTTTTACACAAAATCAAGAGGTGTTTAATGTGCATTTAAGTAACTGTTAAATTGGAGCAATCTATTGCTGGGTAGTATTGTAGACAAGAAAGGATGATTAAGTTTTGTGTAGGGGCAAAAGTAGGTTTTAAATTAGGGGATTTGTCTACTGTTATCATGAAATAAATAAATACATTACAAATGGATTTTGTGTTTGTTATATGTGGGAGGCTTTAGCAAAAATAAATGTTTTTAGTCCCTTAAAGGGACAGCTGACACCAAAAGTGTTATTGTTTAAAAAGATGAATAATGCCTTTACTACCCATTATCCAGCTTTGCACAGCCAATATTGTTATAATTATATATTTTATAACATTTAAACCTCTACATTTCTGCCAGTTTGTAAGCCACTACAAACAGCCTATTATCACATGTTTTTTATTAGCTTTTCACAAGAAGAGACTGCTAATCCATGTGGGCCATATAGATAACATTGTGCTCTCTCCCGAGAAGTTGTGGCTGACACTGCACTAATTGGCTAAAATGCAAGTCAATATTTAATAAATAAATAGCCATGTGTTCAGGGGGCTGTCAAAAGAGGCTTAAAGGGACAGTCTACACCAGAATTTTTATTGTTTTAAAAGATAGATAATCCCTTTATTACCCATTCCCCAGTGTTGCATAACCAACACAGTTATATTAATATACTTTAAACCTCTGTGATTATCTTGTATCTAAGCCTCTGCAAACTGCCCCTTTTTTCAGTTCTTTTGACAGACTTGCAGTCTAACCAATCAGTGCCTGCTCCCAGATAATTTCTCGTGCCCGAGCACAGTGTTATCTATATGAAATATGTGAACTAACACCCTCTAGTGGTGAAAAACTGTTAAAATGCAAGCTGAAAGAGGTGGGCTTCAAGGTCTAAGAAATTAGGATATGAACCTCCTAGATTAAGCTTTCAATTAAGAATACCAAGAGAACAAACCAAAATTGGTGATAAAAGTAAATTGGAAAATTGTTTAAAATTACATGCTCTATCTGAATAATGAAAGTTTATTTTGGCCTAGACTGTCCCTTTAAGTTACAAGGTAATCACAGAGGTTAAGCAAATATTAAAATAACCATGTTGGCTGTGCAAAACTGGGGAATGAGTAATAAAAAGGTTATCTTTTTAAATAATAAATATTTTCAAGTAGACTGTCCCTTTAACTTATAAACATTTACATGTCCTAAATAACAGTCTTTCAGCAAGGCTTGATGACACCTTTGTAAAAGTGATGATTGGCAATATATCAATAATGATTTATCTCAACAAAGGCATAGTTTAAATTAAAGCCAATTAAAACTGCTCAGGTGATGACAAATTAGTAATCAATATCTACTCAAAAATTATTTCTACATAACAACATAGGTGAACATGCCCGGAAGAAGATAAAAATTCTACCAGGAGAAAGAAATATGTATTTTTAGAATTGATCACATTCTATTCACATAGATAGAACCAATTAAACACGTCGAATGCAATGCCACTTTACATTAGAGTGTTAGTAGCAAACAACCACAACACAACATAAGGAAGTTATATAAAAGACTCACTCCATTTCCATTTGCTATATTTTTGTATAATGCTATGATATTGTATTAAGACTAATTTCTATCGAACAATAATGTATATGTTGACTGCATAGTATCATTAAAAAAAAAATACAAAAAAAAAATACCATATTATTTCTGACACTTTGTCCATGCAAATAAAAATGATCAAGAATACCATTTTAGAATTTTTATTTAATTAAAAAAAAAAACAATTGTTTAAAGAGATTCAGCCTAAATAACATATAACTGAAATATATAGAAATAATATATTTGAAGCATCATACATAGAATAATAGATAACTGGTGCAGCTGGCGCTCATTGCTTCCTGAAAGTTTGGCCAGTGCCTTGGATAGTTTATTCTTCCCATCTGTTCACACAGGACGCCAATAATTCTTCCATATAATTAGGAGTGGGAACAAATGAATACATGATTGTCCTATCTTTTTGTTTACAAGCCAGATGATATTCGTACTTGTATGATGCATTATATGAGCAAATACTTCCTGTTTACAGTAATATGAATGACTAAGAATATTCTTTTATAATAATAAAATTAAATATATTCACAAAGTTGTTTCAAATTATTTCCCACACAATTATAAAAATGTTTCCAATATTTATAATTATAATGCATTTCATAGTTTAGAATATTTTTTTTTTTTTGCATATCGAAAATTCAAGTATAAATTAACAATTCTCCCCACTTACCTTCAGCACTATCTAGATTCCTAAATCTAACTTGATGGAAAATTTGAATATCTAAATGATATTTTCTAATTTTGAATTAAAGTGAAAGTAAAGTTCAAATTAAACTTTCATGATTCAGATAGGGCATGTCATTTTAAACAACTTTCTAATTTACTTTTATCATCAAATTGGTTTGTTCTCTTGTTATTCTTAGTTGAAAGCTAAACCTAGGTAGGCTCATATGCTAATTCCTAAGCCCTTGAAGGCTGCCTCTGCATGTGACAGTTTTTCACAGCCAGAGGGCATTAGTTCATGTGTTTCATATAGATAACACTGTGCTCATGCACGTGAAGTTATTTAAAAGTCAGCACTAATTGCCTGAAATGCAAGGCTATCAAAAGATTTGAGATAAGGAGGCAGTCAGCAGAAGCTTAGATACAAGGTAATCACAGAGATAAAAAGTATATTTCTATAACAGTGTTAGTTATGCAAAACGGAGGAATGGTAGATAAAGGGTTTATCTATCTTTTTAAACAATAACATTTTTGGGGTTTACTATCCCTTTAATGCAAACTAGCTTATACTATATATATAGACTGTGTTTTTTCTTTAAAAAGAGACATACGTCACTCATTATTAAACCCATATTTATCAATGCTTATAACATTGGATTGAATTAAGACATTTGGCATCTTTCTTTAAATTAGTAAACTAGCTTTTATAATACAGGAATACAGTATTTGTGTGACTCCTAAAGGTAATAAGAAGATTCTGTGTGTGTGTGCATGTGTGTATATATCACACACACAAAGGGAAATTAAAGCCACATTAAAAGTGTGTCTTTGAAATCTTAAGAGAAAAAAAGAAAAGAAAAGAAAATACTGACCTTATATCCTAATTAGAGAAATTGAACTAACACAAGATTTATTTTCCTTTTTTTTTTTTTTTTTTTTTTTTTTTAAATATTTGTTTTCTATTTGTTCTGACTGTTTTTACAAATCAAATTGTTCTGTTTTTTGGATATTTTTTTTAAAAATAAGTAATTTAAATATAAGACTGTTTTGAAAATTAACATTTTCAGAATATACAGTGACTTTCATTCTATTTTTTTTTTTAAATTCTTCATTTATATATCCAGCACTGAATAAGGCAACAAATGGTATGTACAACAAAATTTTGCAAAATATGATGACAGAAATTGCTACCAAAGACAGCACTGTATTTTCTTCTATATTCTATTAGCATAGCTACTCCAGACATTATTTATTCTCACTTTCTCCTCATCTAACTTATTGTAACTAGTTTCCCCCTATATAGCAATTCAACAGATAACAGTATAGTTTGCATAACATATTGGGTTAGATCAAAGTTCTCCAAGAGTCTCTAGTGCTTTGTAGTCCTTTGTAATCAGCAAGTCATTGCAGCTCTATTATGAGTGAGTCTCTCGTTCGATATTAGGTTTCATATATCAACAGATTAATTTTCCCCTCCTCCCCATTCAGCTCTGCTTCCTACTCTCTCCTGACCTAACCCAAGGCGCCCCCCCAGGGTTCTGTTTCTGTCTCTCATCTCAGTCTCTCCATTGGTTTATTACCTTGTTAATTGGGAAGTTTAGAAGATGTTCCATTTGCCCCGTAACTGGGCTTCCAGAACGAATTCTGAGTTTTTGAGTGGGTACAGAATTTGTCTCTGATGTGTTAAGTCTAAGCTGTGAATTAAGGGTTCCCATTTGTTGAGAAAATGTTTAGTTTGTTTTATGATGTCACCCTGTGTGTCTACTTGTTCACGAATCATTTGCTGTTGTAATTCTAGTTTGAGATGTGTGAGTGTTGGTGGGTCATGCTCTATCCACTTCTTGAAGATGAGCTTTCTGGCAAACAGTATGACATTATGAATAAACGCCATATGTTTGTTTGTGTCCGACTGTGTGTGGAGGAATACCACTGCGTGAATGTTTAGGTCTATGCTCCCTCCCGTAACTCTCATTGCCCACTTGTGTGCCATGTTCCAGAATCTTGTGAGTTTTGGGCATTGCCATATCATATGGAGTATGTTGGGGTTTGGGTGAGCGCACTTTGGACAAAGTCCCGAAGTCTCAGGACTCCATTTGTGAAACATCTTTGGAGTTATGTATGCATTATGTAGTAGCTTTGTATGCGACTCCCGGATGTCATTTGATAATGATGCCTTCCTCACCTTTGAGACGCTTTGTTCAATGATTTGGTCTGTAACTGGGTGCTCAGTCCAAGTGCTCCATTTATGTTGGATTTGATCCCTAGTAGCCTTATTAGTCACCGTTTGGAGTGCTTTGTATGTATGTGAGATTGAGGTCAGTCCTCCTCTTGTCAGAGTCAGTAGCTTGTACAGTTCGCAGTTGGTGTCCGGCATGTCTCCCATCCCCAAAATGCTTTGTACATAGTGTCTTGTCTGTAGGAATGTGAAGTGATGTTTGTGAGGTAGATTAAATTCTAATTGTAGTTCGGCAAACGATTTGACTGATTTCTGGTCTGGCGTCAGGACCTGTCTGATAGTAGTCAGTCCCCGTGTTTCCCATTGTCTAAAAGGCAATGTGGTGAAACCCGCCTGAAAATTTGGGTTACCTCGTAAGGGTAGGTATACAGTATTCTTGCATGTTATTCTAAAGGCCCTGCAGATTTTCCACCATGCTCTTACAGGTTGGAGGAAAATAGCATTGTGTCCCACTATTCCATCTAGTTGTGTGCGAGTCATGTGTGGGAGCATTTTTAATGACCACGGAGCAATAAGCTCCGTCTCTAGTTCACTATTGGTGAAGACATTTCTGTCCAAAAACCAATCCATTACATATTTAGCCAAAGCTGCCCAGTTGTAATACTCTATATTTGGGAGCGCTAGTCCCCCCATCTCTGGTGTGCATGTCATTTTTTTATGTCCTATTCTATGTCGTTTCCCTTTCCATAAAAAGTGTAGTATGTCTCTGTTTAGTGCCTGGAGGTCTTGTTTGTGGATGAGTTCGGGTAGCATTTGTAGTGTGTATAGCAGTTTGGGGAATAGGATCATCTTAATTAGTCCCACTCTTCCCGACAATGTCAGTGGTAGTGGTGTCCAGTTTAGGAGTGTGTGTCTTAGTTCTTTGATTAGTGGTCGGAAGTTAAGTCCATACCACTGTCTGGGGTCTCTAGAGAGAATAATACCTAGGTACTTAAACGAGTTAGTTACAATCTTAAAGTTATCTTGCAATAGGTCTGTTGGCGACTCATTCCGTAGCCACAACAGCTCTGATTTGTCTTTATTTATACAATATCCTGAAATTTGACCGAACTCGACTATGATGCGCATTAAAATAGGGATATTCTGCCTGGGCTCTCTTGTGTACAGGGAGTGCAGAATTATTAGGCAAGTTGTATTTTTGAGGATTAATTTTATTATTGAACAACAACCATGTTCTCAATTAACCCAAAAAACTCATTAATATCAAAGCTGAATAGTTTTGGAAGTAGTTTTTAGTTTGTTTTTAGTTATAGCTATTTTAGGGGGATATCTGTGTGTGCAGGTGACTATTTCTGTGCATAATTATTAGGCAACTTAACAAAAAACAAATATATACCCATTGCAATTATTTATTTTTACCAGTGAAACCAATATAACATCTCAACATTCACAAATATACATTTCTGACATTCAAAAACAAAACAAAAACAAATCAGTGACCAATATAGCCACCTTTCTTTGCAAGGACACTCAAAAGCCTGCCATCCATGGATTCTGTCAGTGTTTTGATCTGTTCACCATCAACATTGCGTGCAGCAGCAACCACAGCCTCCCAGACACTGTTCAGAGAGGTGTACTGTTTTCTCTCCTTGTAAATCTCACATTTGATGATGGACCACAGGTTCTCAATGGGGTTCAGATCAGGTGAACAAGGAGGTCATGTCATTAGATTTTCTTCTTTTATACCCTTTCTTGCCAGCCACGCTGTGGAGTACTTGGACGCGTGTGATGGAGCATTGTCCTGCATGAAAATCATGTTTTTCTTGAAGGATGAGGACTTCTTCCTGTACCACTGCTTGAAGAAGGTGTCTTCCAGAAACTGGCAGTAGGACTGGGAGTTGAGCTTGACTCCATCCTCAACCCAAAAAGGCCCCATAAGCTCATCTTTGATGATACCAGCCCAAACCAGTACTCCACTTCCACCTTGCTGGCGTCTGAGTCGGACTGGAGCTCTCTGCCCTTTACCAATCCAGCCACGGGCCCATCCATCTGGCCCATCAAGACTCACTCTCATTTCATCAGTCCATAAAACCTTAGAAAAATCAGTCTTGAGATATTTCTTGGCCCAGTCTTGACGTTTCAGCTTGTGTGTCTTGTTCAGTGGTGGTCGTCTTTCAGCCTTTCTTACCTTGGCCATGTCTCTGAGTATTGCACACCTTGTGCTTTTGGGCACTCCAGTGATGTTGCAGCTCTGAAATATGGCCAAACTGGTGGCAAGTGGCATCTTGGCAGCTGCACGCTTGACTTTTCTCAGTTCATGGGTAGTTATTTTGCGCCTTGGTTTTTCCACACGCTTCTTGCGACCCTGTTGACTATTTTGAATGAAACGCTTGATTGTTCGATGATCACGCTTCAGAAGCTTTGCAATTTTAAGAGTGCTGCATCCCTCTGCAAGATATCTCACTATTTTTGACTTTTCTGAGCCTGTCAAGTCCTTCTTTTGACCCATTTTGCCAAAGGAAAGGAAGTTGCCTAATAATTATGCACACCTGATATAGGGTGTTGATGTCATTAGACCACACCCCTTCTCATTACAGAGATGCACATCACCTAATATGCTTAATTGGTAGTAGGCTTTCGAGCCTATACAGCTTGGAGTAAGTCAACATGCATAAAGAGGATGATGTGGTCAAAATACTAATTTCCCTAATAATTCTGCACTCCCTGTATAGAATCATATAATCTGCGAAAAGGGATATATGGAGGGTTTCTTTGCCTATAGTTAATTCTTCCGTGTTTTTCCTAATTTTGGTTGCCAATGGTTCAAGCGCCATGTCAAAGAGGAGCGGAGAGAGTGGACACCCCTGTCTCGTGCCTCTCATTAGCGGGAAAGATTTTGATGGTTCGCCATTAACTAAAATTGCTGCTCTGGGCTCATTATACACTGCATAAGTGGCTGTCATAAAGTCGCCCTGAATCCCAAATTTCCCAAGAGTTGTGAAGAGGTGGTCCCATAGTATCTTGTTGAACGCTTTCTCAGCGTCTACCAGTAGTATACAAGCGTCTCCTTCCCTCTGGTCTCCCTCCTGGTTGTCTTCCCCCCAGTAGTGTGACAGGACTAGTTGCAATTTTCTCATGTTCTTAACTGAGGATCTACCCCTAACAAACCCTGTCTGGTCTTCGTGTAGCAGATCCGGTAATATCTCCGTCAGTCTATTGGCTAAAATTTTGGTAAACAGTTTGTAGTCTGAATTGAGTAGTGAGATTGGTCTATACGAGGATGTCAGTAGTGGGTCTCTGTCTGGTTTGGGGATGACTGTCACATTCGCTTCTGTAAATCTATTTGATAGATCTGCCCTCCCTTTCATTATAGCATTAAACATTAAGGTGAGTGTCTCCGCCACCTCCTCCCTGATCATTTTATAAAACTCCCCTGGTAGGCCGTCCGGCCCGGGGGTTTTCTCTAGGGGCAAAGCGTTAATAGCTCCAATAATCTCCAGGGAGGTCACTGGGTTATTTAAGGTCTGTAGCTGCACCTCAGTTATTTGCGGAAGGACTAAGTCCTTCCAAAAGTTTTGTTTCAATTCTTCATCTACCATTTGGGGGCTATACAATTTGGAATAGTAGTCTACAAATGTTTTATGTATATCCTCTTTCTTTGTTAGTATTGTTCCTTGTCCCTGTATGGCTGTTATAGTATTAGGTTTCCTGGTTAGTTTGGTGATCTTTGCTAATAATTTACCTGTGCGATTCCCATAGCGGTAGAATTTAGCCTGCATCCGAGTTTGGGCTCTGCCTGCTGTCTGAATAAGATGAGTGTCTCTGAGGGTCTTGATGTCTTTGTATTTTAGTCTGTTTTGGTCTGTCGGGTGTCTAAGGTATTGATTTCTGGCGTTTAGGAGTTGGCGCAGAAGTAGTTCCCCTCTCTTTCTGCTAATTTTATTTATTCTAATTGCATAAGTTGTGATCTCCCCTCTTAGCACCGCTTTTGCCGTTTCCCAAAACAGTGAAATGTCGTTTATGTGTTGCTTGTTAAGATCCTTGTAAACTAACCACTCTCCCACCAAGTGTTTTAGCAAGTTGAGGTCGTGGTACAGGTGCGTAGGGAATCTCCACCCACACATCTTTCTCTGAGGGGCATCAGTAGTTAGCTCTAGTGTCACTGGTGAGTGGTCCGAGATGGTTATGGGATCTATCATAATGTCTCCTACCCTAGAGCACAGTTGACTTGAGACTAGAAAATAGTCTATGTGGGAGAGTGTGGTTTTTGATGGATGTGCACATGTGTAATCACGTGCCTCAGGGTTTCTTTCCCTCCATACATCGAAAAGATCTAAACTATTTCTGAAGTTTTTAAGTATTAATGTTTCTCTTCTAGATCCTATCCATGGCTGTTTGGGTTTTGTGTTGCTAGAGGGGTTGCGGAATCTGTCCGCAGGTGTATGTGGCGCTATATTGTAATCTCCACCCACTATAATGGGTAAGTCTGAAAATTGTATGAGTTTGCTTTGGAGGTGGATTAGAAATTCTCTTTTCTGTGTCTGGGGGCCATATATGCCACAGAGTATCAGGGATAGTGTATCAATCTTTAGTTTTATAATCAGATATCTACCCTCTACATCAGTGATCACCTGTGAGATGTCATAGTTCAGTCCCTTTCGGAACAGCATTGCAATCCCTCTCGCTCTTTTCTTTTCATAATGCGTGAAGAGTACTTCTCCCACCCACCCCGTTTAAGCTTTTGATGCTCTATTTGAGAAAGGTGTGTTTCTTCTAGTATGGCTATGTCGGGTTTTTTTGTATTTAACTGTCTCAGAATCGCCTTTCTTTTAATAGGAGATGTTATCCCTCACACATTCCAGGTGGTGATTTTCATTTTCCTACAGAGAGTGTCTTGTTGTGTGTGGGTGTCACAATTTGTCAAGGCTGTGAGGTGTGGAGTGCTATGCGTAGCTGTTGCAGTATAGGTTAATGAGCCTTACTTACTGTTTTCTGCAATGTCCAAAATCTGTCTACTCTCCCCCTGAGGGAGCGCCCTGAGAGCTGATGGGTTCTATCTATCACTAAGACAAACAAAAAGCAATCTGGTTAGTGAGTATTAACTTTTAAACTTTTAAAACCGCCTTTTGAACTTGTTTAAAAGAGATAAAAACAGGCAATAAATTTCAACAGTATAACAGACAATAAACAATAAACTATTTTTTCACTTCCCTCTCCCCCCCCACACTTGTAAAGGATATAAGTTGTCATGTCATTTAGTTTTTAAGAGGCTTTACTCTATGATTTCTGAGGCTTTGATAAGTGTCTCTGTTTTCAGGTGTCGTCTGGCTGAACTTCGTGGTCCTGTTGTTGATTCCGTCTTTCTTCTCTCTGCAGATGTAGTTTAAGCTGGTTCGGGGACTCAAAGAATAGAGGTCCATTGGCTGTGTGGAGCCTCAGCCTCGCCGGATACAAAAGGGCTGCCATTCTGCCTTGCTCCATGAGTTGTTTGCAGTAGGGCGTAAACTCCTTTCTTTTGGCTGCAACTGTTGCTGAGTAATCTTGAAATAAATATATTCTCCGTCCTTCATATTCCAAAGGTGAAGCCTTCCTGTAGGCCTGCAAGATCGCTACTTTTGCTCTGAAACTTAGGTACTTCACCATTACCTAGCGTGACTCTTGGCTATTTTCCCCTTGTTTTCGTGGGTCTCCCACTCTGTGTGCTCTCTCCACTACGCACGGGAGGCAGGACTGAGGCATACGCAGCAACTTTGGGAGGATGTTTTCTGCAAATTCTATTAGCTCTGATCCCGGGACGGTTTCGGGGACTCCTACAATTCTTAGGTTGTTTCTTCTCGACCTGTTCTCCAAGTCATCAACCTTTGCCCATAACCGATCATTCTGTTGTTGCAATGCTCGTATATTAGTTTCCGTTTCTCTATGGCGGGTTTCTCCTTCTGCCACTCTCTGTTCCACCTGTGTCAATCTGCCGTTAAATGACTTAACCTCAGTTGTAAGTGAGTCCATCCCTGTTTGTAACTGCTCAATTTTGGGTAGGAACAGTGCAGATGTCTGTGTGACAATTGGGTGTGTGTCTATATTGTTAGAGTTTGTTAATGCATCCGCCTTCATTGGGGTCTGCGGTGTCTCTAAGTGATTCTTTTTTTTCTCTGCATGCTTAAGTCTGCCTGCCATTGTCCCTGTTGTTTTTATATAGGAGTTATAATACTTTTGCATGCAGCTTTAGTATTTTGTCAGTCAGCTTTGCCAGTACTGTGACTCCTTTTTGCTTACTTTGCCACAAGTTGCTATTTTCCTCTGTTAGTTTTTTAGGCCTCAGAATAAGGTTGAACACAGGTTCACTGTTGTGCTTGTTAAGCGCTGGGTGGGAAGGGTAGGGACAGGTCTGTGCCTTCTAGCCTCTCATAGTGTGTTAGCCTGTATTATCTGTTATGAAAAGGTAGGGTCCAATGATCTAAAGTTCATACTTCTCCTCCTCCTGTCTCCTATGCAGCCCTACACACTTTGTGTTAAATCAAGTTTTGGAGACAGCGTTTTCTCTTAGGCTAGGTAGTGACAGTCTTGTGTATGAGTACTGATGCTTTTATTATCGACACTAGTTATTGCAGGTGTTCTTATTCCTGGCTGGGGCTATGTAGTATATTAATAAGTGGTCTTCTCACCTGTATATGCGCGTCTGCTCCCAGTGTCTTCCACTCAATTAACCCCTGGATCTGTGAGGGCTATGTTAGGCAAAGTAATTAATATTCAGCAGCGTTAGTTTTGACTGTGAAGTCTGTTGCTGATTCCTACTTCTTCTAGGTTTAAATGTCAGTAATGGGGGCAGTGCTTCTGTGGTTATCTTTTTAGCAAGCGCGGCAGTGGGGCAAGATGGCGGCGTTCCTGCCGTTGATTAAGTTCCCAACTCCGTGTCCCACCCTTCTCTTGTAGGGGTCTGAGTCTTTAATCCGTATTATACGGTTCTAATCCTTGGCTCCTTGTGTTGCGTGGAGCACTTATTATTTCCCTGTCTGTTTATGTCCCTCGCGGCTACAGCCGCTACTCACAATCACTTCGGTGGCCTGCTACTTCTCCGGTAGGGGATTCTGCTGTTAGAATCCCTGCCGGCTTGTGTCCGGGCAGTGAGGGGTGTCTCTGCCAAGGGTGCCGGCTTTTTCTGGGGCAATGTGCAGGTTTTTTTTTCCCAGTTTAATAGCTGGAAACTGCGGAGCTCTGTTCTGTGCGTCTGCTCTCTCCGCCCTCCTACCGAAAGTCCACTTTCATTCTATTTTTAATTATCTAAGTATATGGATCTATGCAAAATTGTTTATTCACAAGTTATACAGGAAACATGATCAAATTAAGTGCATTTTAGATTTACTGTAAGAATGAAAACAAGCAAATCTTTAATTCAGCCATTCTACTAGGACTAAGCCTGTGGTCCCACATTTATGAAACACCAAGCGGACTGAGATCCTGTCCAATAACATTGTCCATGTTAAATTGCAATGAGCAGGTACAAACCACTTCCCACAGTTATTATTGTGCAAGCAATTGCTTGTGCAGCTTCACCCACTGCTATAGAGCAGTGTTTCTCAACCACAGTCCTCAAGTACCCCCAAGAGGCCAGGTTTTCATTTTAGCTGAGTTATAGCGCAGGTGAAATAATCAGCTGATCAGTAACCATGGTTACTAACCTGCTTTCACCCATCAGAAGATTATTTCACCTGTGCTCTAGTTCAGCTATAATAAAAATGTGGCCTTTTGGGGGTAGTTGAGAACCATGGTTAAGAAACACTGCTCTAGAGTAACCATTTGTCATCCATCCTTGTTATTCAAACATTATCCTCAACACATCAAATGTAAGACTCACACCAAACATACAGTAAAATTGACACACCAGCCAGCAAGTGTCAGGCTTGATACCTGCCCTTATGTTCCCACAGTCTAGCATCTCCCATCCAATACATTTCTTGTCCAGATTTGTGTAGACTACTAACTTTAACCTTATTCAAATTCAAATGAAAAGCAATCATATTTCACAAAAAATATTAAACAGTTCAACCTTCTTTTAAGACTTTTGATCCAAATTTAAGATTTATCCTTGCCTTTAAGTTTAAGATGTATCCTCACCTTAAAACCAAATTAAATTAATTATGACTCTGTATTATTAATTATTATTAAGACATATTAAACTGTATACATTTATACTGTATTGTTATTTGGGAAGTAAAACTCTCCTTATATTAGTCATATATTATTAAATACATTTTAAGATAATATTTAAAACTGATATTCTATCAGTACGGTAAACATAACAAATAGCAATAAAAATAAATAAATACAAATGTACAAATATATCACATATGTAATATGCATATAGGTAAATGTGATGAGCTAGATTTTTTTTAATATAAGGTTCTAAATGTGTCTTTTTTTTTACTCTGTGTAGTGCAAAATATAAGATATATGACTCTGTTCTGCTTTGCTGAACTGATTCAAATGGCATTCAGTCTCAGTCCAATGGTTTTTTGTAGATAAGGATTGATCTGTGAATCACTTGCATGGTACTTTTCAAAGATTTTTCTTGACTTCAATTGTCAGGTGTTGGTCAGCTTTCATTGCAAGGTAGTAGAGGGAGACAAGTCTGTCAGACAGATATCATCTTTAAGATATGCCTCATTTTGATATCTTTATGACCAGAACAGCATTATTGAACATTCCATAAAGCTAAAGTCATGATTTAAACATTGATGCCTTGTTTTATATAGTATTTGAAAGACTGATAAAACATATATCTATCACCTCTGAATTTACTTTATGCTAAAGGTATAGTCTGTAA
The DNA here is from genome assembly GCF_027579735.1 of Bombina bombina. Taxonomy (NCBI): domain Eukaryota; kingdom Metazoa; phylum Chordata; class Amphibia; order Anura; family Bombinatoridae; genus Bombina; species Bombina bombina. The sequence continues at coordinate 938,315,714 of NC_069504.1, read as the reverse complement.
AGGATAGAATAGCACTGAGAGATTTTTTTTCTCCAAATGTTTGACAATTTTATATCTACTATGTCAACTATGAGTGGAAAAAATAAATATAATAGTCAAACTTTTTTTTCTGTTTTTTTGGCATACAGTATTACTCAAAAAATAAGGCCTAGATTTGGAGTTTTGTCGGTAACGACCCGCGTAGCTAACGCCGGCTTTTTTCTGGCCGCACCATAAAAATAACTCTGGTATTGAGAGTCCACATAAAGGCTGCGTTAGGCTCCAAAAAAGGAGCGTAAAGCATTTTTAACGCAGCTTCAACTCTTGATACCAGATTTGCTTACGCAAGCGGCCAGCCTCAAAAACGTGCTCATGCACGATTCTCCCATAGAAAACAATGGGGCTGCTTGAGCTGAAAAAAAACCTAACACCTGCAAAAAAGCCGCGTTCAGCTCCTAACGCAGCCCCATTGTTTGCTATGGGGAAACACTTCCTACGTCTGCACCTAACACCCTAACATGTACCCCGAGTCTAAACACCCCTAACCTTACACTTATTAACCCCTAATCTGCCGCCCCCGCTATCGCTGACCCCTGCATATTATTATTAACCCCTAATCTGCCACTCCGTAAACCGCCGCTACTTACATTATCCCTATGTACCCCTAATCTGCTGCCCTAACATCGCCGACCCCTATATTATATTTATTAACCCCTAATCTGCCCCCCACAACGTCGCCTCCACCTGCCTACACTTATTAACCCCTAATCTGCCGACCGGACCTGAGCGCTACTATAATAAAGTTATTAACCCCTAATCCGCCTCACTAACCCTATAATAAATAGTATTAACCCCTAATCTGCCCTCCCTAACATCGCCGACACCTAACTTCAATTATTAACCCCTAATCTGCCGACTGGAGCTCACCGCTATTCTAATAAATGTATTAACCCCTAAAGCTAAGTCTAACCCTAACACTAACACCTCCCTAAGTTAAATATAATTTACATCTAACGAAATTAATTATCTCTTATTAAATAAATTATTCCTATTTAAAGCTAAATACTTACCTGTAAAATAAATCCTAATATAGCTACAATATAAATTATAATTATATTATAGCTATTTTAGGATTAATATTTATTTGACAGGCAACTTTGTAATTATTTTAACCAGGTACAATAGCTATTAAATAGTTAAGAACTATTTAATAGCTACCTAGTTAAAATAATTACAAAATTACCTGTAAAATAAATCCTAACCTAAGTTACAATTAAACCTAACACTATACTATCATTAAATTAATTAAATAAAATACCTACAATTACCTACAATTAAACCTAACACTACACTATCAATAAATAAATTAAATACAATTCCTACAAATAACTACAATGAAATAAACTAACTAAAGTACAAAAAATAAAAAAGAACTAAGTTACAAAAAATAAAAAAATATTTACAAACATAAGAAAAATATTACAACAATTTTAAACTAATTACACCTACTCTAAGCCCCCTAATAAAATAACAAAGACCCCCAAAATAAAAAATGCCCTACCCTATTCTAAATTACTAAAGTTCAAAGCTCTTTTACCTTACCAGCCCTGAACAGGGCCCTTTGCGGGGCATGCCCCAAGAAGTTCAGCTCTTTTGCCTGTAAAAAAAAAACCATACAATACCCCCCCCCCAACATTACAACCCACCACCCACATACCCCTAATCTAACCCAAACCCCCCTTAAATAAACCTAACACTAAGCCCCTGAAGATCTTCCTACCTTATCTTCACCATACCAGGTTCACCGATCCGTCCTGAAGAGCTCCTCCGATGTCCTGATCCAAGCCCAAGCGGGGGGCTGAAGAGGTCCATGATCCGGCTGAAGTCTTCATCCAAGCGGGAGCTGAAGAGGTCCATGATCCGGATGAAGTCTTCATCCAAGCGGGAGCTGAAGAGGTCCATGATCCGGATGAAGTCTTCTATCAACGGCATCTTCAATCTTCTTTCTTCGGGAGCCATCATCTTCCATCCGACGCGGAACATCCTCTTCTCCCGACGCCTACTAGCCGAATGACGGTTCCTTTAAGGGACGTCATCCAAGATGGTGTCCCTTGAATTCCGATTGGCTGATAGGATTCTATCAGCCAATCGGAATTAAGGTAGGAATATTCTGATTGGCTGATGGAATCAGCCAATCAGAATCAAGTTCAATCCGATTGGCTGATCCAATCAGCCAATCAGATTGAGCTCGCATTCTATTGGCTGTTCCGATCAGCCAATAGAATGCGAGCTAAATCTGATTGGCTGATTCCATCAGCCAATCAGAATATTCCTACCTTGATTCCGATTGGCTGATAGAATCCTATCAGCCAATTGGAATTCGAGGGACGCCATCTTGGATGACGTCATATAAAGGAACCGTCATTCGTCGTTCAGTCGTCGGCCAGGATGGATGTTCCGCGTCGGAGGTCTTCAGGATGCTGCCGCTCCGTTCCAGATGGATGTCGATAGAAGATGCCGCCTGGATGAAGACTTCAATCGGATGGAAGACCTCTTCTGCCCCGCTTGGATGAAGACTTCTACCGGATTATGGACATCTTCAGCCCCCCGCTTGGGCTTGGATCAGGACATCGGAGGAGCTCTTCAGGACCGATCGGTGAACCTGGTATGGTGAAGACAAGGTAGGAAGATCTTCAGGGGCTTAGTGTTAGGTTTATTTAAGGGGGGTTTGGGTTAGATTAGGGGTATGTGGGTGGTGGGTTGTAATGTTGGGGGGGGTATTGAATGTTTTTTTTACAGGCAAAAGAGCTGAACTTCTTGGGGCATGCCCCGCAAAGGGCCCTGTTCAGGGCTGGTAAGGTAAAAGAGCTTTGAACTTTAGTAATTTAGAATAGGGTAGGGCATTTTTTATTTTGGGGGGCTTTGTTGTTTTATTAGGGGGCTTAGAGTAGGTGTAATTATTTTAAAATTGTTGTAATATTTTTCTTATGTTTGTAGATATTTTTTTATTTTTTGTAACTTAGTTCTTTTTTATTTTTTGTACTTTAGTTAGTTTATTTAATTGTATTTATTTGTAGATATTGTATTTAATTAATTTATTGATAGTGTAGTGTTAGGTTTAATTGTAGGTATTTTATTTAATTAATTTAATGATAGTATAGTGTTAGGTTTAATTGTAACTTAGGTTAGGATTTATTTGACAGGTAATTTTGTAATTATTTTAACTAGGTAACTATTAAATAGTTCTTAACTATTTAATAGCTATTGTACCTGGTTAAAATAATTACAAAGTTGCCTGTAAAATAAATATTAATCCTAAAATAGCTACAATGTAATTATAATTTATATTGTAGCTATATTAGGATTTATTTTACAGGTAAGTATTTAGCTTTAAATAGGAACAATTTATTTAATAAGAGTTACTTAATTTCGTTAGATTAAAATTATATTTAATTTAGGGGGGTGTTAGTGTTAGGGTTAGACTTAGCTTTAGGGGTTAATACATTTATTAGAATAGCGGTGAGCTCCGGTCGGCAGATTAGGGGTTAATAATTGAAGTTAGGTGTCGGCGATGTTAGGGAGGGCAGATTAGGGGTTAATACTATTTATTATAGGGTTAGTGGGATTAGGGGTTAATAACTTTATTATAGTAGCGCTCAGGTCCACTCGGCAGATTAGGGGTTAATAAGTGTAGGCAGGTGGAGGCGACGTTGTGGGGGGCAGATTAGGGGTTAATAAATATAATATTGGGGTCGGCGGTGTTAGGGGCAGCAGATTAGGGGTACATAAGGATAACGTAGGTGGCGGCGCTTTGCGGTCAGCAGATTAGGGGTTAAAAAGTGTAGGTAGCTGGCGGCGACGTTGTGGGGGGCAGGTTAGGGGTTACTAAATATAATATAGGGGTCGGCGGTGTTAGGGGCAGCAGATTAGGGGTACATAAGTATAACGTAGGTGACGGTCGGCAGATTAGGGGTTAAAAAAATTTAATCGAGTGGCGGCGATGTGGGGGGACCTCGATTTAGGGGTACATAGGTAGTTTATGGGTGTTAGTGTACTTTAGAGCACAGTAGTTAAGAGCTTTATAAACCGGTGTTAGCCCAGAAAGCTCTTAACTACTGACTTTTTTCCTGCGGCTGGAGTTTTGTCGTTAGATGTCTAACGCTCACTTCAGACACGACTCTAAATACCGGAGTTAGAAAGATCCCATTGAAAAGATAGGATACACAATTTACGTAAGGGGATCTGCGGTATGGAAAAGTCGCGGCTGAAAAGTGAGCGTTAGACCCTATTTTGAGTGACTCCAAATACCGGAGGTAGCCTAAAACCAGCGTTAGGAGCCTCTAACGCTGGTTTTCACGGCTAACGCCAAACTCCAAATCTAGGCCTAAGAAAATAAAAGAAAAAATACTCTCTAACACCCTTTATGCCTATAATATAAAATATACATTTATCTAAGGGACAGTGCAAAATGTACATGCTGTAATCCATTAGTATGTGTAATATTTGTATTTGTGACCCTAGAACAGTGTTTTATTATGGAAAAGAGTCCTACCACCTTATTTGAACATCTAACATGCTAATACTAAGTGCCAAAATGCATTTCTTCTAAATTTTCTAATATTATTTTTTTCTTTTATTATATTGAGTTATAAATAAAGGCTTACTAGAATTACTTACTTAAAGTACTCTTCCAGTAATTTTTAGTGGATAATATAACCATTCTGCCAAAGGATCAGGGGCCCGATCCGATATGCAGCATCGCCAGCAACAGCCGGCGATGCCAAATTTTACGCTGGTTTGGTATCCTATATACGGTGTAACATAGAAGTTACACTCGTATATTTCACCCTTCGGCCGTAGTTTTTTCCCCATAGACGGACATAGAAAACCCGCACAGTTTGGTATCCAATATACAGCGTAAGGACTTAAGTGGCGAAAATTGAGAAATCTTACTTTGTTTTCACCTCGCCACAAAATGCAGGCGTAGCAAGTCTTATGCTGAATATTGGAGCACCGTAACTCCCTAAAATGTCTGCAAAATAAAACCTAACACCTAACGCATGTGCAATGTCTATCTACCTGTCAACTGCAATCCCCCACTGCAATACCTAATAAAGTGTTTAACCCCTAAACCACTGCTCCCGGACCCCGCCGCCACCTATATTAAATATATTACCCCCTAATCTGACCCCCCTACACCGCCGCCACCTATATTAAATATATTAACCCCTAATCTGATCCCCCTACACCGCCGCCACCTATATTAAATATATTAACCCCTAATCTGATCCCCCTACACCGCCGCCACCTATATTAAATATATTAACCCCTAATCTGATCCCCCTACACCGCCGCCACCTATATTAAATATATTAACCCCTAATCTGATCCCCCTATACCGCCGCCACCTACATTAAATATATTAATCCCTAATCTGATCCCCCTACACTGCCGCCACCTATATTAAATATATTAACCCCTAATCTGATCCCCTTACACCGCCGCCACTAAATCATTCCTATTTAAAACTAAATACCTATAAAATAAACCCTAAGATAGCTACAATATAATTAATAATTACCTTGTAGCTATTTTAGGGTTTATATTTATTTTACAGGTAATTTTTTTATTTATTTTAACTAGGTACAATAGCTATTAAATAGTTAATAACTATTTAATAGCTACTTAGTTAAAATAATTACAAAATTACCTGCAAAATAAATCCTAACCTAAGTTACAAATACACCTAACACTACACTATCAATAAATTAAATAAACTACAATTATCTAAACTAAAATACAATTAAATAAACTAAACTATATTACAAAAAAAAAACACTACATTACAAAGAATAAAAAAATATTACAAGAAGTTTAATCTAATTACACCTAATCTAAACCCCCTAATAAAATAAAAAAGCCCTCCAAAATAATAAAATTTCCCTACCCTAAACTAAATTACAAAAGTAATCAGCTCTTTTACCAGCCCTTAAAAGGGCCTTTTGCGGGGCATTGCCCCAAAGTAATCAGCTCTTTTACCTGTAAAAGAAAGAACAATCCCCCCCATTACAACCCACCACCCACACACCCCTACTCTAAAATCCACCCAATCCCCCCTTAAAAAAACCTAAGTCTAACTCCCAAGTGGTCCTTACCTGCCCTGAAGACCAGCAGAGAAGGTCCTGTTCCAGGCGGTGAAGTCTTCTTCCAAGCGGCGACCTCTTCTTCTTCCAGGAACCAGCCGGCGCGGAGCAGAGTAGTTGAAGACCGATGACCGCGGAGCTGAAGACCGGCGACTCTGGAACTGAAGACCGGAAACGCTGGAACTGAAGATTGGTGACGCTGGAACTGAAGACCGCGGAACCATGGAGCATGAAGGATCCACTTCATACGATCTCCGCCGTACACTGAATAGGAATTCAAGGTACGCGATTAAAAATGGTGTCCCTTGAATTCCTATTGGCTGATTTGAACCTTCAAATTCAAATCAGCCAATCGGATGAGAGCTACTGTAATTCTATTGGCTGATTTGAATAGCCAATAGAATGTCAGTAGCTCTTATTCTATTGGCTATTCCAGTGTCGCCGATCTTCAGTTCCAGCATTGCCGGTCTTCAGTTCCAGAGTCGACAGTCTTCAGCTCCGCGGTCATCGGTCTTCAACTCCTCCGCTCCTATTAACCTATTAACCCCTAAACCGCAAGCCCCCCACAACAAAATATACTAAATAAACTATTAACCCCTGAACCAAAAGCCCCCCCCACAACAAAATAAACTAATTTAAACTAGTAACCCCTAAATCTAACGACCCCCTAACTTTATATTAAAATTACAATTTCCCTATCTTAAATTAAATTAAAACTTACCTGTCAAATTAAAAAAAATATTGTATACTAACAATAAAACTATTTTAATTATTAAACTAAAATTAAACTAACTACCAATTAAATAAAACTAAACCAATAAAAAATCCTAACACTACTCTAAAAAATAAAAAAAAATCTAATTACAAAAAAACAACAAACAGCTAGATTACGAGTTTTGCGTTATTAATGAAAAAGCAGCGTTATGCTTCATAATGCTGCTTTTTTCCTAACGCTGCTATTACAAGTCTTGTTGGTATAGGTGTACCGCACACCTTTTTGACCATCATGCAATGTCAGTACCGCACTTTTAAAAAAGTCCTTTTTCAATGGGACTTCCATGGTATTACGAGTTTGCCTGTGAGGCCAAAAAGTGAGCGGTACATCCTATAACCACAAGATCTGTATCACCATCTAAAGTCAGTAGTTATGAGTTTTACGTTACAAAGCTGTAGCATAAAACTCATAACTAAAGTGTTAAAAAGTACACTAACACCCATAAACTACCTATTAACCCCTAAACTGAGGCCCTCCCGCATCGCAAACACTATAATACATTTATTAACCCCTAATCTGCCGCTCCTGACACCACCACCACTAAATTTTTTTATAAATCCCTATTCCGCCACCCCCCGACATCGTTGCCACTATAATAAACCTATTAACCACTAAACTGCCGCCCTCCCATATCACAAACACTATTTAAAGATTATTAACCCCTAATCTGCCATCCTCCCACACCACCACTATAATAAACCTATTAACCACTAAACCGCAAGCCCCCCATAACAAAATATACTAAAATAAATTATTAACCCCTAAACCTCTGACCTCCCACATCACTAACTCTACATAAATATATTAAACCCTAATCCTAACCCTAACATAACCCTAACCCTAAATCTAACCCTAACGTAACCCTAAGTCTAACCCTAACACTAACACCCCCTAACTTAAATATAATTAAAATAAATCTAAAAAAAACCTACAATTATTACCTAAATAATACCTATTTAAAACTAAACTACATACTTACATGCATACCTGTAAAAACAAAGCTAAAATAGCTACAAAATAACTAATTGTTATATTGTAGCTATCTTAGGTTTTATTTTTATTTCACAGCTTAGTTTGTATTTATGTTTTATTTTTTTTCAAAATAACTTTTTATTTTCATTATAAAGTAAGCTTGATAACGACAATTACAGAGTAATTAGCTCATTTTGTATATGAATGTTATGATTGGTGCAGTACTATAATCCAAATGTGAACACAGTAGTACAATAATACCGACCAATCGATTGAATGAGAACCTTCACCATGCTTGTCTTAGCAGCCCAGAAGGCCATTCGTGCTACATGTCCCCAAATGGGGTAGAGGACCTCTAAGAAGGAGTAGTAATTAATAAAATTAGGGGGGAGGGGGCTAAAAGATAGAAAGGAAAAAAGGAGGTTGTGAATTATAGGGGGGGAAAGAGAATGGGGAAGGGAAGGAGAAAGCAGAAAAGGAGAGGGAGAGAACTCAGGTCAGCAAGTACAGACCAGAGGAAACGGACACAAACCACTCTTCAGGGGTCACTATAAATATGCATAGGCTGGACCTATTTGCTATGTTTGATGTAGTACAATGATTTTAGATATGGACTCAACCTTAGAGGAATTTCGACCATTAATCCTAGGTAAAAGTTATTTCCATGTTCGACTCCACAGCCCAACGGGCCATTCGTAGTGTGCATCTCCAGGGGGGGCAGATAACCCTAAGGAGAAAAGGGCTGAGGGGGGGGTAAGGGGATGAGGAAAGGTCAGGGGGTCTCAAGTTATGGGGGAGGGGAGAGGGGGAGTGGGAAAAGGACAGAAGAGACAGGGTAGGGGGAGAAGGAATGGTGATCAACAGGCACAGACCAGTGGGGGCAGTTCAGTTAGTGCGAATGATTTGGGGTCCCATCTCTTAGAGCATCCTGCCTACAATCTTCCTGATAGTGGAACCAGGGTTCCCAAATTTGCCAGTAAAGTTCCTCCCTATCAGCATTTGAGTAATAACCCTGTTCCATCTTAGCATAGAGTTGTATTGTGGATGTGATGTCTGTAATGTCTGGGGGCTGTGTCTGTTTCCAGGCTCTCGCTATTGCCAGCTTCGTGGCCGCAAGTACGAAAATGAATAGCTTAACCAAAGGGGTCGGAATACTACGCGGGAATATGTGTAGTAGGGCCATTTCAGGGGTTAGTGGCATTTTCATTCCAAGATTGAGGCAAAGGGTAGATACTTGGAGCCATGTGGGTTTCAGGTTAGGGCAATCCCACCATATGTGTATGTCTGAGCCTCTTAGCTCGCATCCTCTCCAACATAAAGAGGATGCTGTAGGGAACATCTGCGATAGTCTGGAGGGGGTGTAGTACCATCTCAAAAATAGTTTCATATATGACTCAAGAGTGTTCGCACAGTGCAGAGTCTTTTTTGTTAGTGTAATTGCAAGATGAAGGTGTTTGTCAGAGATTGGTCTGGAGAGGTCTCCTTCCCAGGCTCTAAGTTGCCAGGGTATGTCTCTGTTCGTGGATGACTGCAGTAGGTTGTAAAGGAATGATATGATTTTAGGGGTCTTGACCTGTAGTTGCCACAATTTCTCCCAGTTGGTCAGGGGTCTAAGGTGGACCCTAGGAAACCCCCAAGACATCAAAAAGGCATATAGTCTGGAGTATTCAAATATAGCCCACACGGGGGGATCTTGTATAACCAATCTAATATTGTCTGGGGTGATCAAAGTGCCCGAGGGGTATAGCTGGGAGACCAGTTTCAGGTCCCCGTCCCTCCAGTGTTGAACATGCGTATCAGGTAAGGCTGCAAGCAAAGCGGGTAGTGAGTGTATAGGGGATGGATGAGGGGCAACCCCAGGCAGGCTTTTAAGAGTACGCCACATTTTTAGGTTATCCCTGATAATGACATTTTTAATTCTCAGCATGTCTAGTTGATAGTCAGGGATCCAGGGCAAATCTGCCAAACCCAGCCCCCTGGGCAGGTCAAAATTTTTTATGCTCTTCCATCCTTGAGGTTCCCCTTTATCCACCCACGCTGTAATGTGCGATAATCTAGCTGCCTCATAGTATCCGCGTATGCTAGGCATAGCTACTCCTCCCTGTTCGTATTTTTTCTGGAGTATTTTCGCAGCAATCCGAGGCTTAGACTTTCCCCATATGTATTTTTGGTCAATAGATTGGAGTGTATCTATCAGGGCGCTGGGTACATTGAGGGGGATACACCGAAAATAATAGAGAATTTTAGGTAGAATCGTCATTTTAAAGGATGCTATGCGGCCTAGCCACGATAACTCCTTAAGGCTCCAGGAAGTGGTGAGCTCTGTCACCTCTTTAACTATATTCGAATAGTTTATGGCAAGTACAGATTTCGGATCGGGACCTAATTGTACTACAAGGTGCCGGATGGTAGTGCGTGACCATTGAAAAGAGTATGATGTTTGTAGAACATCTAATTCAAATGTAGGGATGCCAAGCGGTAAAGCCTCTGTCTTAGAGACGTTAACCTTGTAATAGCTATAGGTCCCAAATTTGGAAAGAAGATCTAGTAGCATCGGCAAGGAGCCCAACAGGTTTGTGAGGAATAAAGTAACGTCATCAGCAAACAATGCTACCTTTGCAGTGACTCCCCCAAATTTTACCCCATTTATCACACTTGAGTTCCTAATGGCTTGAGCCAGAGGTTCAATGGCCAGTGTAAAGATTAGGGGTGACAAGGGACATCCTTGCCTGGTGCCATTGGTAATATGTATTTCCGGAGAAGCAAATCCCAGGCCTTTAACCACCGCAGTTGGGCAGGAATACAGGGCTTGAATTGCTGTTATCACTTCGGCTGGTATACCAAATTGGGCAAGCGTACACCATAAGTAGTCCCATCTGACCCTGTCAAACGCTTTTTCTGCGTCTAAAGACAGGGCCAGCATGGGTAACTTTAATCGGGATGCCTCCATGAGGATGTCCAGTGTTTTCCTGGTATTGTCAGGTCCCTCTCTGCCAAAGGTGAACCCAACTTGATCCGGATGTACCACCCTTGGGAGTAGGGTGTTCAGACGATTAGCCCAAAGTTTAGCATAGAGCTTTACATCCCCGTTAATCAATGATATTGGCCTATAGCTGCTACATTGTGAGGGATCTTTATTTGGTTTGGGAATCGGTAGTATCGTTGCTTGCAAATATTCCTTAGTGAACAACCCTGACTCACGGGCTTCTGAGAAGACCCCAAGGAGGACTTTGCTTAATTCCACCCTAAAAAGTTTATAGAAGGATGCCGGGTATCCGTCAGGGCCCGGGGCTTTATTGTTTTGGGTATGCTTGATGGCAAGGTTAATTTACGATATAGAGAAAGGAGCCTTGAGTGTTTCTTTATCGTCTTCCGATAAACTAGGCAAGTTGAGGCTTTGCAGGAAGTCAACCACCTTTTGTACAGAGGACTCTTTCCCAATCATTGAAGGTTGGAGATGGTATAGATCAGAGTAATAGGCTGCAAAAGTTTCTCCGATTTCCTTAGGGGATGTGACCAATGTGGTCCCCTGTTGGAGTGCCAAAATTCTGGCTGCAGCGGTCCTCCCTCTCAATTTGTGAGCTAGTAACGTTGAGGCTTTATTGCCCTGACAGTATAGTAACTTCTTAAACCGAATGTAAGACTCTTTAACTCTCTCCAGCTCTCTATCTGCCAATTGCGCTCTGAGCTGTTTAATTTTATCAGATAGGGAGACCGACGGGGAATTTTTATTGTCTTGCTCTGCCTGTCGTAATTCAGACATAAGAAGGCCCAAGGGTGCACCTGATTGACGTTGCAGTGTCGCCTGTCTCCTAATGCAAATCCCTCTTACGTATGCATTCAAAGCAGCCCATATTGTTTGAGATGGCATGCCTGGGGTCTCATTAAGTCTCAAGAATTCAACAATGGAGTTCTTGAGGGATGTCTTAAAGATTTTATCATGAAGTGTTTGTTTCGGGAGTTTCCAACTAGGTCTAGTTGTTCTGGCTAGGTCAGTAGATAGGGTAAAAGTGAGGATATCATGGTCGGACCATGCACAAACCCTGATATGTGACTCTAGTACTCTGTCCAGAGTCAAGGAATCAGAGAAGAAGTGGTCTAGTCTCGAGTAGGAGTGATGAGGTCTAGAAAAGTAAGTGTAGTCTCTGTCACTGTGGTGTTGTGCCCTCCAGATATCATATAGGTTATGTTGGATTATGTGCTGGCGGAATTTGTTAGCTGTATTTATAGTGTACGTATCAATGCTTTTCCCCTTTTGAAGCCTTTTGTCCATTAGGGGGTCCCATATCATATTGAAATCTCCTCCCAGGACTAGAGTTCCAACTTTATATTTCTCAATTTTGGACAATATCCCCTTCAGGAACTTGGGTTGTGTTTGGTTAGGGGCGTATATGTTTACCAAGGTGAACAAAATACCGTTAAGTTTACAGGTAAGTAGTAAATATCTCCCTTGGGTATCTGCCTCTACATAAATGGTCTCAAAGTGTACAGTTCTATGTATGGCAATCGCTACACCTCTAGATTTTTCATTATGAGAGGCCAGAATAACTGTGGGATACTCTGGGGTCCTATATGGAGCTTGAGAAGATGCTAACCAGTGGGTTTCTTGTAAAAAAATAATTTGTATTTTGAGGGTTTTCATGGTGTTTGTAAGCATACTTCTTTTGTCTTGGGAATTAAGCCCTTTAGCATTTAGTGTGCAAAAGAGATGTTACTGGACATTGTCGACATGGCAGGTCTAGTTACAAGGGAGGGTGGGAGGGTGGGAGGGGGAAAAAGAGTTGGGGGATAAGTGATGTTTGGGTAGAAAACTCACCCCACCTGGATCTGCACACCTAGACACGGTCTCCGGATTTTCAGGTCCGTATGATCAGGCTAATGTTCAAAGAGAGCGCAAGAAATCAATTTCTAAAGGGTCTGCACCTATCACTTAGTGTAGAAATAGGGTTAGGTGGAGATACAGGTATTCAGGAACAGGTGTCAAATAAATAAACAAAAAGGAGAAAAAAGGGAGAAAATAACTTATGGGAACAAGTTTGTATCTAGTATATTCAAGTTTTAACTGCTTACAACTTAAATGTCTAAACAAATCTGGTGATCCACCGGATCACCAAAAGGAGAAGCGTAGACGAAAAAGTAGACTGACTTCTCCAGTCCCCTTAAAAGGGGATGTCACAAATATACTTAGCGTATATGGGGGGGGGGGTGTTACAAATATACCAACTGGTATAGGTAGATTGACTATATACGGGGGAGTATGAACTACAGGATAACAATATTAACTCAAATGGTTTGGGTTAGAAACATAGTTTAACATTCATCTGACTTGTATCATATCCGCATATTCAAGTGTAGGTATGTCTAAATTCAACTTTTTGGAACAGATTTTACCAAACGTTAGTTAGGCCACCTGTCGTCTGCTCCACACAGGTGAGGGGAGATGCCCGCAGCCCCCACCTTTTGGTGAGGAGTCAGGGTGTTTAAGAAATGAGGGTAAGATGGTTCAGGACAGGGTTACTGTTTCTCACAAAGATCCCGAGCCCCCCCCATCCCCTGCGCGGAACAGGCATCCAGGCTGGGTGCAAATACATAAAATTGAACACAAACATGGTAATTGAAGCAGATATTATCTTATCAGTTTCAGTATTATAGATAAACATTAGCCAAGGAGAACAACAGTCAAATAGTAGGCCTTTGCGGCCTAGGAGTGAAATCTGGGGCTCCAGCTCGGATTTTAGGTTGCGAGGTCAGATCCAGTTTTGGAGGTTACAGGATCATTTCTTGGATGGGGTTCTGGTGGAACCAATCCCCATTCTTTTAGTAGGTCAAATCCTTCCTGGAGGGTGATAATGGTGTGAGTTTCCCCATTCTTGGCGACAATCAGTTTTGTCGGGTAGCCCCATCTATATCTAATGTTTTCTGTTCTCAAAATTTGGGTTATATTTCTGAAAGTTCTTCTCCTTTGCAGAGTGTAGCTCGAGATATCCGGGAAAACCGAGATGTGTTGAAACTTATCCGGTAGCTGAGGTTTGTTGGCCAATTCCCTCTTTATCTTTTCTTTATGGGTGAAAAAATGTACCCTAGCAAGGACATCCCTTGGCTTATCCTGTGATACCGATCTTGGTCTTGCCACTCTGTGAACTCTGTCCAGTATGAAGCTCGTCGGGTCTGAGGAGGGTAGTATGGTTTTACAGAATTCCAGAATATGAGACTCTAACTCTTGTGACCCAATTTCTTCAGATATCCCCCGGAACCTCAGATTATTCCGTCTGGATCTGTCTTCCATATCGGCCAATTTTATCTCCAGGTCAGATATCTGGGTTGCTAGACTCTGAGAGTATGCTAATAGGTGTGCTTGATCAACTGTTAGATCCTCTTGCTTACGCTCTAGGGTTTCCGTCCGTTTCCCCAGTGATGCAATCTCTCTGCGTAATTCGGCTGTGGAACCTTTAATTTCTTTAGTTAACGTATCTTGTAGGAGGTTCATCCTTTTAGTAAGTACGTCCACAATAGAAGCTGATACCACATCTGATGTGGGGGATTGGGAATCCATGCTGTTGTCAGATTCACTTTCATCCAACATAGGGGTGGAGTCTCGGTATACCTGAGTTTTATCAGCTATATGACCTTTAAAATGGTCCACCACTGTTTTTCTGGGTGGCTGCGACATTTTCGGTTTTCTTTTAGTGTTTTGAGACATGTTCTGTATATTATCTTCAATTAGCTGAATATGGTCACAGAGGATCTAAAACAAAGTCACACCCAGATATAAGCCAACCGTTAAAGAGAGTAATTTGCAAATTATTGTAACATAGTCCCCCTGATGTCAATCTTGGTTTAGGTAGCCATGTTTATCATCTGGCCTGATGGTGGAAAAAGGTGCATCAACTTAGAAAGTATCTGTGCAGTGACTTATATATCACTCTGCAGGGGCAAGTGGTGCAGGAGCTTTGGTATGCACTCTCTCCGGGGAACCTTGCCCTCACTGGGCCATAACAGAGAAAGGATAGTGGGTATGACCTGTTGCAATTATATACAACAGGAAAGGGGTGGAGAGAGTGAATATGAGGTCAGGTAGATCCACAGTTGTAATCCCCCTACCCGTATAGGGAGACAAAGATCAAAGTACCTGTGGAAGAATAAGGATGTTATAGGGTAAACACTAAACACTGCACTTTACGTTATGTAATGTCAGAAACACACTTTTTTTTTTTTTCCCCCGTTATGCTTGAGGACTTGCTTGCAAAAAAATTATCAAGACTCCTATGACCTCAGTATTTGTGAGTTAGATAAGCCACCAATATCAGTATCTTAGCAAGTGAGGAGGCAAACAATTCAAAAGTCCTGTAAAGAAAAAGGAATGTTAAAACAGGAAAAATAAACACTACACTCTGTGTTAGGGATTCACAGAGACACCTGAGCTGACGCATCAGCCTGGATTGTACAATAGATTTCAGACACAGTGAACCAACAGTCTCCTATAGAATAAAGACACCCTGATGGCTGATATTAGGAGTGTGCTCATAGCCACTGTGTTAGTCCCCCAATGCTCCCAGTGGTCCCTTGGGGCTTGATTGGAAAATGTTATTATGGAGAGTATGGAGGTCACAAGCCAGACAAATCAAGCAGGGCTGTCTAATGTCCACCTTTAGTGTAGATGTTAGAGGCCTTAAATATGTGTGCACAGTTGTGTAGCAACCCAGATTTTAATAAGGTGACAGTGTCTTGAACTTCAGTTCCAGAGGCTCTGTGTTATGGTCTTTTCTCTTATGGTCTTTACAGCCTGTTGTAACATATATGGGGCCCAAGAAGTATATGCAAGGGGTTTAGAGGACAGTTTTATCACACAACAGTTGTGCTCTGATGCCTGAGATCCAGTGGGATATTAAACCTGGGGAGGTGGTCAGTGGGGAGGTGGTCAGAGGATTACAATATCAGTGTCTATAATATATTGGTAGGAAGGTCTTACCAGGGTATGCAGTTGCCCCAAATGATGACCGCAATAAAGATGATTTCCACTTGGCTATCTGATAAATTCCCGCTGCGAATGTAAAGATGGCGGAGATTTGCGCCTTTATTGTGTGGCAACCGGTCGGTCTCAGCTGGTCTGCTTATCAGCAGTTTCTATAGCGGGAGTATCCTCCGCTTCTTAGGATGGTCTAGGTCGATTAATCTGCTCCGCAACACTTAGCCCCGTTCTCCGCAGCACTCCGCAAGGCTCCGACCTCCGGGTGCGTTATGAGGCCTAGAAGTAAGTGTCCCGTTCTCTCTGCAGTTGTAGCGGCAACAAGTGAGCCCACCGCCTTAGCCGGAAAGCCGGTACCAGATCATACGCTGCTCCCTGCCTGAATATAGACAGCAGGTGTTTGTATATTACCTCCGGAGCGGAGCCCCGACCCTCTGGAGGATAGCTTCTCTCTTGCGGCGTAGTGGGTTTTCAGGCCGAACTGTTTGTCTGCCTTTGACCATATGAAGAGGATGTTCCGTGCCAGATGGCTTCAAGATGGACCCGCTCTGCCCCTCCGGGATCAAGATAGAATATGCCGCCAGGATGAAGATTGAAGAGGCCGCTTGGATGAACACTTCTCTCCACTTGGATCAGGATGTCGCTGCCAGGATGAAGATTGAAGAGGCCGTCTGGATGAAGACTTTGCCAGGATGAAGATCGTTCAAGAGGGACTTCAAAAACTGTAAGAGGACCGTCAGGGGGTTAGTATTAGGCTTTTTTAAGGGTTTATTGGGTTATTGGTTTTTTTTTTAGGGTATGGTCTGGGCAGTAAAAGAGCTAATGCCTATTTAAGGGCAATGCCCATACAAATACCCTTTTCAGGGCAATCCATAGCTTAGGTTATTTTATTTGGCAAACCTCTGAGGAAGAAGTTTTAAACTTTGAAACGCGTCAGGCTGAGTGTTGAATCTGGCTGCTTATTTTAAATTATCTCTGACATAGTGGTTACTTGGGACTCGAGTCCAGCCCGCTATTATCGGAGCTTTTACATTTTTGTATTATATCTATATATGTTTGTTGGAACATTTGCTCATATATTACATATGTGCTGAGTGGAACCTTTTAACTGCTTTCTGGGATATCGGTCCTAATATTTGATATGCATGATTGATACCTCATACTAATTGAGGTCCTGTTTGTGAGTACCATTCCTTTCTAGCCCAGAAATAAATAACTGTTTCATTACAAAAACAGTATTATGCTATGTGCCTTGTTTTTTCCCTTTACATAAACACGCCGGAGCTATTAGAGAAAAAAACGCTATTACCGGCATTTGAAAAGGAAATTCTTGGGAGTGGAAAGAATTGAAAGATACAGCACGGAATCTGATTCACATTTGACAAGTCAAAAGTTATCCAAGATATCGCACAGTAACCCAAGCTAACTACCTGAGGATCGGTGTAGGGGATTACTACTTACAAACGCCCGTCCCTTACCTCATACGATTGAGGTCATCTAATGTAAGTACCCTGTGAGTCTGTTTGGGGATTGCTGTTATTCACCTGTCTACATCATCAAGCGTTTAACCTGAACACAAGAATATCATTGCTTGTATAAGACTTTATTTATTGTGGACACATATATCTCATATAGGATTTTTGCTACATTGTATTACCAGTTTATTTTTTATCTTTATACTATTAAATGTACTTAGTGTAGCAGTTCGCTCCTTTTAGAAATTGTTGCACATTCCGGTTTCACAACATTCTAACTGTGAATTAATATTTGTATCAATAGGTATACTCCTAACAGCTAACACAGTTCAGCAGGATTTTCCATTTCACGCAACAGAAACAGGTTGTCTCATTGCAGTAACATCCTACACGAGTTACCTAGCTGGAATTTCTATACACTTATGGTGCTTTACTGTAATTAAGTTGTTCTATTACAGCAACAGCACATATTAGTTTTCAATAACTGCCCTTAGTTAGTTAGCTGATTGGTTTTTTTAGGGCTTGACTATGAGTGGAGCACTATTTAATGCTCTTGCTCAAGCATTACCTGCGCTATAAGTAAGCTTTTTGTGCTCATCAGGTTATGCTCGTATTATGAGTTGAAAGTAAACTGTTTAAACTTGTGTGCTAACCTGCCAAGCGCAAAAAGCCAAAGTTAAAATATCCCCCATAGAAATCAATAGAGCAAAAAAAGGAAATAAACCCTACTCGCACCTAACACAATAGAGAATGTGCGCTAACCCAACATGTAAATATGAATATTTCCTATTACAATGTTCTTCACATACAAGAATATATTCTATTTATTCATAAATATATATTTCTACATATATCTGATGTTTTTATTCACAAATATATATTTATACGTAGATGATTATATAAAAGTATACATATATATATATATATATATATTTATATATAAAGGAATATATATTTATAAATACATAGAACCTTTTCTGCAATGTGAAGAACATTAGAATGTTAACTATTTACACCAAATACGCAACATAACACTTTATTAAATATGAATATTGCATACATAAGCTTTTACATGTTTTGACTGCAAAGGGCTCTAATGCACTTATATTTATATGTCTATATTAGTGTACATTAGTGATGTCGCGAACATAAAAATTTGGGTTTGCGAACGGTGAACGCGAACTTCCGCAAATGTTCGCGAAAGGGCGAACCAGGCGAACCGCCAAAGACTTCAATAGACAGGCGAATTTTAAAACCCACAGGGACTCTTTCTGGCAACAATAGTGATGGAAAAGTTGTTTCAAGGGGACTAACACCTGAACTGTGGCATGCTGGAGGGGGATCCATGGCAAAACTCCCACGGAAAATTACATAGTTGATGCAGAGACTGGTTTTAATCCATAAAGGGCATAAATCACCTAACATTGGTAAATTGTTTGGAATAACGTGCTTTAAAACATCAGGTATGATGTTGTATCGATCAGGTAGTGTAAGGGTTACGCCCGCGTCAAAGTGACAGACCAAACTCCCGCAGTGGGTACAACATCATCATCATCACACCGTACGTCCATGTGTGTAATTCTGCCTGACTGAGACATATCCCTGTTATCTACATCCTCTGGCAATAATGGTTGTGCATCACTCATTTCTTCAAACTGATGTGTAAATAACTCCTCTGACAGATCAAGTGAAGTGACTGTGGTGCTAGTGTTGGTGGTGGCAGCAGGCGGGCGAGTGGTAACTTGAGAGGTGCCCAAAGCTAAGCTGGAGGAGGATGGTGTGTCAAGATTCCGAGCGGAAGCTGTAGAAGATTGGGTGTCCTGTGTTAGCCAGTCAACTAGGTTCTCAGAACATTTCGAGTTCAGGGTACATGGCCTCTGAACACTGGGCATTATTCTAGGGCCAAAGGGAATCACAGCACCACAACCACGACGGCCCCTTCGGGGTGGCTTACCTCTGCCTGTCATTTTTTTTCTGATTAGTGGTACTATGCGTGCAAGCTACTGTGAAAACAGATATGAGTGGCACTGTGCACTGGCAGAAGTTGGCAGAGTAGACGCTGTAGGCCTGACACACACGCTTGCAGACAACTAACTGCTATTCAATCTATTACAGTCAAAATTGTATTTTTTTTTAATGTACACTACTGTTACACCATATATGAGTTGCACTGGTGTGACACTGTGCCCTGGCAGGCCCTGAAACGCACACACATGAAGGAAACTGACTGCTATTATTTCACAGTCAAATTTCTAGTTTTTATTTTAACCCCTTGAGGACCATGGCCATTTTTCAATTTCTTTCCCTTAAGGACCAGGGCTATTTTTACATTTCTGCAGTGTTTGAGTTTAGCTGTAATTTTTTTCTCTGGGATCCCCTTTGTTCAGAAATAGCAGACTTACATGGCTTTGGCGTTGCTTTTTGGTAATTTGAAGGCTGCTAAATGCCACTGCGCACCACACGTGTTTTATGCCCAGCAGTGAAGGGGTTAAATAGGGAGCATGTAGGGAGCTTGTAGAGTTAATTTTAGCTTAAGTGTAGTGTAGTAGACAACCCAAAGTATTGATCTAGGCCCATTTTGGTATATTTAATGACACCATTTCACCGCCAAATGCGATCAAATAAAAAAAGATTGTTCACTTTTTCACAAACTTTAGGTTTCTCACAGAAATTATTTACAAACAACTTATGCAATTATTGCATAAATGGTTGTAAATGCTTCTATGGGATCCCCTTTGTTCAGAAATAGCAGACTTATATGGCTTTGGCATTGCTTTTTGGTAATTAGAAGGCTGCTAAATGCAACTGCGCACCACACGTGTTTTATGCCCAGCAGTGAAGGGGTTAATTAGGGATCATGTAGGGAGCTTGTAGAGTTAATTTTAGCTTAAGTGTAGTGTAGTAGACAACCCAAAGTATTGATCTAGGCCCATTTTGGTATATTTAATGACACCATTTCACCGCCAAATGCGATCAAATTTAAAAAAAACTTAAATTTTTTCGCAATTTTAGGTTTCTCACTGAAATTATTTACAAACAGCTTGTGCAATTATGGCACAAATGGTTGTAAATGCTTCTTTGGGATCCCCTTTGTTCAGAAATAGCAGACATATATGACTTTGGCATTGCTTTCTGGTAAGTAGAAGGCCGCTAAATGCTGCTGCGCATCACACGTGTATTATGGCTAGCAGTGAAGAGGTTAATTAGGTAGCTTGTAGGGAGTTTGCAGGGTTAATTTTAGCTTTAGTGTAGAGATCAGCCTCCCACCTGACACATAAGACCCCATGATCCCTCCCAAACAGCTCCGTTCACTCCCCCACCCCACAATTGTCCCCGCCATCTTAAGTACTGGCAGAAACTCTGCCAGTACTAAAATAAAAGGTTTTTTTAAAAAAATATATATATTTTTTAGCATATTTACATATGCTGTGGTGTAGCATCCCCCTTAGCCCCCAACCTCCCTGATCCCCCCAAAACAGCTCTCTAACCCTCCCCATCTGCCTTATTGGCGGCCATCTTGGGTACTGGCAGATGTCTGCTATTATTTCACAGTCAAAAAAGTGTTGTTTTTTTTAAATGTACACTACTGTTACACCAGATATGAGTGGTGGCACTGGGCAAGTGGGCACAGTATACGCTGTGAGCCTGACACACACGCTGGCAGGCAGGCAACTGCAATTAGATTACACCGGAAAAAAAAGCAGACTGATGTTCTAGCCCTAAAATGGGCTTTTTGGGGTGCTGTCCTTACAGCAGAGATCAGATGAGTCCTTCAGGACTGTAGTGGACACTGAATACACTAGCCTAGCTATCTATTTCCCTATTAAATCAGCAGCACCTACACTGTCCCTCCTCTCACTAAGAATGCAGCTTCCGAATGAATCTAAAATGGATGCTGTCCAGGAGGTGGGAGGGTCTGGGAGGGAGGGTATGCTGCTGATTGGCTGGAATGTGTCTGCTGACTGTGAGGTACAGGGTCAAAGTTTACTCAATGATGGCGAATAGGGGGCGGACCGAACATCGCATATGTTCGCCCGCCGTGGCGAACGCGAACATGCTATGTTCGCCGGGAACTATTTGCCGGCGAACTATTCACAACATCACTAGTGTACATATGTATAGATGTGTTTCCATGTGTATATATGTCTGTTAATACATATAAACTTATATACATAAGTACATATGTACACACACACACACACATATATATATATATATATATATATATATATATATATATATATATATATATATATATATATAAATATATATATATATATATACACATTTTATCGGAGCCGTAATCATTCTAGTGTAAATTGTGATTGAGCTCAAGCAATCACGTTTATTTTTAACTCGTAATACCAGCTGTAAACCCGATGAGTGCCAACACCCCCTATAAACTTCTTATCATTTGCGCACAAACTTTACCAATCCACTTGTTATCTGATCCTTAATGTTTTAGCATAGGAAAAAAGATTACTTAGAGCACAGCCTTACTCATACATAGTTTTCAGATTGGAAAGTGATACAGGTATCAAAGTTTTGGTATAGGTATCAATAATAGTTCAATTAAAATATCAGTAATCTGCTGCTTAAAAATCAACTTAAATGTGAAGAATTAATGGCAGACCCAGTATAAAAATGTCTATAAATATTAGCATTTCTATTAAAAAATACAGAAATTTAAGTTTTTTAATTCAATTAAAAATGAATGTTTTTTCAAAGTTAAATTTTTTCTCTATCTTTTATCAAGTATCTTATAGTAAAATAATATATATCTGTATTCATTCTAATTAAAACAAAATTATTTAATATCTCATAATCAACACTAGTATTTCAGTATTCTTGTGAATCAGTTATCCACCTTTATCATGTAAATGCATTTTCTGTTACAACATATTTTAATGTCTAGGTTTTAACCAAATAAATTAGATTAAACATATATTTTATTTCTTGATAAAATATTACTTATTTAAATCCAGAAAAATGAAGATATTATTTCATGTTAAAACACATATTTTTGGTGAAATAGTGTCCTTTATATTGAATGCTTTTTTTGTTCTAAAGTTCTTTTAATAGCAGTCTGACATCTGGTCATCTTTTTCCAAAGGACATTTTAGCCTTTCTTCTTTTGGGCATCTGATGAATGCTTTCAATATCAGACAGGTTGACAAGAGGAATTTGCTAAGAAATACTACACGTCTTTTAGTTTGCCTTAACAATTTGTAGAATAGACGTAAACATTCAATCTGATGCTTTCCCAAAGGTACTGAAAGCTTCAAATGTATGTTTTTATACAAGCATTGTTCAAAACATGCATAAAACTGACAGGTTTTAAACTTTATAAAAGAAAGTTTTCTTTTGATCTTCATGGTCCAAATAATTTGAGAACATGTTCTTACTGCTTCATTTAAAATCACACCTTTGTATAAACCTGAAGGTGATTATTGTATTTATCTACTTCAATAAGATGCACATAAACACTATATGGTCAAAAGTATGTGGGCACCCTACCAATTAATATTACAACAGTACTTATTGCTAACATATGCATACAATTAAGCACATAGTCATGAAATTTCCATGGAAAAATATAGGCAGTACAAAGGATTGTACTAAAGAGTTCAGTAACTTTAAATGTTGCACTGTCATAGGATGCCAACCAAGCACAGTGCCGGCTCAACCATGGGACTAAGTGGGTCCAATGGACCCAGGCAGCATTTGAAAAGGGGCAGCACTTCAGTGAATGAGTCATTCACTGTCAGACCCAGACCACTTCTGTCCTCCATGGGGAAAGTCGCAGGCTCCCAGTTGCATAACCTCATCATGCACAAAGACACAAAATCAGTAAAGGGTAACATTCAAGTTCATCTCTTACCTATCTTTCTGACCACTTATTGTGCAATTGTGCCTAAGCATTGGTTGTATACAGTTATGCAAGCAGGCTAGTCTGTTATAATGCTAATCAGTAACATTACTACCTGGGTGGGCATAATTTCATTCTTGGACCCGGACAGCACAATATCTTGAGCCAGCCCTGTCCTGCCCAAGCCACAAGTCAGTATGAATTGTTATGCCATGAAGCCTCTCTTTAAAATAAAGCCCTTTTAAAGATATTAATAGTCAAGTGATCATGTGATAATAGTTAATTTATATATATATATATATATATATATATATATATATATATATATATATATATATATATATATATATATATATATATATATATATATATATATATATGTATATATATATATATATAAGGTACTTATCAAAATGCTTTGAAAAAAGTGTCTTGTGAAACAGGCTAATGTTGGTGTTACAACAATCATTATTGCTTCAATAAAATAAAATAAAATAAAAAAATAAATAAAAAAAACCTTTGTGGGGGTCTATTTCAATCTAGTGACAAAACCTTTGTAGGGGTCTATTTCAATCTAGTGACTGAGGGTTTAAAATATAAATTTGTATTTTGGGATAGCGATTGTGTAATGTAAGTAAGGATTCAAGAAAGGGACCAGCTATCTACAGAGATAACCGATTGTGGCAACAATTATGGTATGATCTAGTTTACATTATTGAAATACTAAGCTCAATGTCGGCATAAGGACTCTTTGCAAGACCTTTTATTTTTTTAATTTGTAACTGGACTGCTAACCGAACAGGGCTGCATAATTTAATTTATAGTATAAAATGTGGTGTGTCCCAATTGAAAAGGTATTACAATTAACTATACTTTGATTTAAGGAACAAGCTGAAGCTAAAATTAATTTGTAAATAATATTGAATATAGAGGGTTAGATTACAAGTGGCTCGTTAACGTTAGCACACAATATTGAAATTTGGTGCACATGTTAACTTGCACACGTATTACCAGATGAAAGTAAACGAGACTGCACAAGAGTGAATACATAAAAATACATTTAAACTAAAATATTTACACTATCTAATAAAAACTATTCAAATAAAAATATATATATAAGGTTTAAAAAGTATATGACAAGGTGTTTGAAAAGTGATATGATATATATATATATATATATATATATATATATATAACGTATATACTGTATATACTGTATATATATATATATATATATATATATATATATATAATGCATATACTGTATATCCCTTTATCTTAATAATTAATTATAATTCCTAATTGGTCAAATAACTAGGACCATGTTATCCAACAATATTATAACTGCAGACAATAAAATAATATACTATGATAATAAAGTATTTTAAAATCATTATAAAATCAACAGGCTAAACAATATTATGTTTAAACATTAATTACTAATATTAAATTAACAAAAATTACTGCATAGATTATCTAGTATTCAATTTGTATGGTTACTGCAAATTATAATAAATACATTTTTAAATATAAGAAATCAATATCAGGATATTTTTCAATGCGCACGTGTTTTTAGATTTGGAACAAGCAAAAACAGTAGTAACATTATGTCATATAGTGATGATTCAATTGTTCTGCACCAAATCCCCTAAATACAGATATTAAAATAAATAAAAATAAACTCATCACTTAAACATTCCATGTATAAAATCTAGAGAATATTCATATGATATAATTATGCTAAAATACTAATCTGCATCAAAATGAATTCACTCGTGCATGGTTTTAAGAATAGAAGCTAATTTTAATAATGATAAAATATATTACATATTCCTGAAATGTAGCAGCCAGGGACTTGACTTTATGAAAAGTGCATAAATGTAACCATGTCTGACAAATTCTAAGCACTTCAATTTGAAAACTCATTTTGTTGTAAAATACTTGCCACATAAAGAACGTTTTCATGGCAGTTTAAGAATATTTCTGGCAATTATTGTCTACTTTGACAATCTTACTGCCTAACATGGAAATAATACTGTATGCTATTATCCACATTGTACATGTGTTTCATCCATTTAACTTTTTTTTTCTTTAGTATAAAGGGCATAAAGTGAAAAGTAAGTAGACACAAACATCATGAATTAATGTTTCATGCATGGCATGTTGTATCTTTAAAAGAATATGAAACCCAGAAAACGGTTTTAAACAAGTTTCCAATTTACTTCTATTATCAAATATGCGTTGTTCTCATGTTATTCTTCATTAAAGAGATATCCAGATAGGTAGCGTGCACATGCCTGCAACACTACATGACAGGAAATAGTGCTGCCATCTAGTGTTCTTGCTAATGTATAAAATTATTGTAATACTGCTGCCATATAATGCTGAAGACACCTGCACACTCCTGAGCTTATATTCCTGCCTTACAACAAAATATAACAAGAAGAAAAAGAAAATTTGATAATAACAATAAATTGGAAAGTTTTTTTAAATTGTATGTTTAACCCAACCATAAAAGGAAACTTTTGGGTTTTATGTCCCTTTAAGCAAGATCTCACTAGGCTAGAAACAGGTCTGGATTTCCCTTTGGGAAAATTAAGCAGGAGTAAAGAGTGGCATAGGTAGCAATGGGGACAGTGTCCATCTATTAAAATGCTTGAATAACCTTGCATAGTGTATATATTGCTGCAGAACTATGAAATCTAGAGCATGTTAATGGTATCCAAATTGATCAATATGGCAATGGCATGTTTAAAATTAAATGAAAAAAAAAAAGATCTATTATGTTAATTGAATAAAAAATTATACTAAATTAACCCCTTAATGACCACAGCACTTTTCCATTTTCTGTCCGTTTGGGACCAAGGCTATTTTTACATTTCTGCGGTGTTTGTGTTTAGCTGTAATTTTCCTTTTACTCATTTACTGTACCCACACATATTATATACCGTGTTTCTCGCCATTAAATTAAATTTCTAAAGATACCATTATTTTCATCATAGCTTATAATTTACTATAAAAAAATATAAAATATGCGGACAAAATGGATAAAAACACACTTTTTCAATTTTTTACCCCCAAAATCTGTTACACATCTACAACCAGCAAAAAAACACCCATGCTAAATAGTTTCTAAATTTTGTCCTGAGTTTAGACATACCCAATATTTACATGTTCTTTGCTTTTTTTGCAAGTTATAGGGCAATAAATACAAGTAGCACTTTGCTATTTCCAAACCACTTTTTTTTTTCAAAATTAGCGCTAGTTACATTGGAACACTGATGTCTTTCAGGAATCCCTGAATATCCCTAGGCATGTATATACATTTTTTAGAAGACATCCCAAAGTTTTGATCTAGGCCCATATATCATGCCACCATTTCATCGACAAATGCGATCAAATAAAAAAAAAAAGTTTACTTTTTCATAAATTTATTCACAAACTTTAGGTTTCACACTGAAATTATTTAGCTGACATATATGGCTTTGGCATTGCTTTTTGGTAATTAGACACTACATGTGTATTATGCCCAGCAGTAAAGGGGTTAATTATGCAGCATGTAGGGAGCTTCTAGGGTTAATTTTACCTTAAGTGTAGTGTAGTAGACAACCCCAAGTATTGATCTATACCCATTCTGGTATATTTCATGCCACCATTTCTCCGCCAAATATGATCAAATTAAAAAAAATGTAAAATTTTTCACAATTTTAGGTTTCTCACTGAAACAGCTTGTGCAATTATGGCACAAATGGTTGTAAATGCTTCCCTGGGATCTCCTTTATTTAGAAATAGCAGACATATATGGCTTTGGTGTTGCTTTTTGGTAATTAGAAGCCTGCTAAATGCCGCTGTGCACCACACATGTATTATGCCCAGCAGTAAAGGGGTTAATTAGGGAGCTTGTAGGGTTCATTTAGTATAGTGTAGTGTAGTAGACAACCCAAAGTATTGATCTAGGCTCATTTTGGTATATTTCATGCCACCATTTTACCAATAAATGCGATCAAATAAAACAAATCGTTCACTTTTTCACAAACTTTTTCACAAACTTTAAGTTTCTCACTGAAATTATTTGCAAACAACTTGTGCAATTATGGCACAAATAGTTGTAAATGCTTCTCTGGGATCCCCTTTGTTCAGAAATAGCAGACATATGTGGCTTTGGCTTTGCTTTTTGGTAATTAGAAGGTGGCTAAATGCCGCTGCGCATCACACGTGTATTATGTCTAGCAGTGAAGGGGTTAATTAGGTAGCTTGTAGGGAGCTTGCAGGGTTAATTTTAGCTTTAGTGTAGAGATCAGCCTCCCACCTGACACATCACACCCCCTGATCCCTACTAAACAGCTCTTTTCCCTCCCCACCCCACAATTGTCCCCGCCATATTTTATTCTGCTTTGTAGGATCCCCCTTAGCCCCCAACCTCCCTGATCCCCCCTCAAACAGCTCTCTAACCCTACCCATCTACCTTATTGAGAGCCATCTTGGGTACTGGCAGCAGTCTGCTAGTACCCGGTTTACAAAAAAATTGATATATTTGTTTTATTTTTAGTTTATTTTTCTGTAGTGTTTCTTCCCCCCCCTAAAGACCAAACCCCCACCCCCTCCCAGATCCCTTAGATCTTTTTTATAGCAATTCCCTCCCCTCTCTCTCCCACTTTGTATCACAACATTTTTCCGTAGTGTAGCGGTTCCCACCCACCCCTGCCCCTTGCACTTGCCTGCCCCTGCCCTCCGTGCACACGTGTACATCTGTGCATGCCCCCGGCAACCCCACCCATGATCCCGCCCCCCTCTTGATGCTAACTCCCATCGATGGCTGCCCACCCGCCTCCCACATCGTCTCCCACCCACGAACGATTGCGCCCATTGATGTCCAATGCAGAGAGGGCCACAGAGTGACTCTCTCTGCATCGGATGGCTAAGAAACATTGTTGCAGGATGCTTCAATATAGAGGCATCACTGCCATAGCTGGAAAGCATCTGGAAGCGATCAGGTTAGCTTCCACCATTTTCAATGACCGACGATGTACGGGGTACATCCTTGGTCATTAACTGTATTTTTTTAGAGGACGTATCCCATACATCGTCGGTCGTTAAGGGGTTAAAGGGACATTACAAACTAAATAAATGTTATAATCATAGTATTATGGTAATTCCCGCATCCATCTAGTCATGGTTGCTGCCATGTTGAAATCTATTTTTTACAACATTCAAGAGCTGATCTGTTTGCAGATGTACATAAACTCTCCTTTAGATGCCTGCAGTGCTATCTAGATTTCATAATGGTAGAAGAAGGTGCATGAAGTGAAATGCATTAAGGGCTAGATATGTCTGTAAATACATACTGTATATACACATATAAATAAAAATTAATGAAGAGAATGCACTCTCTGGATTTATAAATTCACCAAAACTTTACTACGTGACGTTTCAAAGTTTTCACCCCTTCCTCAGGCAAAAGGGATAATTTTTAATAGATACTGTTATTATGAGTGTAAAAGTACTTTATAAAATGTATTTTTGATGTGTTTTGTGAAACTTTCTTGTTTCACATAACAGTTCACCAGAGCTCTGAGGTTGCGGTAATCATTCTAGCATAAATTTGCGATTGCATCCACTTTCAACTTGTAATACAAGCATTCTTTCCCATGTGCACAAACAGCAGAGATTAACTCGATATCGCTTGCATGCAACTGTTACCACAACACTCGTAATCTGACCCTTAGTGATTATTTAATAGCAGTAAAAAAATAATTCCTCCAACCCCCCCAAAAAAACAAACAAACATGCAAACAATTCCTGCAAGCCACAAAGATTGAACCCCCCCCCCCCATAAAGAATGCTATGGGCTCACAGGGACATGATAGGCTATATCATCTGGCCCTTAGACGCAACAGAGAGAAAAAATGATATTCCCAGCCAGGACAAGATGCTATAAAATTATCCTCCTGCACTGCCAGATCCTTTATAAAATTCTTAAAAGGCAGATTTTAATATTGTTCTCCAAGGGGCATTCACTGCATTTCCCTATGTGAAGGAGAGACAAGTCTGGTGCAATATAGCACTGCATGACATAAGAGCTCTGCTGCATTTACACCTTATTTTATATTACTTTAATAATCCGGATTCATTTTTATTACATTTAATCTTTGTTCTTTTTATTTTGTATTTTTATGCATATACATCAATTGTATATGTATGTGTTTCTTTTACAAATTACATTGCATATTGTATTTCTTCTATTTAAAAAAAAAAAATGACAGCTTTAGTTTCCCAGAGAGCTTAACTACTTTCTGTGGGCCAGACGATAAAAAAATTCTCTAGTTTTGAGAGTAGTTATAGTGCAGACTTCACAGGGGATGAACTCACTAAATTCTATAATAAAATTGGCGGAATATAGAAGTCCCAGAGAATAGAGAGATACCTTCCTTAGAAAGTAATGAGGCTCACAGGGATAGAGAATTTCACAGGGGAGAGATAAGTTAACACCTGGAAATTATATAATTTCTCAGTTTGTGGCAAATACAAATTAAACTGAAATGTTTTCACTACAAGTTAACTTGTTTTTGCCTACACAGTAGTTTAGCAAACTAGCATACAGCTAGTAAGATAATTTTGTGAGACCAGCTTTTCAAAAATGCTTACAGCATTTCATGAGAATAGCGAGAAAGCTTCAGACATACCCTGAGTTCTCCCTTGTTTATCCTATGGAACTACCTTGTCCTTCCAACTTTCTGAAGCTGTGTTTATTTTAAAATAGAGCAAATACAAAGTGCAATGTAATTGTAAATGATACACTTAAATATACCAGGTATGATTCTAATTTGTTAAAGTAACACAGAAACATTCAAAACATACTCAGAATTTGAAAATTCCTGCTGGATCTAAATCTAAATGCAGTAAAATACAAAATAGAAAGTGCAAAGCTTAAATGTAATAATACTCAAATGATCCAATCTGAAGTGTAAATTAATATAAAATACATAGCAAAAAGTGTAAGTGTTACAAAACTCTTATGGCATGCAATGCTTTATTGCACAGGGCTTGTATCTGCTTCACATACATAACTGCAGGAAATGCCCCTTAGACAAGTGTGCCAAAATTTCCTCCTCTTTGATTTCATCTGTATAATGTATTTTTGATGGTTTTATGTAACTTTTGTTTTGTGAAGCAGTTGACAGAGCTCTGAAGTAACACTAACCCAACGCATGTTGAATTCAATTGTGTTCAAGCAAATGCATTTACTTTAAACCCAATGCAAGCAAAGAGCCACAAAATACCCTTTATTAATCATGTGCTACACTTTGCACTGCTCTCACAATCTTGCCCTCTATTAGCCATGAGCAATGTAGACATTTTAAATATTTAAAAAGTCATATAAGGATATATACAGTATATATTTATAAGTGGACTTCTAAAGTGATCAAACATTCACTGTGTAGAATGTACTAGGGCTAGGCATGTAATGAAACCTTTTAATAAAAGCACTATGTTCTTTGACAAGGAATAAATCAAATAAGATAACTACAACTGCATACCATAAAATTAATAAAGGAAACTGTTGTTTGACAGTCAGGCATCTGGTGCATAGCACTGCTAAGTGCCAATCCATGAGCTAGCAAAAAAGCTGAAAGATATAGGTCCAGACTACAAGTGCAGCAGTATTTTGCACTTCCGCTAGAGTGCTAACTGCGCTAGAATTAAGATTCTTTCTAGTCGGGTTGCGATCGTATTACAAGTTGAATGTAAAGTGTTTTTGCTCTAGCAGTAACCTGACTAGAGTAAAAATCCAAAGTTAGAATATTGCTTGCATGTTCAATGAAGAATTGTTTTTTTTTAAAAAACACGATCGCACATTCTCAGTTGCACTAACCCGGCATAAAAATAAGAATATTTCATATTACAATGTTCTTTACATAACAGAATATGTTCTATTTATTCATAAATAAATAGTTCTATATATACTGTATGTATGTATGTATATATATATATATATATATATATATATATATAATATGTTTTTTTGCACAAATATACATTTATATATATATATATACATACAGTATATACAGTATATATATATATATATATATATATATATATATATATATATACATATACATACAGTATAATTATTTACAGGTATAGATATATACAGATATATGGGGATATCCATTTAGAATACGTAGAACATATTCTGCTATCTCCAGAACATTGGAAAGTGAAATATTTACAGTAAATACATAGTTTAAACCTTTATTAAACATTAATATTGCAGAAATATTTTTTTACATGTTTTTATCTACGTATCGACAAAGGGATGCACGTATATGTATGTCTGTATATGTAATGTATACATATATATTTATGTGTTTATATGTGTATATATGTATGTAAATATATATGTACACATATAAATACATATGTAAACACACACACACACATATATATATATATATATATATATATATATATACACACACACATACATACATATACATCTTTAGAGATGTATATTTATGTATCTCAATGTTAAAGCCCTTTGCTGGCTTTTTTTTTTCTATCACCCAAAAGCCCTTACAATTTTTTTGTACTACATGTTTTTTTACTTTTTTATTAGACAGTTTTATTATGGGTGTAAGCGTACTTTGTAGTGTATTTTTGATGTGTTTTGTTGAACTTTTTATGTTCAAGAAACAGTTAACCCCAGCTCTGAAGTCATGATAATGATTGTAGAATAAATAGCAATTGTGCTCACACAATCGTATTTGACGCTCAACCTGTAATACGAGCGGTAAGCCCGATGAGCACAAATCCTCGCGATATACCTTTATCATTCCGGAGCATACAATTGCACTCCACTTGCAATCCAGCCCATAATACTTTCTACTATTAACAAAGACCTAAGTTCAATAAATCCCATTTGTGAAAAAAATTTCTTGCAGAAAACAAAACATGCTGCATCTTTAAAAATGCATAAAAGTTTGTACATATCTTTCATAACATCCGTTATTTATAAGTTGCTCTCTACTATTATCAAAGAATCAGCATTTAACTTGTAACCATTCAACTCTTGGGAAGAATTTCCCCCATTGTACTAGTTTCACAAAAATGCCTTAAAAATTTGCATAGAACCAACTAATTTTCTCTAAAATGTGCAAAATGACATAACACACATTGGCTTTTTTTCATGTACCTTTAATTATATTTCATTATGCTATGAAAAAGGAACATTCTTCCTGCAATTGAAAAAAAAAGTTTAATGTAAAATTCAATGTAGTTTTTAGTTACTTTCAGGTTGTTTCAATGACACTCTGTATATATCTAGTATGATTAAATCACATATGACATGTTTTTATGGATAGTTCATATCAGTTAATTCTACTACATTCAGAGTTATGAAACAGGAAAATCTGATTTTAAAAAGTATTAGCGCTTATTATAAGGTATAAGGAATTTATGTCTGCTTGTTATTTTTTTAAATAGTTATAATACTGTATGCATGGAAAAAATGAAGAAATTAATCCACATTCTAAATGTGTTGACATCAAATACAAGTTATTTATTGCAGATTACAATATTATAGATTGCCTAGATATCTTGCAGACATTTTTTAGATGATAATAATATAAAGACATAAATTATTTTAACCAGGTTGACTCATGATATCAATGCAACTTCATTTCTGATTACTTGGCATTTGAAGTCTCATTGAAAACAGAATAAATACTGAAATATAAATCTCATTAAGAACATACCCATTTATTCAGATTTTATAGCTATAAGAAATGTAATAGTTGAAAAACCATATTTTTTATAGACACAGTATTCAGTTACGTTTGCATAGTTCAATTCCTCCTCTATTTACTATTTATTTTATTATTACACTGAAAAGATGTTTTTAAATTCCCTTCTGAAAAAAAGTTCCAGTTAAAAAAATAATTATAATAAAAAAAAAAAAGGTCAGCAAGAATGTATACAATATTGAATTCACCAGCACAAATGCTCATTTAAAGAGTTCAATAATGCATGCACTGTCATGAACAAGTTTGAACTTAGCGTGTATGGAGGCTCCTCCGCTATAAAAAAAAAAAAAACATTTACAAAAACACAATCTAATTTAAGGGTCTCTTACAAAGATAGTAAGCAGAAAAGCAGGGGATCATGAATTATACTTTAGAAGAAGTGAAAATCCTGTAATAAAATTGATATTTTACATAGGTGCAAGCAAATAGAATGTTAAAGGGACACTGAACCCAAATTTCTTCTTTCGTGATTTAGATAGAAAATGCAATTTTAAGCAACTTTCTAATTTACTCCTATCCTATTAAAACATTTTCTTCATTCTCTTGGTATGTTTATTTGAAAAGCAAGAATGTAAGTTTAGATGCCGGCCCATTTTTGGTGAACAACCTGGGTTGTCCTTGCTGATTGGACAGCACCAATAAACAAGTGCTGTCCATCGTGCTGAACCAAAATTTGCTGACTCCTTAGCTTAGATACCTTCTTTTTCAAATAAAGATAACAAGGGAATGAAAAAATATGATAACAGAAGTAGATTAGAAAGTTGCTTTAAATTGCATGCTCTATCTGAATCATGAAAGAAAAAAATTGGGTTCAGTGTCCCTTTAAGAAATTGACGTGAAATAGTCCAATAGGCATCTGAAAAAAACATTCTGAGGACTTATCAAGTGCTTTGAGGTGCCAAATTCAATAAGTGAAAAATGGTGTTGATAAGCTGTTGAAAAGTGAGTCGAAAACATATTGTGATCACCAAGCTCTTTTCAGCTCTATAGGGTAAATAGGGCTTTTTTTCCAGGATCCAAAAACCTATTCACAAAATCACGCTTTTCTGATCATGCTGAATCCAAAAGTAGCCTTTTCAGCCTGAAAACACAACTACCAAGAGATGGTAATCAAGGGTTTTATCAGTCTATTCCAGTTTATAATAAAGTG
This sequence comes from Bombina bombina, assembly GCF_027579735.1. NCBI lineage: Eukaryota > Metazoa > Chordata > Amphibia > Anura > Bombinatoridae > Bombina > Bombina bombina. The sequence goes on along the minus strand of NC_069504.1, from coordinate 938,281,579 downwards.
GCTAATGTGGTTTGAAAAATATACATGGTTTTGCATAAAGATTATTGGTATTACTGAGTAATGTGCCTGTTAATATAGTAAAGTCAGTAATCTGTCAAAAGTTAAAGAAGTGAGTGACATGTTTAAGTAAAGTTTGTTATCTTTATGGTAGGGGTATTAGGGGCTGCATTTTATGTTCATTACAGTGACAATTTCTGGTTTATTACGTTATAATGGCAGAAATGTCAAAAAAGTGAAGTTTGTTTTGGGAAAAGGATTTTCTCATAGTGGGGATTACACAATTTGAGATGATACTGGGGATATATAGGAGGCTATTCAAACGTTGTATTGTGTGTGCTTGTGTAGTATATAAATGTGTATATAAATGTGTAGTATGTGCATTTGTAGTGTGTGTATGTTTCATCTATTATGTACATATTTAGTATGTGTAGTGTATATATTGTATGTGCTTGTGTAGTATGTGAATACGGTATACACAAACACACACACACTACATGTGCATATATTACACACAGACACACACTAGGTATTCAGAATACCTAGTGTGTGTCTGTGTGTAATATGTGCACATGTAGTGTGTGTGTATGTGTGTGTGATGTGTCAACTGTCAAAGTCAACAAATTTACTTCAAAATGTAAGCACTGAGGGTGCATACAAAAATACCAGATTTAAAAAAATTAAGCTCACACAAAAACACCTGTAAAGTAGGGGTTAGCATTGAATAGTTTGGAGAACATAAAGTATAGTTGCATTATCCCATAGCTGCATTGTTCAATGTTAAAAGCTGTCTTCAGGTCCTTTTAACTTTGATATGAATTATCATTTGTATGCAGATGACACCCAAATCTACCAAATCTCCTTCCTTGATAACCCATGTCACTAACTGTTTTTCTCATATCTTATCCTGGATGTCCTCCCACTACCTTAAGCTAAATCTCTCCAAAACTGAGCTCCTTATTTTTGACCCCTCTTCAAAAATCTCCACCCCCCATTTCTATATAACTGTCGATAACTCCATCATTACCCCTATCCCGCATGCCCGATTTCTTGGGGTCACACTTGACTCCGATCTTTCTTTCACTCCTCATATTCAGTCTTTGGCTAAAGCCTGCCGCTTCCACCTTAAAAACATCTCTTAAATTAGACAGTTTATTACACAAGACACAATTAAAATTTTAATCCACTCTTTCATCCTTTCCCGCCTTGACTACTGAAACTCCATCTTCTCTGGTCTCCCTAGCTGCTGACTAGCTCCTTTTCAATCCATAATGAATGCCTATGCCATGCTCATCTTCTTTACACATCACTCTTCATCTGGTGCACCTCTCTGTTAATCCCTTCAATTGCTTCCTCTTGCCTCCAGGATTAAACACAAAATTCTGACTCTGACACACAAAGTCCTCAACTGCACAGCTCCCCCTATATCTCAGATCTCCAGATACTCTCCCTCCCATCCCCTTCGCTCTGCTCAATACCTCCTACTCTCCTCCTCTCTTTTTACCTCCTCACATTCCCGTTTACAGGACTTCTCCAGACTGGCTTCCATCTTGTGGAACTCTCAGCCTTGCTCCACAAGACTTTCCCCTAGTTGTGTAAGCTTCAAGGAGTCCCTAAAGACTCTACTATTCAGGGATGCATACAACCTACACTAACCTTTCCTAACTCCATGTCTATCCCCTTGACCCCTTAGCAAGTAAGCCTATGAGCCTAGCTGTTTGTAGATCACCTTCATAAGAGCCGACTACAACAGTGCAACTCTTGGCAGGGTCCTCTACCAATTTGATCCCTATAAATGTTATCTTGTATACCGCCTATTTTTATAGCGCTGCAGAATCTGTTGGTGTTCTACAAATACCTTATAATAATAATAACTATTTTTTGTGATTGTAATGTGAAAATGTAAATTGGTTGAATAATTTTGGAGTTATGTGTTTGGAAAAATCCACTACGCCAATCTTTATGAAATTAGTGTGTCTGTGTGGGTTGTGTGTGTGCATGTAGTATATGTGGTTTAAGATGTGTTTTGTGTGAGCTAAAGTATAAGAAAGAAAAAATTACTTCTGGAAAACATATTTTGATTCTGTATTTTTTTTTTTTTTTTTTTTTTAAATAATGACTAAAAGTAAGGTTATTGTACAATTTTAAATATGCAGCTTTCACATCAATAAACATACAGGTATATACATGTTTGTTGTAGATCACCAACATCAGAAAGCCATAGAACATAAATTCTGTAAGCCGAATGTCACTACGTATGAATTCTAAAATACATTTTTGACCGAGAAGCTGTTTCAACATTGTCACTCGCTGTCATCCCTCATGATTTTTGTGAAAAAGTGTCAACATTGAATGCTTTTTTGCAAACTTTTTACATAGATTCTTTTGCTCTGTAGGCGAAAAAATAAAATAAAAAATAGAAATAGTGCTTAAAAGTACCAGAAATATGACATTTCTCTGGAACCATAAAGGCCTTGCAAAATCATTTACACAATAAAGCTTTACCTTACAGAGAATATATCACAAAAAAGACAGATTAGAGGATCTATCTGAGAAGCAATGCATATTGCTCTGTCAACAGTAGCAAGAATGTTTTTTTGAAAACTGATTACATTATAAAAATAAATTTTATTTAAATATTAAATGCCTTGATTCCACAGTTATGTACATGTGTGTTGGACTGGACGAGTATGAACACCCCTGTGTTCCATAAAATAGTGCATATATTATTAATACATTATTTATTCCAGTACTCTGTATGTGTATATGCCTCTCTATAAACACAAAAATAGATATAACCTTATGTTGAATTTTGCTCATTTTATATTCTGTTTGATGTTTACATATTCATTTAATTCATCATTCAAGACAGATAATTAGGAAGTCATTACATTGCCAGACAAGGTTTCTTTTTAGTGAGGGTAAAATTCATCACCTCAGTATGCATATATTATAGAATTATTCTTATAGTATGTTTAAAAGTATTTACTCTATTGACTTGTTCTTTTGCTTCATTTTGGTGTTAGATGTATTTGAAAAGAAAACAAGTAAAATTGTGTTATAAGATGTCCTTCAATATGCTTTTTGAAGGATTATGGATTCTTGGTTGCATTGGAGTTTTTTTTTAAAGAATAGTCTTATATAGTTTTTGTTTTAAAAAAGTCTAAAGCTGATGTAAAGTAGTTTTTTTCTTACATAAATTCAATCTGCTGTAATTAGTGGAACAAACATTGCTGATTATAGATGTTTTCTGATTCAGTTTTATTTATCTGTGTGTGTGTGGGGGGGTATATTTTAAAATAACATTTTCTTCCTTCTCTTTTAAATTGTTTGATAAATGTTCTCAAATTAAATACATTGGCCCTATTTATCATATTGTGTACAGATAATGCTCTCAGACAGGGAACCTATTCATACGCCTTTAGGGCCTCTGATGCAGCACCCACTGCTGGAATGTAGCATAGCTTAAGCAAACACTTGTGCAGCCCTACTCTTGCACAACCAATTCTGAGCTAGATTATGAGTGGATTTGTGCATGTGCATGTGCACTAACCTAACGCACGCAAAAAGCCAAAAATCGAATACTGCAACTGTGTTAACGTATTTCCCCATAGAAATAAATAGAGCTGAAGTTTAAAAAAAATGAACACACTTACTTACGTGCAAACACGATCTTCACATAAGAGAATATGTTCTATTTATTCATAAATATACACACACAGACACACACACACATATATATATATATATATATATATATATATATATATATGTATATTCAAGGATTGATACAGCGCCTATATGTCCAATATACTGTTGGGGTATGTAAGGAATATAAAATATAAAAGGAATATAAAATAAATAAAAAATATAATAAATAAATTAAATGATAGTCCAGCTAAAGATAACATATAACATATATGAACTCTGAAACAATGTTCATATGAGTCCTAAAAGTGTATATGGTTCGTAGTGAATCTCCAGATGTAGTTGATATACAATTATAGATGGTATATAATACCCTTACCAGATATTACCTCAATCGAATGAGGTAAGTATGCCGCACTGGGGGTATATATAGATGATTGGATTTCCTCCTTGTATCCAGCTGTAGTGCCTCTTATAGTATTCGTTAACCTCCTGGAGTATGCAGGGATGTGTTTCTGATGGTGAATAGATCCCTTACACTTCCTGTGGGTTGGTGGTTGGCCTCTTGGAGTGCTTGTTTCGTCCTGGTATTAACTTTCTCCAGCGTAAGGATACCTGTTAGATTCCCAGGGTTAGATACCTGTTAGATTCCCAGGGTTAGATATCTGTTAGATTCCCAGGGTTAGATACCTGTTAGATTCCCTTAGGAGACTTGATTCAAAATGTTCCACTGGATTTGTGAAGGGAAACACAGGAAGGTGATGCCAGAGAGTGTTGACCTGCTGATAAGCAACCAAATGATGACAGACAACAAAGATCCCTTTAATTGAAATTCCCTGAGGATATAAAGGAATATTAGACACACTGCTGCTATATCCAGTGTCATTGCGGATCCACCGATAGGATCATAGGGGCGTCTCTTGTTTTTGTGTTCAGGAATATGAGGTGTTTTATAGCTAGCCAATCACGACTAAAGGGCGTGATCAGTATGGCTTAAACGACAAAGAGAGTATTACGATCTGGTGTAGTGTCTTAGGACATTAATCAGTTAGTGCTAACAAGGCTATGTGAATCCACTGAACAGGGTTTGGTGTGAATTATACATCTTTTTTGATCCAATCAATAGCTGTGATTACCTTTTGAAAGTTGTGAACTGTGTTGACAGCAGCATTGTTTTGTTTACTGTTAAAACCAATGAGAAGTGAGGGGCGTTTTTTTGCCTTGAACAGTAGGATGTGGATGATCCCATTTTCTCAAGGGGTGTGAGTTCGGATATCTAGATCACAAACATGATAAATTTTGAGCAGTACCAATACATATGTATATATTTTAGATTTTTATTTATATACACATAGAGTGATAGTTACAGTGTTATTTGTCACACTATAGAATTTACACAGGAAAAGTGTTTTACACGTTGTTATGTTTGTATTTTTCTAAACTTTATGATGGTTTAGTCTTTAGGTTTTGCACACGGTCTCCTTCGATTGGAGGCTCAATAAGGGGAGGGTTTGGTAGGCCTTTATAAGTTTGCTCACTTGCACCATTTGATTGTCAGAAGAAGGGACGCTATAGGTCCCGAAACGTTACACAAATAAATATTTGATTGGATGGCAGAAGACCAGTGAGTGCTTTGAATTTTTTCGACACTGCACACTCCCTGAGAGTACCCTGGCAGTTGTGGAGTGATAGTGAGAGTGCATATACTGAGAATAGTCTATACACAAATAGTGAAGAAAAGATTCGATCCTCAGGTCAGAATAGGTAATTTAAATAGTCTATATATATATATACAGTGGGGCAAAAAATTATTTAGTCAGTCACCAATTGTACAAGTTCTCCCACTTAAGAAGATGAGGGAGGCCTGTCATTTTCATCATAGGTATACCTCAACTATTAGAGACAAAATGTGGAAACAAATCCAGACAATCACATTGTCTGATTTGGAAATAATTTATTTGCAGATTATGGTGGAAAATAAGTATTTGGTCACCTACAAACAAGCAATATTTCTGGCTCTCACAGACCTGTTTCTTCTTCTTTAAGAGGCTCCTCTATCCTCCACTCATTACCTGTATTAATGGCACCTGTTTGAACTTGTTATCAGTATAAAAGACACCTGTCCACAACCTCAAACAGAAAATGTGTAATCCCCTCTCGCTGTTCATATAGTGTGTTTTTATTGAATGACAGTGCTGTAAATACTCCAGCACAGGGACAAACCCACACAGCCTCCAGACATCCGTGGCAATTAGCTGACAAAAACAACTCCCTCTCTCACCTCTGAACTGTCCGGTCCTGGGGACAAGGGTGACTTCGTCAAGCAGTTTCTGCAAATCCAGGTAGCACTATTCTGCTTAACTTCCTGGTGCTTGTTTCAAGCTCTGTCCGCTGCCGTTCCCATACGATCCCTCCTCAGACGTCCCTAGAGGGAGGGGGTGTGGTCTGCAAACACGTCCTCCACTTGCTTGCTTCTGATTGGAGGATTCTCAACCCATGGTATCAGCTGGGTAAGGCCCGTCCTGCAGTGTGGTTGTCAGGGAATCAGAAGAGGAGCAATCTCCTCAATCCGTGCTATCACGCCAGTAGGTCAGAATACAGGCAAAAAGGAGTAGCGGAGCACCGGAAAAAGTATAAAACATAAAAATTTATTGGTGTCAAATAAAAAGCAACAAACAGGATAAGGGTGCTATTCCTCTAATGGGAGTCAGCTCGAACAGCTGCTGACATGTTTCGGCATTCTGTCGTTATCAAAGCTGCAGAACTGTGTAAGGAATACCTTTTACCTTTTACCCTTTAAAACACAGTAGATTACTCCTATAGGGTAATAGAAAAGAAGCAGAATTTTCATATTAACCACTTCCTGTCCCTAAGGGACTAGTCTGAATAAAAAAACAAGCAAAGACCTGTATATTTAGTGTAATGCCTAAACCAACCCACCACTAACATCAAAAATAAGCTTAAGGTTAAAGTGAATGTCAATTTTGATGTTTAAGTGCCCGGTTTTTAAAACTTTGATTAAAAACAGGGGCACTTTAATTCATCAAAATTTACATTTCACTCCTGTTGTGACAAAAAACTTACCTTTTAAACTTCACAGCAGCTGCTGCTTCCTCCGGTCTCACAAGCCATTTCTGATGTCAGAAATGATTGATAGGTCATCCTCCAATCACAGATTCCCCCCCGGGGGATTCAGTGTCTGATTCACTGCTGTGATTGGTGGAAGCCAGATACCTCATTTTAGACCCAGGAAGAGGCTTTGAAACAGGTGGAGGAAGCTGGAGCTGCTGTGAAGATTAAAAAGTAAGTTTATTTTCACAACAGGAGTGAAATGAAAATATTGATTAATTAAAGTGCCCCTGTTTTTAATCAAAGTTTTAAAAACCGGGCACTTTAGCATCAAAATTTACATTCACTTTAATGTATGTCCCTATAATAAATACATAGTTAGTGTGGTACCTAGACCAAAACCTTACTAGCATCAAAATAAACTCATAGTTAAAGGATGTCTGTAATAAATACAAAGATAGTGTGGGGCCAAAATGGCAATTTGAAGGCATATGTTACTAATATCAGTAACATAAATATGCCTAACAAGTCGATTCAAGTAGTAACCACTAATAGCACTTAGTGTACTGTACACATAAACTATTGACCACCTACTTTTTTTGGAAACTATGCAATTACATACTGTTCATATAGCACAATCAGGGCAAGTGTATGAAGGTTAGGGCATATAAATGAACTTCTTAATCTCGGAGTATTAGAACCAGAAGTGGATGCCTGCTCCTTTTTTATTTATTATTTTTGGAATTCTGTACTATTTGATAACTGGTCCAAAGTATGTTTGGATCATGTACGCTGTGATATTGGTACATTTCTTGTGACTAGTCAGCCTTTTCAATATATCAAACAAGGTAAAAAGAAATAATAAGGGGCATCAGTACTCAGACTATATATTTATCTAGAATATATATATATATCTATATCTATATCTATCTATATATATATATATATATATATATCACAGATCTGCGAGTATTGCTGCGAGTGATCTGTTACAAAGAAGAGATCATCCTGTGTATTCCCTATCTTCTTACTTTTTGGTTTGGGGCACAGCAAGTTTCCTCTGTCTATTTTTCTGACATCCTCCAGGGTTGCAGCTATAGAGTTTCTGCTATAGCCACTAGTTTTTAGTCTGCTAGACAAATTCTCAGCTTCCTTTTCAAAATCAATCAGCTCCGAACAATTCCGTTTAAGACGAATGAACTGTCCCTTTATGATCCCTTTGAACACGCTTTTGGGGTGGCAACTTTTTGCGTGTAGCAACGTATTGCCCGAAATCGGTTTTCTGAACGCTGTGGTATGTATTTTTTCACCACTGATGCCTAAGAGTGTTACATCAAGATAGTTAATATTTGTTCTGCTGGACTCAGGGAATATGGATAATAGGGTGGAAACAAACACAGGACCTGTTGCTGGTATGAACTTTTATTCTTTAAGGAATTGCAAGTGAAAGAGATACAAGTATGATACTGGCTGAAAATTTCTTTACATTGGATAGAACACAACAGAGGCTGAATACTCTTTTTGAAGAGATGGAACTCCTTATGAATAAGGAAAACAAATTTAATGTTTGGACTTTGGAGACTTACCTGAAGCTTAAGATTATACCTAGGGGGTTAAGAATAGATAAATATCCAACATTCTTTACAGAGGATAGAACATTCATTTGTAAATGGAATGTGTGATGATAGCAGGATGTGATGTCACTAGCATGTGGGCGGGGCTTAGGTCCGGTGTCTGTGTCGCAGTTAGTTTAGTACAATCAACCTGTCTGGATGTGTATTGCTATGCTCTGTAATAAAATAGAGTTGTACCATCATTGCTGTGTCCTGCATATGTCCTGCATCTCATGACATGGTGTCAGAAGTTCTGGACTACGCTTCTGTTTCTGATGATAACGATGTCAAAGTTTACCCCACCTGAGCCTTTTGACTTTTCTCAGCCTGCAGCTTGGCCCACATGGCGTCAGCGGTTTCAGCGCTTCAGGATTGCATCCAAACTGAACAAGGAGAGTGGTGAAGTACAAGTTAATTCTCTTTTATACTCTATGGGGAAAGATGTAGAGCCAGTGTTCAATGCTTTTACTTTCCAAGAAGGGGAAGAAGTTAACTTTGATATAGTTATGGATAAACTCAGTGCCCACTTTGTGCCCAAAAGAAATGTGATTCATGAGAGAGCTTGTTTTCACAAACGTAATCAGCGTGTGGGAGAATCTGTGGAGTCATTTGTGCGCAGCCTGTATGAATTAGCTGAATTCTGTGAGTTTGGTGTTGCTAAAGAAGAGCAAATCAGAGACAGAATAGTTATTGGAATTGCAGATGCTGAAGTCTCCCTGAAGCTGCAGTTAGAGCCTGATTTAACATTAGACGGGGCTATTAGGATGGCCCGCCAGAGTGAACTGGTGAAAAAGCAAAGTGCTGATCTGAGGTCTGAGAGTATTGTGGATGAAGTGCAACAGTCTAGGAAAATTACTAGTGAAAGGCACAGTGTGAGCGGTAGATCTAAAGTACTGGAAAGGCCTAGAAGTGGATGGGGGCAACATGGCCGATGCACACGGTGTTACCGGGCTCATGATCAGAGTGCTATATGCCCGGCCAGAGATAAAAGATGCAGAAAATGTAACAGAATAGGCCATTTTGAAGTGGTGTGTAAAACTGAATACATTAAGGAGATGCAGGTGGACAGTGACCAGGAGGGTCAGGAAGTGTCTTTTGTGGGGTCTGTTGTGGAACGGACAAGCTCAGAGGAAGATTGGAAAGTTACCTTTACTGTAATGGGAGCCAATGTTGATTTTAAGATTGACACAGGAGCTGATATCACTGTAATGTCTTTTGCTGAATTTATGAAACTGCCTCGACAGCCCCAGCTGGCGAAGGTTACTACAAATGTTCATAGTCCTGGTGGCCGCATTGATTGTGTGGGGAAATTTCTTGCCAGCTGTGAGTACAAACAAAGGAAGTTCACCATGTGGGTGCATGTGATCCGAGGTCAGTGTGTTAACAGTTTATTGAGCAGAAAAGCAGCCTGTGACTTGGGCCTCGTGGCCAGAGTGAATGAGATCTCTGAAGATATGTTTGGCGAGTTGGGCCTACTGAGCTGCAAACCTGTCCGTATAGCACTTAAAAGTGACGCAGTCCCGTATAGTATTTCTACTCCTCGTAGAATTCCGTTCCCGCTCATGCCTCAAGTGGAGAAAGAGCTCATGCGCATGAAGTCTATGGGGGTTATTGAAGAGGTTGTTGAAGCAACTGATTGGTGTGCCCCCATTGTTCCAGTTGCAAAGAAAAACGGAAAGGTGCGCATCTGTGTGGACCTGAAAAGGTTGAATGAGGCAGTGAAGAGGGAGAGATTTGTGCTGCCGACATTGGAAGATATAGCCCCGAAGTTGGCTGGGGCGAAGTTCTTTTCCACATTAGACGCTTCTAGCGGCTTTTGGCAGATCCCCCTGGATCCAAAGTGCCGCAAACTGACTACCTTTATCACTCCGGTAGGTCGGTTCTGTTTCTGCAGACTTCCCTTTGGGATATCCTCCGCTCCTGAGATCTTTCAGAGGGAAATGAGTTCTCTCCTGAGTGGCCACGTGGGCACAGCAGTCGTCATGGACGACATTCTAGTGTATGGGTCTACAGTGGAGGAGCATGATCAGCGTTTGAGTTGTGTGCTGCAGGCTATCAAAGAGTCTGGGCTGAAGCTGAATAAAGAAAAATGTCATTTTAGGAAAACTGAATTATGCTACTTTGGGCATATCATCAACGGGGATGGCATCAAGCCGGACCCCGAGAAAATTCGGGCTATCGAACAGATGAAAAGCCCTTCTGATGTACATGAGCTGAGACAGATATTGGGCCTTGTAAATTACGTGGGCAAGTTTCTTCCGGATTTATCTACAGTTTTGCACCCTATCACAGAGTTGCTTAAGAAAGATGTTGCCTGGGTCTGGGGACCCTCACAAGAAAAAGCGTTCCTGCATGCTAAGTCCCTGCTGGGGTCTGCCCCAGTGCTGGGGTTCTACGACCCTTCAAAAAAGACTGTGGTTAGTGCCGATGCAAGCAGTTATGGGTTGGGGGCTGCACTCCTGCAGCTGAATGACAACAAACTACAGCCCATCGCCTACTGTTCCCGCACACTGACGGCTGCGGAGTCAAAATACGCTCAAATTGAGAAAGAGTGCCTGGCTGCAGTTTGGGCCTGTGAGCGCTTTCAGCGTTATCTAGTGGGTTTGGAGAAATTTAGTCTGGAAACTGACCACAAACCGCTAGTCCCTCTTATCAATTCTTATGACATCGACAAAACACCCTTGAGATGCCAGAGACTTTTAATGAGACTGCTCAGGTTCAATGTTCAGGCAGTGCATGTGCCGGGGAAGCAGCTGGTTGTGGCAGATACACTGTCCAGGCTCCCGCTGGCTGCTGCTGAAGAATCCTCCACAGAGTCGGATGTGAAAGTGTATGTTGATTCAGTTCTGGCCTCTAAGTCCATTTCTTCAAGGAAACTGGAAGAGATAAAGAAAGAGACATATTTGGACACAGATCTGCAAGAAGTTATAAGGTACATAAGAGATGGCTGGCCCGAGAGCCGGGCAGCCTGGATGTCTTTAAATGCTTACCAGCCAGAGAGGTCACAGCTCACGGAGCTGGAGGGGTTGGTGCTGTTCCAAGACCGTATTGTAATTCCTGTCAGCATGAGGAAGGAGATGTTAAACAGGATTCACGATGGCCACTTAGGCATTACAAAGTGCAGAGAAAGAGCAGCTACAGCTGTGTGGTGGCCTGGGATCAGCTCCGACATTGCAAATCACGTGTCTAAATGTGCCTTTTGCCGGGAACGCCGGCCTACTCAGAGAAGGGAGCCCTTAATGTCTACTCCGCTGCCTGCGGGGCCGTGGCAGAAAATAGCTGCTGATTTGTGCGAACTGCACGGGAAAAAGTTTCTTGTTGTTATCGACTACTATTCCAGGTATTTGGAAATAGCACCCCTGAATGATATCACAAGTCAGGCCGTTATCATTCGCCTGAAGAGCTTGTTCGCCCGCTGGGGCATTCCAATGGAGCTGGTGAGTGATAATGGCATGCAGTTCGCTTCTACAGAGTTCAGTGCTTTCAGCAGGGAATATGATTTTGTACATTCCACGTCAAGTCCACATTATCCGCAGGCCAACGGAATGGCTGAAAGGGCAGTTCAAACAACAAAATTCATTCTAAAGCAATCTGAACCGTACCTAGCCCTCTTGTCATACAGGGCGACGCCCATTCAAGCCACCGGGTTTAGCCCGGCACAGCTGATGCTAGGACGCCAGATTCGCACCACTTTACCCTCAGTGGGTGTCTTCAAGCCGCCTGGCCCTGTTCCTCGGGACGAAGTCCTTAGGAGGGATGAAGAGGCCAAAAAGGGTTATCGTTTCTTCTACGACAGGAGACATTCTGTCAGGCCTTTACAGGAACTGAAAGCGGGCCAAAGTGTCAGAATTAAACTGGATGATGAGAAGAAATGGAAGACGCCTGCTACGGTAGTGGGCCGCTCTCCAGAACCAAGGTCTTACACAGTCCTTACAGAGGGAGGGACGGTTACACGCCGTAACCGAAGACATCTTCAGCCTGTACCTGAGAGTCTGGAACCGGATACCTCAGTACCACCGCCGGTGGGATCTCCTGTTCTAAGAGAGGTGCCTTCCCCTCAGCAAGATCATAGCGGGGATATATCTTTGCCTCCAGCAGACTCTTGTTCACCATCTTCTGTATCAGAGGACAGTTCATGCAAAGTTACATCAAGCGGAAGAGTGGTGAGGCTTCCGGCCCGATACAGGGACTGACTTTAGCTAGAACAGTGACCGGAAGTATGGGCAGAATAATCCCATGGTCACTGTGGACTAGGGTAGTCTACCCCGATGTCCAAGTCAGGATGTAATTTATTTGTTCATGTTTTCTAATCTATCTGTTTCTATAATGTTCTAAAACAAAAATGTTGTTGTATACCCTGTTGGTGTACCTTGTTATTTAATATATGCAAATGTATGCTTTGCCTTTGAAAAAGGGGAAGATGTGATGATAGCAGGATGTGATGTCACTAGCATGTGGGCGGGGCTTAGGTCCGGTGTCTGTGTCGCAGTTAGTTTAGTACAATCAACCTGTCTGGATGTGTATTGCTATGCTCTGTAATAAAATAGAGTTGTACCATCATTGCTGTGTCCTGCATATGTCCTGCATCTCATGACAGAATGAGACCCTCTTAGACTGTTCCTGGAACCTGATGCGTCTCCTTATTATCTACAAAAATAAGCAGGTCCAAGAGATCACAGTTAAAATCAGCCAAGTACAGGAGGAGCTGAACAAACGGTGTGACAATACAGACTTTGCCAGGTTTGACAAACTACTACAGGAAGCGGTTGCAGAGGCCAAGTCTTTATTGCTTGAAATAAAGCATTCCAAATACATTAGAGATCAGATGGACTTTAACAACAACACTGTTTATATTTGGAATAAGAGGGAAAGAACACAGAAGTATAGGGAATATAATCAAAACTCAGGTTCCACTAATAGGGGAAGAGGCTACAGGGGTAGACGCAGAGGCAGGGGGAGGGGCAGACAACAGAGAAGGATCCAGTTTTCAGACAGTGAAGCCGAATCAGGAGGGGATAGTTCAACCTCAGGAGAGGATGATACACGAATGTATGAAACTACAACACAAAGTAGTTCTGCCCTCACACTGCACCAAACACAGAATAGATCTGCCCATACATCAGGCGAGTTAACTAGACCAAAAGATAAAGCCGACTCTTTACCGCCCCCTATACTAAAGAATGCTTTGCCTGCCTCTAGGTATACTACGCAGGCACCTGACACTGTACATAGTCAGGAAACCCCCAGTAGATTGGAAAGTATAGAACTCAACCAGGTTTTTTCCCTCCCCCCCGCAAGGAGATGGGGGGGGAGATGTCAGGGGACTAAACAAGGGGGGTTACACTCTCAGGAAAAATCAGAGACAGACGAGGTATCAGTGATTAACTTGTCTTCTTATAATTTAAGTACAACAGAAAGCAAAGTGTTGAGCCTGGGATTGGGATTTGTCCCAACAAGTACGTTTAACACTTTGGTTGACGTGAATAAACTGATACGCAAGATCACATTAAAAAAGTATTTTTCTAAAAACCCTGATGCTTGCAGTGCTGAAGGCAACACACAACAGGGTCCAGTGTCATATAGGACCAATAATACCCTGGACGATTTAGAATTCCAGGATGTGTGTGGCCTCTCAACACTGGAAGCACTGAATACATCTGATGTAGAAGCAAGGGCTTCTACTGTGAACAAATTCCCCAAATTCAAGTGTCCCTCACGTTTCTATCCCATACATACTAGGGGATCTATCATTGAAAGATTTCATAGTAGGGTAGAAGCGAACCTCAGTAAGCTGTATTACATGGATAAAGAGAGAAACCACAATCTCACTGTGAGGGAGAGAGAGGCTCTGTCTACTCTGAGTAACAATATGGCCTTGGGGATTCGGACCGCGGACAAAGGGGGGTCTCTTGTGGTGATAAATAAAGTGGATTTCATCAGTGAAGCACACAGACAGCTACACAATGCCAATGATTACCGGGTCTTAAATTCAGATCCAACCATTTCTTTAAAAAAGAAGCTTGAAAGTTTAATAGATGATGGCATTGAGGCAGGTTTCATTGACAAGGTAACCAGCAACTACCTATTGGTAACTAACCCTATAACTACAGTTTTTAACCTTCTACCAAAGGTCCATAAGTCACTAGACAATGTGGTCAGAAGACCCATTGTCAGTGGCATTGGCTCTCTTTTGGAGCATACGTCGGAGTGGTTGGACCAGGTTTTACAACCAATGGTACCAAACTTGTGGAGTTACGTAAGAGACACCATGCATATTTTGAAATTGCTTGAAAATATTGAGTGGGAAGAGGGCTATGTATGGCTTACTGTAGACGTGAAGTCACTCTACTCCTCAATTCCGCATGCCAAAGGCCTTCAAGCATTGACATGGTTTTTGAACAAATATCATAGTGACAACTCGCATTTCTGTGAGTATGTGATCCTAGTAGCAGAATTTTTGTTATCTCACAACTACTTCGAGTTTGAGGGGGTGTTCTACCTCCAGATCTGTGGGACTGCGATGGGGGTGGAGTTTGCCCCCTCTTACGCCAACCTGTACATGGGTTGGTGGGAACAGGACCACGTTTAAGGAGGTCAGAGCCCCCTCTGCTCGAAGATAGTCTTTAATTGGAGGTTCATCGATGACCTCCTATTCATATGTAAGGGAAGTGACAGTGAGTTGTCTACTTTTTTGAGCTTCCTTAATGATAATGATTTGGGACTGAGCTTCACCTCTGAGTCCAGCTGAACAAATATTAACTATCTTGATGTAACACTCTTAGGCGTCAGTGGTGAAAAAATACATACCACAGCGTTCAGAAAACCGATTTCCGGCAATACGTTGCTACACGCAAAAAGTTGCCACCCCAAAAGCATGTTCAAAGGGATCATAAAGGGACAGTTCATTCATCTTAAATGGAATTGTTCGGAGCTGAATGATTTTGTAGAGGAAGCTGAGAAATTGTCTAGCAGACTAAAAACTAGTGGCTATAGCAGAAACTCTATAGCGGCAACCCTGGAGGATGTCAGAAAAATAGACAGAGGAAACTTTCTGTGCCCCAAACCAAAAAGTAAGAAGATGGGGAATACACAGGATGATTTTTTCTTTGTAACAGATCACTCGGAGCAATACTCGCAGATCTGTGATATCATCAAAAAACATCTGGTTATGCTGAAAGCTGATGAGGATTTGGCAGACTTGTCTGTCAGGTCCTGTCACTTTACGTACCGGAAAAATAAAACCATAGGCAACATGGTATCTCCGACTAAGATTAATGAAAAAAAAAAAACAAGAATCATCCTGGCTCACAAAGAAAGGAATGTTTAAGTGCCATAACAGAGAGTGTGTTGCTTGCGAAAAGGTTGAGACAGGGAACTATTTTAGGTCCTCTGTTACGGGACAATCTTTCCCAAAAAACATGTGTCTCAACTGCAGGTCAACTTACACAATATACCTGGCCTCATGCACAGAGTGTGCCAAGCAGTATGTGGGTCTCACTACCAGGGAGGTCAGGTCAAGAATTAGAGAGCACCTCTCAAGCATTAGGGTGGGAACAGCAAGCACCCCCCTAGTCCAATATTTTTCGGTTATGCATGGCAAAAGTTCAGAGACATTTCGGTGGACGTGCATTGAGAGAGTACTAAGACCACCAAGAGGGGGTGATAGAGATAAATTGCTATCTAAACGTGACATCTTTTGGATCTTTACATTGAAAACAAGACACCCATCAGGTCTAAACTCCATGTATGACCTGATCAATTACTGGGAGTGATTATATGAGGTCAGCCTTCCACTCTCTCCCTAGCAGTGGGGTGGAATATGGTTAAAATTTGACTACAGACAGCTTTCTAGATAAATACACAGTCTGAGTACATATGCCCCCTGAATATGGCCTAAATTTGACTACAGACAGTATTCTAGATAAATATATAGTCTGAGTACTGATGCCCCTTATTATTTCTTTTTACCTTGTTTGATATATTGAAAAGGCTGACTAGTCACAAGAAATGTACCAATATCACAGCGTACATGATCCAAACATACTTTGGACCAGTTATCAAATAGTACAGAATTCCAAAAATAATAAATAAAAAAGGAGCAGGCAGCCACTTCTGGTTCTAATACTCCGAGATTAAGAAGTTCATTTATATGTCTTAACCTTCATACACTTGCCCTGATTGTGCTATAGGAACAGTATGTAATTGCATAGTTTCCAAAAAAAGTAGGTGGTCAATAGTTTATGTGTACAGTACACTAAGTGCTATTAGTGGTTACTACTTGAATCGACTTGTTAGGCATATTTATGTTACTGATATTAGTAACATATGCCTTCAAATTGACACTTTGGCCCCACACTATCTTTGTATTTATTACAGACATCCTTTAACTATGAGTTTATTTTGATGCTAGTAAGGTTTTGGTCTAGGTACCACACTAACTATGTATTTATTATAGGGACATACATTAACCTTAAGCTTATTTTTTATGTTAGTGGTGTATTGGTTTAGGCATTACACTAAATATACAGGTCTTTGCTTGTTTGTTTATTCAGACAAGTCCCTTAGGGACAGGAAGCGGTTAATATGAAAATTTTGCTTCTTTTCTATTACCCTATAGGAGTCATCCACTGTGTTTTAAAAGGCGGTGTATTCCCTACACAGTTCAGCAGCTTTGATAATGGCGGAATCCCGAAATATGTCAGCAGCTATTCGAGCTGACTCCTATTAGAGGAATAGCACCCTTATCCTGTTTGTTGCTTTTTATTTGACACCAATAAATTTTGATGTTTTATACTTTTTCCAGTGCTCCGCTACTCCTTCTTTTTGCCCACAACCTCAAACAGTCACACTCCAAACTCCACTATGGTGAAGACCAGAGAGCAGTCAAAGGACACCAGAAACAAAATTGCAGACCTGCACCAGGCTGGGAAGACTGAATCTGCAATAGGCAAGCAGCTTGGTGTGAAGAAATCAACTGTGGGAGCAATAATTAGAAAATGGAAGACATACAGGACCACTGATAATCTCCCTCGATCTGGGGCTCCACGCAAGATCTCACCCCGTGGGGTCAAAATGATCACAAGAACGGTGAGAAAACATCCCAGAACCACACTGGGGGACCTAGTGAATGACCTGCAGAGAGCTGGGACCAACGTAACAAAGGCTACCATCAGTAACACACTATGCCGCCAGGGACTCAGATCCTGCAGTGCCAGACGTGTCTCCCTGCTTAAGCCAGTACATGTCTGGGCCCATCTGAAGTATGCTAGAGAGCATTTGGATGATCCAGAAGTGGATTGGGAGAATGTCATATGGTCATATGAAACCAAAGTAGAACTGTTTGGTAGAAACACAACTCGTCGTGTTTGGAGGAGAGAGAATGCTGAGTTGCAACCAAAGAACACCATACCTACTTGGAAGCATGGGGGTGGCAACATCATGCTTTGGGGCTGTTTCTCTGCAGAGGGAACAAGACGACTGATCCATGTACATGAAAGAATGAATGGGGCCATGTATTGTGAAATTTTGAGTGCAAACCTCCTTCCATCAGCAAGGGCATTGAAGATGAAACATGGCTGGGTCTTTCAGCATGACAATGATCCCAAACACACCGCCCGGGCAACAAAGGAGTGGCTTTGTAAGAAGCATTTCAAGGTCCTGGAGAGGCCTAGCCAGTCTCCAGATCTCAACCCCATAGAAAATCTTTGGAGGGAGTTGAAAGTCCGTGTTGCCCAGCGACAGCCCCAAAACATCACTGCTCTAGAGGAGATCTGCATGCAGGAATGGGCCAACATACCAGCAACAGTGTGTGACAACCTTGTGAAGAATTACAGAAAACGTTTGACCTCTGTCATTGCCAACAAAGGATATATAAAAAAGTTTTGAGATGAACTTTTGATATTGACCAAATACTTATTTTCCACCATAATTTGCAAATAAATTCTTTCCAAATCAAACAATGTGATTGTCTGGATTTGTTTCCACATTTTGTCTCTCATATTTGAGGTATACCTATAATGAAAATTGCAGGCCTCTCTCATCTTCTTAAGTGGGAGAACTTGCACAATTGGTGACTGATAAATACTTTTTTGCCCCACTGTATATATATATATATATATATATATATATATATATATATATATATATATATATATATATATATATATATATATATTATCCAATTAGCACGTGTTCCAGCACTCCAGATTCAACTAATAATGAAGCACCTGGGGGCAATCCTCAATGGATTGTAGATAAGAGCTAGGAAAGGGAGGGCACTCTCAGGATTTATATACATCAAAGTTAGTTTATTGTTTATAACAACAACGTTAGAAAGTCATAAGGATAGGTCGACGTTTCGGCTTACATAGAAGCCTTCATCAAGACAGATGAACAACTGTTAAACGAAGAAGAAAAAATAACAGATTTAAAAACACAACATCAATACGTAATCCCACCACCAAATTGTTTGCAGGCAGAAAAATAAACCCACAAATAATGAAAATAAACATAGAAAAAATACAAATAAAAATAAAAATAAAAATAAGGCAAACCCATACACATAGCGCTAGGAGATACAACAATACAGTCCCTCCAATACTCTCAATCTGCTCTGGATATACACTGGTGGGGTATATATTATAATCTTAGCAAGCAAACAAAGCGTATGTAACCCAATTGTAGGTAAAACACCATACGGCTGCACAGTTTATGTGTTATGCAAAGTCCGGTATACGCTGGCCTGCCATATACATAAAAGACCCTTCAAAAGAGACTAGCAAGTCCCCATACCTCATTAGAAACCGCCTCAGGCTCTGAGACCATATACAGTTGTTCTAATGTTTCAAAGCAGATAGGTGCACCATACATTATACATTTAGCAACAAAAAGGCACTATATCACTTCCTGATGCTCATTTATCTCGCATCTGACAACCTGACATTGCGTGCAGTAGTCACACTGGACCCTACCTTCAAAGAAAACCACAACCACATATACATATACAAGCATGTGCACATCTTAGTATTGCACTCGTAACACTTTCAAAAGACTCAACTAGGTCTACAGTCATGTGCAAACCTTAGTATTGCACTAGTACCCCCTAAGTATATACACATGTACCTTACCAACATTTGACAGTAGTTACAACCTTGCAAATTCACACTGCCGTTAATACGTGCCCCAGATGGTATAAGCTCAATAGGTAGTCTAACTTTCCAGTCCACAAATATAGATTAAACTCGGGCAATATGTAAGCAGACCGCACTATAGCATGATTATTGTCCCATGTCAGCTGCATGTCTTATGCGTTAAACACCCACCGTTAACTACATGTGGTACCCACAGCCCTAGCAAAAACATAAACAACCCCCATGTTTTGGGCAACAATATTAAGAAGCAGACAAATTATATTACCTCACAACGGCGACTTGCAGCCGCACACAACACCACCAGCAAAACAGAATGCCATTAACAGAAACCGGAAACTATTCAAGCCCTGATCACCAGGCTCTCATTGGTTGGCAATAGGGGTGCGTCAAAAACACACCTTTAGCAGCTGTATCAACTACAGAGAAGTGTAGACAGTGCTGGATACTCTAATTAACTCAATTATAACCATGTTCAGCTGCTACCACAACAGCAGACACTATGGATGCTTAGAATTGGCAAGTGCCACAGATGCATATAACATAGTAGATAAAGAATGGAAGCCATAATAAACCAGAGGTAACTGCATTCAGCTACTGTATAAACCAGCGTATACAACAAAATAAGGATGGGATCGCATATTCTCATTATAATGCAGGACAAATTAACGTTCCTCAAACGACCATAAATACATAGTCAAAGACATGACTAACAGTGTACAGATGTGAAAACCCAGAAATTAGCATTCCACAAACGACCATAAATACATACACTATGGATGCTTAGAATTGGCAAGTGTCACAGATGTAAATAACATAGTAGATAAAGAATGGAAGCCATAATAAACCAGAGGTAACTGCATTCAGCTACTGTATAAACCAGAGTATACAACAAAATAAGGATGGGATCGCATATTCTCATTATAATGCAGAGCAAATTAACGTTCCTCAAACGACTATAAATACATAGTCAAAGACATGACTAACAGAGTGCAGATGTGAAAACCCAGAAATTAACGTTCCTCAAACGACCATAAATACATAGTCAAAGACATGACTACCAGTATACAGATGTGGAAACTCAAAACCAATATATGGGGTCCATCAGCCATTAGACACACCTCAAGTGGATGTCCCACTAGGAGGGGGGAGTATGTAGAGCCAACACTAGAGGATATATAATAGTAGAACGAACCATATGACGGCACACACCAAGGTAGCACCCCAAAGTGTCAACAAACTGGGAGTGCTCAAACCACTACGCATCATTTAGTTTTGAAATGGGTAACCCATCCAGTGTAACATCCCAGCAGAGAGGGGGACAAGAGAGAAAAAAAAATCATATTACAAGATATTGGAAGAAGTAGTGACTGGATTTTTTTCCACATTTTTTCTCTCATATTTGAGGTATACCTATAATGAAAATTGCAGGCCTCTCTCATCTTCTTAAGTGGGAGAACTTGCACAATTGGTGACTGACTAAATACTTTTTTGCCGCACTGTATATATATATATATATATATATATATATATATATATATATATATATATAATGGAATTTTGGTACAATATAAATCTATACGTATATACACTCACCAGCCACTTTATTATGTACACCTGTTCAATTGCTTGGTAACACATATTGCTAATCAGCCAAACATATAGCAGAAACTCAATGCATTTAGGCATCTAGATGTGGTGTAGACGACTTGCTGAAGTTCAAAGCGAGCATCAGAATGGGAATTTAAGTGACTTTGAACGTGGCATGGTTGTTGGTGCCAGATGGGCTGGGCTGAGTATTTCAAAAACTGCTGATCTACTGGGATTTTTGAGCACAACCATCTCTAGGGTTTACAGATAATGGTGCAAAAAAGAGAAAATATCCAGTGAGCGGCAGTTGTGTGGGAAAACAATGCCCTGTTGAAGTCAGAGGTCAGAGGATAATAGGCAGACTGGTTTGAGATGATAGAAAGGCAACAGTAACTCAAATAACCACTAATTACAACCAATGTATGCAGAATACCATATCTGAACACACAACACACCAAACCTTGAATCAGATGGGCTACAGCAGCAGAAGACCACACCAGGTGCCACTCCTGTCAGCTAAGAACAGGAAACTGAGGCTACATAGGTTTACCAAAATTGGAAAATAGAATATTGAGAAAACATTGCTTGGTCTGATGAGTCTCAATTCAGCTGCGACATTCAGATGGTAGGGTGAGAATTTGGTGTAAACAACATAAAAGAATGTATCCATTCTGAATTGTATCAACGTTTCAGGCTGGTGGTGTAATGCTGTTAAGGATATTTTCTTGGAACACTTTGGGCCCCTTAGTACCAATTGAGCATTGTTTAAACACCACAGCCTACCTGAGTATTGTTGCAGACCATGTCCATCCCTTTATGACTACAGTGTACCCATCTTCTGATTGCTACTTCCTGCAGGATAATGCACCATGTCACAAAGCTCAAATCATCTCAAACTGGTTTCTTTAAATGACAATTAATTCACTTTACTCAATTGGCCTCCACAGTCATCAGATCTCAATCCAACAGAGGATCACAGATGTGCAGCCAAGAAATATGCAGCAACTGTGTGATGCTATCATTTCAATATGTACTAAAAGCTTCTCATCTGGACCTTCAGGGATCTAAATCAGCACGTTGAGAGCATATGGGGAGGCCTACACACGAGCTCCCAACACCCCCCCCCCCGGCCACCTGGGTTAGAGCAGGGATAACTCTGCTGAAAATTGAGACCACATTACATCTCTCAATCCGAACATGGAGGACGGACCACCACTCATTGATACAAGCATTACTTATGAAGCTGGATTTACAGGTGTGTAGCAGCTTCCAAGAACTCATACATACCATCATAGTCACTAGCAAGGAGGGAGAAAGTTGTACACTTAAGATTACTGAGAAAGGAGACGTCACAACACAGTGCACAGAATCTCAAGTCACTGCAAATATTTACTATCCTATAGTAGACAACATTTGAATCGGCTTCTCACAGCAGCATAATCCTACACCACTCGAGAACAAACCTGCTTTCGCCAACCCTACCACTGTTGCAAATCCAGGGAGATTCCATGCAGAAACTTCAGTAGCTGTACCTCAAGATGGTGCGGCCGGCCTCCTGATAAGCAACAGCAATAGCTTTAAAGATTGGAACATTAGTGATCAGCTCCCAGCAGAGCAAGAAAGCCATGAACTTGGTAGATATAAAAAACTAAACAGCACAAGCTTTGAGACACAGGTCGGTCTGGGTTCAAGGCCTTATAGTAATCTAAGCAGAATGAATCTAACTGTCCTGTGGTGACTCCAACCGACCCGGACTTTAATGCTCTTCCGTGATCCACAGCATGCAGACCACTTTATTATCTCCAGAGTGGGTTGAGCAGAGACTACCATAAAGCCTATTTAGGCTACACGATTTCACGTAGGCTGATAAATGTGCTACTCTCTCTAGTTGATTGATCTTTTCATTACCCGTTGGCTCAGATTACATAGTTTAACTAGTTGTGTCTTTTTATTGTGTTTTATATTTTATGTTTTAAATGTTGAGATATATTGCACCAGCCTGTGTCTTTAGATATGTGTCTTTAGATATGTATAGATGGTCTTATTGATTGACATGCACAGAGGTACATATTTGCACCTTTTATAGTCCCTTGTGTATTCAATAAAGCTGTGTTTTCTAATACAACCCTCTTAATAGTCAGTAACTACACATTCTAGATATCAATGCCTTTGCTTCAGTGCATCGCTAGATACCTAAATATCTCCCTAATACATCTGATTTGTGTGGTGGTAATTTATTTTTTATACCAACGGCATATACCAAAATTCCCCATAGACAGATCAAAGTGATATCTGTACACATAGTTAACATCCACCTATATCCCTGCAACGTGAATCTGCTTTAACTAAACCCAGTGTTTATTAGTTTTTTCCATCTGTTTCACTTCTCATTACCTGCTAACCCTACTTTAAACATGTATTTGTGATATCCTGAGCTGTAACAGAGACCCTCCTTATTTCCTACTGCCTAGTCTAGGCCATAACATGCTCATAACGATCTGTTAATGTCCTGATCTTTAGCAAAATAGAGGGTATAACTAGAATGGTTAAGTCTATGCAACCTCACTTTAAGTTTTCCCAGCTTAACATTAGCTTGTTTAATTATGCCATTATATATGTGTTCAACACCCCCTTGGTACTCCTTTATGCTATATAACTTATTCTATTAGTGGTCCAAGAGTGACCATCATTATCATTCAAGGTTCTCCCCCGTGTCATATCTCCTCATTTGGGTACAAGATTGACCCTGATCAGTTTGGGAGGCATTCAACTTTGTTTAAAATGAGATATTAAAGTATTTTGACCATTTGTATTACCATTATTAAACTGTTATAGCTGAGAAGAAAGTGTACATGAGCAATCTATTTCTAAGAATTTTATTATGATATTTCAATCTAAACAGCCCTATCAAGACTTATTTATGCTGGCCAATCGTTCACCATAGTATTTGCTAGCAGTTTTACAAAGCTTGCAAAACTGCTGTTTGGTTGTGTAGCGCATATAACATTATGTCTGTAATATATTTATTTTTGTAAATTGACATATGTTCGGTTCTATATTGTCAATGCCAAGGCAATAAAAAATTATAAACCTAAAAAAAAATCATGATTCAGACAGAGAATGCAATTGTAAGAGTCTCTAATTTACTTTATCAAATTGTGCATTATTTTTATTTGCACACTTTCTGATGCAATATATGTACATGAGTCTGTGGTTGTTTGACATCTTTCACATAATTCAGGGGGCAGAAAATTGAAGTAAATTTAGAAGTCTATCAGATAAAAACATCTACTGCCCATCTAAAAGTGACCTTGTCATTTTAGTATGCATTGATCATGCAATGCTATTATATTTAATGTTTCTATATGCTGTACAATTGTTTTGCCCTTAATGCCTTTCCAATGACTTGTTATACCAGATCAGAGTATCAAATTTATGAGAAATTGTTCTTGGAAACCACAACCCATTAAAATGAACTGAAATTGCAGGCAAATCAGATTTCCTTATTTGTCACTTTCTATACATATGCAAGCCAAATACTTAAAGGGACAGTCTAGTGTAAGTTAAACTTTCATGATTCAGATAGGGCTTGCATTTTAAACAACTTTCGAATTAACTTTAATCATAAAATTTGCTTTGTGCTCTTGGTTTTCTTTGTTGAAAGATAACATTGTGCTCCCTCCCGTGGAGTTATCTAGGGCTCAGCACTTACTGGCTAAAATGCAAGTCTCTCAAAAGCACTGAAATAAGGGTAATCAAAGAGGTAGAAAATATATTAATATAAGCATGTTTGTTATGCAAAACTGGGGAATGGGTAATAGAAGGGTTATCTCTCTTTTTAATCAATAAAAATCCTGGAATAGACTGTCCCTTTAAAGAGAACAATTGAAAATTGTATTAACATTTTAATACTTTTCTTTCCTACCCCCCACTGGGAAGGTAATTTATTCTTCTGACTATATTTACTTAGCTTTTCTATAAACTATACTTGGGTATAGAAATGTTCAGTATAGATAGGGTTACCAAAATCAGCTATTGTAAATGCTGAAAAGGGGGTAAAGGAGCTATTTGTAAACAATTTACTATACTCCAGCAAGAAAAAAGTATAATTGGGAACAAATTAAAAGTGAGAACAAAATTAGGGTGTCCTGTCCTTTTAACAAATGTGCATGGGTTATACTTAGTCTTTAATGCCCACAAATAATTAAATTCCTTTTGCAATCCATTGCTATGTGATAGTTTTTAAAATATTTGTAACTTTGACTGGCTGAACCAATTGGGATGGAATTTGAAAGAATTAATTAATTATTAAGATGCATAAATGACATGCCTTTGATATGACAATTCAAAAATAGTCAATAATAAATATGTAGCTAGTACAACACTCATTTTTAAAGAAACAGCAAATACCTCTTGCTTTTGTGTAAAAATTGTGCTTTTTCCCTTGCTCCCTAGAGGTCAATAAAAAAATAAAATTGTAATTTATGTTTTCAAAATGCTGTTCATTACTTATGCCAGTTATTTGATATGCATCGTTTGCATGTTACAGAATTGGCTTTTTATTTTCTCTAGGGAGTGTGATACAAGTGCAAATCTTACAGAAAAACAAGATGTTCTTTTTTTTTTTTAAATAATTTTTATTTGAATTTCATGTTAATACAGAGATGTTTCAAGTAATAAGTCAATCATATATGCTATTGCAAATTACAATTGCTCATTTTTAACCATAGTATTGATACATTCGAAAAAAACAAACAAATATAATATAATATAATATAGAAAAAAATAGACAAACAGTCAGAACCTGTTCTAATCTTGGATATTCACTCCCTTTATCAATATAGCTGTTCTTTTCACGTCTCTATATTGAGCTCGATAAATGACTTCTCCCCAAAAAAAAAAAAAATTCTTGACCTATACAAACTATTTAATATATAATAATATAATAATAGCAAGAGGTTCTTAATTTAAGCATAGAGACAGATAGATTTGGAGGGAAAGGAAAGAGGAGGAGTGTAGTGTTTGCAACTATGTTGCAGTTCATGGGTTGTAGAGAGCTTTACCTTTCATAAGCAGGAATTCTAGCAGGCCTGATCCTCTTCTCTTCTGGAAGATCTGCAAGTTATCCTCCCTCCTGGATGTTAAGGATGGCGGCATGAGTGTTTAAAGTTTCCATAGGGTAGCTAATATATGTTACCATAGCTCAGGCAAGGTTACTCAAGCATGTGTTCTTTAAGATTTGGCTTCTCCTAGACCCATTAACTGGTTACAATGCCAGGTGATATCTAGGGTTTGGAGTTCCCATCTTACTCTGCGAGGTTGCGGCATGTGTTGAGGACAGAGATCTTGAGGGGTAATGGCCAGGCTGCTCAGAAGAAGCAAATACAGCACGTGAGGACCTTGAGTGCCCTTCCCCTCCTTTAAAGTAAGTTATAAAACCTCCAGAAGCCTTGTTGCCTATGTTGGGGCAGAATGGGCTCCTAGCAACCTCCAGTAGGGCCACTGGCCTTTGGCTGTTCAGAATAGTTAGAGGCTCACATGCTGCCATCTAATGTTAAAAGTTTAGTCAGTTATATATTATCTTTAATAAGCACGACTGTCATCCAGTCTTTTCTTCCACTATGGTGTATTTTTTTATGTTTTTTCTTATGAATGGTAAGTTTATTGGTTTGTGTTAAGGTACAGGAGGTACTTTACTCCTGGACTAACCGCACTAGTCCTATATTCCCTAATGTCCTGTTACATTTTATTTGGGGATTTGTCTGATGGGTTTGACAATTGGGATACTTAGCTTTGTTGCTTAGCTTTTTTGCCTATATTTGCCATTAGATCTGCAGATATAATACATCAAAATTCCGTTATTGTTTTTTTTCTCTCACATGCATGATAGGAAAAATTTTTCATGTCCAATAATTATATAATGTACACCTTCTCTCCAGTAACAAGTTAGAATAATTGTTATTAACATTCAAATGTGATGGTTATTACAATTTTATTTTGATTTTGGAAATTATTGTGATCCAAAATAGCTAATTTGATTTTCTGAACAGAAAAAAGCTGATTTGGTTTTGTAAGAATTAGAATAGTGTTGCTCAAACAGCTGCACCATTCATTATAACATCTGGATTGTGTATAGATACAATAGGGCAGATTTTGCTTAGATTCATTGCATTAAGTAAACTAATAGATACTCTGACAAAGAGCTTAAAAGTCATATTATTGTGCTAATGAGCAGATGGCTTTTATTAGTAGAGACTTGATTTATAAAGGTATGTTGAGATATAGATGATATATATAGATAGATAGAGAGATAGATAGATAGATAGATAGATAGATAGATAGATAGATAGATAGATAGATAGATGATAGATAGATAGTGATCTTAAATAGCTAATTGTAATTTTTATCATTATTAAAATAGCGTTCTTCTGAAACCACTGTCAACAATTGGACATTCCTGATAACCATGTACACTTTTTGATATCAGTAAATTATTATATTTTGCATCACAACTTTTTTTTGCATTTGAAGGTAAATGTTATACACAAATACAGAGGACCACTATGGGCACAACCATGGAACCCTCATATCCAATCTATAAGGGCCACTTTTAAGTAGAAACATTTGCAATAACAGTCCATTCTTTGACTGCCTGCAACCAAAATATTAAGAAGAACTGATCTTAGAACTGGTTTTATAACCACTGCTTCTAAATGTGTCCTCAGTCTCAGAAATAGTGTAATATATTTATTTTTTGGAAAGTTGGGAAAATGACTAATCAAATCAAATATTATATTGGAGCAATTTAAAAGGAGACCTGTAAATAGTGTGGTAGGCTTACAATCGATTCTGTATAATATGTAGTTGTTAATATAAATATTTATAAAGACACATTACTAAATAGGGTCAAGATATTTAGTGTAAGACCACACTGGACTTTGCTTAGAAATATTAAGTTCAGCTGTCTTTTATAGAAAAGCAATATTGAGGGGGTAGAGCCTAGCAGCCCAGGTTAAGGGCCGCACACTGAGACAGCTCTGTAGACCTAAACTTTGCAGTGACAAAATATGCAGTCTTTACAAATTTTATTTATATGAAAGCAGAGGGGGAAGCTAAGCTACAAAGATTGGCGACAGTTAGACACCACAAAACTGCTCATCCCAGTCAATAACGGGTGGATCAAGAGAGATAATGGAGCAGTGCCAAAATAACTGCGCAACACAAAAGGCAGACTCAAGCCTCCTTTTCACTTGGCAAAACAGGGGCACCTCCCAGGATGGCACAGGTTCACTAAGAGTACATTAAAGCAAGAGTCTGAGCGGAGGGTGTGTGTAAGCAGATGCAGGAGCACTCTGGATGATCTCTACTATTTGCAGGGCCCGAGACGCGCAGTACTCCAGTCACTCAGGTGAGCACAACACGGCACTAAAAGGTCAGGTCACCAAGTCGGGGGACCCTGGACATCTGCACTTGCCCATAACAAGCCGCTTGAGATGCGCCAAAGACAGAAGCAGAAAAGGCCCAGATAACTACATCAGGTAAAGTTGTAGGTACTATACCGTGCTGACACCTTAGGCCTCATCACACTAGCCACGTGGGTACATATGGGGATAAACTACAAGCAAATCACAGCACTACAGTGGAACCTCTACAGTTGAGCCCAACAGTTCCAAGCCTAAAACCCTCTTGTTATCTACATTAGACGGGCAAACTTGTAAACTAAGCTAATATGAAATTGAGACTACACGTAAAGCCTCGGTGGTACACTTCTACATTTTGATCCTCTTGGCACAATCCATATCCCACGCGCCATGCAATACAGTGTGCGCTACCCACTGGAATGCCCTGTAAACGTACCCAATTCTGTATAAAAATAAGTAACCAGCGCCCAGGACTGATATCTGCTCACTATAATAAAGACCCCCTAAATAGGTCTAAAAAACAGAACATAGATTAGGATATATAGGAGCGCCACTGGCTAAGATATACCACAGGAGTCAAAATATTAAAATCAAATATTTATACAAGTCTTTAATAATTGACAAAAAATGACAAAATTTGACAAAAATTAACAAAAATTTTAACAAATGATGAGATCAGAATGTTGAACCAAACTAATGAACTCACTATAGTACAAAATCTAGGGAAAATAACCCTTTGATTCCTACTACATGAATATAATCCAGAAATGGATTGGTACAGCTCATAAATTTAAAATAGAGTCGTGAAACGTAAGTGTCAATATAACCATAACAATAAAAAACTGATTTCAAATAAAGAAAAAAATGAAGAAAAAAATGATATATAATAGTGAAGATAACAATCCAATTAAGGATTAGTTTCTTAGTAAAGGACCCATATTTTTGAGCCTCAAAATAAATTCATTTATCAAATTTAGAATAGATAGTGATAGAAAATGGGATAAAAAATGTATACATATATAGGAACAAATCAAATCCCTGCAATATATAATACTCTTGAGTGTAATGTGCAATAATATAGTACAATCCAAAAATAAGTGAATTAAAGCAATACAATCAAATTATTGAGTCAATGCAATACTTTCAAAGTTGGGTGGGTCTCACCATTTATAAACCTAAAACTCAACTAGGCTGGTACCAGCTGTAATTCTATTAGCTTTGGGACACACTGGTCTATTCAAATAATAAACTTACATAATAATTGATATAAATCTAGTTATAAATTCATATCAAGTAACAAATTAGATAATAAACTTTTCCAATAATTGATATAAATCTAATTATAAATTCATATCAAATTACAAATTAAAAAACAATTAAACCATTTTGAATGATCGAATGAAATTATTGTAAGAAAAAATTGTCCAAAAGATATTGTCCAAAAAATATATCAAATCCTGATGAAATGTAAATGGTAGTTCCTTCCTTAAAAGAAAAAGTCCTTGAGTCTATTGAAGTCCAAAGTCCTAATCCTTTGATAGAGGTGTATATATAAAAAACCTAGAAAAAAGGAAAAAAAGTGCACTAAACAAAATGTGCTTACTGGGTATGGACTATTGGAAATAGTCTTACCGTTCAAAAAGCCCGGTCCTGGATATGATTAGCCTCTCAATCTTAATTTTCGGATAGTCGTCTACGCGTTTCGGCCCTCTCAATGGGGCCTTTTTCAAGACATGTGGAGGCTTAATCAATGTTGACCTTTTATATATTTTTGTATTGGGCGTTTCACAAAATAGCGCCAAAAAATTGCGCCAAAGAAATCCCGCCGAAAATTGAGTCCGATATTGCCAGTTTGTTTGTTGCCACTCTGTCTCACTTCCGCTCAACAACCGGATGTCTATGTTGTAGGTGCTTCCGGTTTTTTACCACTTCCGGTATCGCGGAACGGGCAAGGAGAAACAACAAATTTTCGGCTAGACCGGATGTCAATATGTGCGGTTCTTCCGGTTTGAAGAAACCATTTTGGAAAAGGGCAAATTTTGACTGATATCGGGCTAATATATCCAGGACTTACAATGTTTATCATGTATATTTATTTCCATGGCAATATAACCCTATTTTATGTTGTATTTTTCAGTATCTCATATATAATAAACTTAAATACCAATTGAAATAAAATCGTTGTTATATAAAATTCATAAGTGGAGTGAGTATATGGACAATTAAAAAATAATAAAAAATAAAGATTGCAAAATTATATATATAAAATATATATATAGAAAAATATAGAAAAATATAAAAAATATAAAAAATATATATAAAAAATATATAAAATATATATAAAAAATATATATATAAAAAAAGATATTTAATATCTTGGAGGGATTAAAGATATTTTTTATTTTGTATTTAACTTCCAATGTGTTTAAATCTAAGTCTAAATTCATTAATCTAATGATGGATTTGTGCATGATATTAGGTATTATCTAGACTGAATTCAATGCTGGATTTGTGCATTATACTTTCATTAGATATTGTTTACTACCTTTATTTGGCTAATCAACAATATCTTTTTCTTTGAGAAGATACTGAGACATATTACTCAATATGGATTACTTTTGATAAACTCCAATTAGCTTAAAAAGTTTACAAATGAGGTTCACAAAGTTTCTTAATCTAATGTTAGACATCTTTTCTTTACTGTTGAATAATCAGATGAATTTTATACTGAGACCTATAAGTATTTTTCAGATCTTAAAGAGAATGCTAGGACCTATAGATTTCTTTGGATTGCCCTATGTGGGTTATTTTTGTGGGATTCAAATTAAGTTTAAACTGAGGTTCAAGAAATAAATGAGAAAGATTGATTTGTTTATCAGAAGAGGTGGACGATCTCAAAGTCAGCATTGAGACCTTTTGGATGGATACAGTCCAGGTTAAAGATCCATTTTGATTCTATTTTCAATAATTTTGATTCCATATCCCCTCCTCTCCAATCTTTATTCACTTTACATATTCCCATATATTTCAAGCTCTTATCACTTCCATCATGTACTTCTTTGAAGTGTTTATAGAGTGGTAAATCAACCTTCTTCCATTTGATCTGTAGCAAATGTTCCCGGATTCGGTCTCTCAGTTTTCTAGATGTCTGGCCCACATATTGCAGGCCACATCCACACTCGACCAAATAAACTACAGAATGGTCAGTACATCTTATAGTTTGTTTAATGTGAAAGACTTCATTTGAAACTTTAGACTTGATCGTGCTGGTTTTTATTCCATGTGAGCATGCTTTACAAAAATGGCATGGATAGAAACCACATAATTTTTTGCCCATAATGTCTAAGGAATTTTTAGCTTTATTTTCTTTGGGTATACTTGGAGCCAGAATGGATTTTAGATTATTGGCCTTTCTATAGACAAAATTGGGTTGTTCTGTTAGATGTTCGCCTATAATATCATCATTTCTGAGTATATGCCAATGTCTCTTGGTTATATCTTCAATTACCTTTTTCCTTTCACCATATTGGGTTATAAAAGGAATTTTCAGGCCTTCAAACTTGTCTTTAGTTGGTCTCACTTTGTATGTGAGAAGAGAATCTCTTTTTATGTTGTTCACTTCTGTGATGGTCTTATCCACAAGGGATTCATCATATCCTCTTTCCAAGAATCTGGTTTTTAGCATTGATGATTGCTTGGTCCACATTTCTTCACTTGAACAATTTTTTCGGATTCGTAACAATTGTCCTTTCGGGATATTCGATATCCATTTCTTATGATGGCAGCTTGTGTGATGGATATAATTGTTCGAATCTACTTCCTTGAAGTGGGTGGATGTTACAATTCTTCCCTTTATCACTCTTATGTCCAGATCTAGAAAAGTGATGTGATCCTTGCTGATGGTGTTGGTAAATCTTAAATTGGACTGGTTCAGATTCATTACTTCTAGTGTGTGTCTTAGATCTTCTTCACTCCCCTTCCAGATGATTAGGAGGTCATCTATATACCTTTTATATAGGACCAGGTCCGCGCCCGCCGGACAGGAATCCCAAAAAATAGCTTCCCATTTTCCCATATAGAGATTGGCGTAACTAGGCGCGAACCTGGTCCCCATGGCTGTCCCACACACTTGTCGATAGAACACATTATCACAATAAAAATAGTTATGTTGAAGGATATATTCAATTCCGTCCAGTATGAACCTCTTTTGGGTTTGTGGCATACTGTCATCTTTATCTAAGAAGTGACTAATGGACTCTAATCCCTTCTCATGTGGGATTGAGGTGTATAGTGATGTTACATCACTAGTGATTAAGATGTAGCTTTCATCCCATTCCATGTCATTAAGAATATTCAATACTTCGGTGGAGTCCCTTAGATATGATGGTAATGATCTAACGTATGGTTGAAGTTTTTTATCTATATATTCAGATAAATTGCTCGACACCGATCCTATGCCTGATATTATTGGCCGTCCGGGTGGGTTGGCTAAGTTCTTATGAATTTTAGGCAGGTGATACAGTACTGGGATCTTGGGATGTTTCACGCTTAAATAACGGAATTCATTATTGTTGAGGACAAAGAGCACATAGAAATATGACAAACAGCTCCTCCTATAGACCACAATTAAGAAGACCATATGATGATAATAATCAAGACTACCAACAAAGAGAAAATCCAAATATGGGATATCAAAGACCCTATGTGAACAATAGAAATCATAGAGGTTACAACACACATGGAGAAAATTGGCATAATAATTACCGTCAGCATTATAGATCTTATGGGAACTATGGGAACTATGAGCCTTACAACACATCTCAATACCAATCAAGAAGAAATTACCAACCATTAAGTTGGTTTAATGGGTATAACCCTAGATCTCACCAGTCATTTATGAATAAAGGAAATCATGGGCAGTTCCCACAAAGGTATGGCAATTCAGACTTCGACCAACAACATCGACCAAGAGACCAACAGGGCGATTACCAATATAGTGACCAGATGATGAACCATCCTCCCCAAAGAAATTATAGGGGACCACACCAAGATTGGAGAAACAACACCATTGAGGTAACCAACAGATTTTCCCCTCTGGCAACTCCAAACATAAGAAAACCAACTGATACACCTAGAGACGATAATTATGCAGCATCCACATCCACCACTCCTTTTTTAGAGATGGGCCGGAACGATCCTCCAGTGTTGGAACAAAGAGGGAAAAGGAAGCAGATTGCATTGGAAGATGTGGATACCCCAGTAAAAAGAAGACACACAGGGGACGAAGGTCGGGATCTAGATATAAGAACAGACCCCATCTGGTCAAAACAACATCAGAAACACTAAAAATTGGACAAGCCACAGATGAAAAAGATAAAAATAAGGATAGAAAAGGGGATGTTAAAGGAATCTTTAATTTGAGTAACATAAATTTGGAAAGCGAAGAAAAAGAATTGTTAGGGTTGGGTCTTTCATATGCTCCTTCCAGAGGATTGGACAAGTTCCAAACATATCTAAATACGAAGGAGTTTATTAGAAAACTCACATTGAAGAGATATTTCTTAAAGTCACCAATAGAGAGAAGTGCTTTTTCCTCAGGAATCACCACAACAGAGGACCAATTCCAACACTCTGATCTGAAACCGAAGTCGCATTTCTACCCCACCCACTGTAAAGGACCGGCTATCGAAACATTCGAAACAATGGTATGCAACGACATAAAGAAATTAAAAGCAAACAAGGCATATAAAAGAAATCTCAGTGCCCAACAATTCAACACCATATCTAAATTAGAAAAGAACCACGACATAGTCATTAAATCGGCCGATAAAGGTGGGGGGATCGTGATAATGAACAAGACGGACTACAAGAAAGAATCTGGAAGAATTTTAGGAGACAAAGCTACCTATGAAGTTTTGAAAGCCAACCCAACTAATGAATACAAGAGAACCCTCGACGATCTACTCACTGAAGCTAACGAATTGGGTATCCTCAACAATAATGAATTCCGTTATTTAAGCGTGAAACATCCCAAGATCCCAGTACTGTATCACCTGCCTAAAATTCATAAGAACTTAGCCAACCCACCCGGACGGCCAATAATATCAGGCATAGGATCGGTGTCGAGCAATTTATCTGAATATATAGATAAAAAACTTCAACCATACGTTAGATCATTACCATCATATCTAAGGGACTCCACCGAAGTATTGAATATTCTTAATGACATGGAATGGGATGAAAGCTACATCTTAATCACTAGTGATGTAACATCACTATACACCTCAATCCCACATGAGAAGGGATTAGAGTCCATTAGTCACTTCTTAGATAAAGATGACAGTATGCCACAAACCCAAAAGAGGTTCATACTGGACGGAATTGAATATATCCTTCAACATAACTATTTTTATTGTGATAATGTGTTCTATCGACAAGTGTGTGGGACAGCCATGGGGACCAGGTTCGCGCCTAGTTACGCCAATCTCTATATGGGAAAATGGGAAGCTATTTTTTGGGATTCCTGTCCGGCGGGCGCGGACCTGGTCCTATATAAAAGGTATATAGATGACCTCCTAATCATCTGGAAGGGGAGTGAAGAAGATCTAAGACACACACTAGAAGTAATGAATCTGAACCAGTCCAATTTAAGATTTACCAACACCATCAGCAAGGATCACATCACTTTTCTAGATCTGGACATAAGAGTGATAAAGGGAAGAATTGTAACATCCACCCACTTCAAGGAAGTAGATTCGAACAATTATATCCATCACACAAGCTGCCATCATAAGAAATGGATATTGAATATCCCGAAAGGACAATTGTTACGAATCCGAAAAAATTGTTCAAGTGAAGAAATGTGGACCAAGCAATCATCAATGCTAAAAACCAGATTCTTGGAAAGAGGATATGATGAATCCCTTGTGGATAAGACCATCACAGAAGTGAACAACATAAAAAGAGATTCTCTTCTCACATACAAAGTGAGACCAACTAAAGACAAGTTTGAAGGCCTGAAAATTCCTTTTATAACCCAATATGGTGAAAGGAAAAAGGTAATTGAAGATATAACCAAGAGACATTGGCATATACTCAGAAATGATGATATTATAGGCGAACATCTAACAGAACAACCCAATTTTGTCTATAGAAAGGCCAATAATCTAAAATCCATTCTGGCTCCAAGTATACCCAAAGAAAATAAAGCTAAAAATTCCTTAGACATTATGGGCAAAAAATTATGCGGTTTCTATCCATGCCATTTTTGTAAAGCATGCTCACATGGAATAAAAACCAGCACGATCAAGTCTAAAGTTTCAAATGAAGTCTTTCACATTAAACAAACTATAAGATGTACTGACCATTCTGTAGTTTATTTGGTCGAGTGTGGATGTGGCCTGCAATATGTGGGCCAGACATCTAGAAAACTGAGAGACCGAATCCGGGAACATTTGCTACAGATCAAATGGAAGAAGGTTGATTTACCACTCTATAAACACTTCAAAGAAGTACATGATGGAAGTGATAAGAGCTTGAAATATATGGGAATATGTAAAGTGAATAAAGATTGGAGAGGAGGGGATATGGAATCAAAATTATTGAAAATAGAATCAAAATGGATCTTTAACCTGGACTGTATCCATCCAAAAGGTCTCAATGCTGACTTTGAGATCGTCCACCTCTTCTGATAAACAAATCAATCTTTCTCATTTATTTCTTGAACCTCAGTTTAAACTTAATTTGAATCCCACAAAAATAACCCACATAGGGCAATCCAAAGAAATCTATAGGTCCTAGCATTCTCTTTAAGATCTGAAAAATACTTATAGGTCTCAGTATAAAATTCATCTGATTATTCAACAGTAAAGAAAAGATGTCTAACATTAGATTAAGAAACTTTGTGAACCTCATTTGTAAACTTTTTAAGCTAATTGGAGTTTATCAAAAGTAATCCATATTGAGTAATATGTCTCAGTATCTTCTCAAAGAAAAAGATATTGTTGATTAGCCAAATAAAGGTAGTAAACAATATCTAATGAAAGTATAATGCACAAATCCAGCATTGAATTCAGTCTAGATAATACCTAATATCATGCACAAATCCATCATTAGATTAATTAATTTAGACTTAGATTTAAACACATTGGAAGTTAAATACAAAATAAAAAATATCTTTAATCCCTCCAAGATATTAAATATCTTTTTTTATATATATATTTTTTATATATATTTTATATATTTTTTATATATATTTTTTATATTTTTTATATTTTTCTATATTTTTCTATATATATATTTTATATATATAATTTTGCAATCTTTATTTTTTATTATTTTTTAATTGTCCATATACTCACTCCACTTATGAATTTTATATAACAACGATTTTATTTCAATTGGTATTTAAGTTTATTATATATGAGATACTGAAAAATACAACATAAAATAGGGTTATATTGCCATGGAAATAAATATACATGATAAACATTGTAAGTCCTGGATATATTAGCCCGATATCAGTCAAAATTTGCCCTTTTCCAAAATGGTTTCTTCAAACCGGAAGAACCGCACATATTGACATCCGGTCTAGCCGAAAATTTGTTGTTTCTCCTTGCCCGTTCCGCGATACCGGAAGTGGTAAAAAACCGGAAGCACCTACAACATAGACATCCGGTTGTTGAGCGGAAGTGAGACAGAGTGGCAACAAACAAACTGGCAATATCGGACTCAATTTTCGGCGGGATTTCTTTGGCGCAATTTTTTGGCGCTATTTTGTGAAACGCCCAATACAAAAATATATAAAAGGTCAACATTGATTAAGCCTCCACATGTCTTGAAAAAGGCCCCATTGAGAGGGCCGAAACGCGTAGACGACTATCCGAAAATTAAGATTGAGAGGCTAATCATATCCAGGACCGGGCTTTTTGAACGGTAAGACTATTTCCAATAGTCCATACCCAGTAAGCACATTTTGTTTAGTGCACTTTTTTTCCTTTTTTCTAGGTTTTTTATATATACACCTCTATCAAAGGATTAGGACTTTGGACTTCAATAGACTCAAGGACTTTTTCTTTTAAGGAAGGAACTACCATTTACATTTCATCAGGATTTGATATATTTTTTGGACAATATCTTTTGGACAATTTTTTCTTACAATAATTTCATTCGATCATTCAAAATGGTTTAATTGTTTTTTAATTTGTAATTTGATATGAATTTATAATTAGATTTATATCAATTATTGGAAAAGTTTATTATCTAATTTGTTACTTGATATGAATTTATAACTAGATTTATATCAATTATTATGTAAGTTTATTATTTGAATAGACCAGTGTGTCCCAAAGCTAATAGAATTACAGCTGGTACCAGCCTAGTTGAGTTTTAGGTTTATAAATGGTGAGACCCACCCAACTTTGAAAGTATTGCATTGACTCAATAATTTGATTGTATTGCTTTAATTCACTTATTTTTGGATTGTACTATATTATTGCACATTACACTCAAGAGTATTATATATTGCAGGGATTTGATTTGTTCCTATATATGTATACATTTTTTATCCCATTTTCTATCACTATCTATTCTAAATTTGATAAATGAATTTATTTTGAGGCTCAAAAATATGGGTCCTTTACTAAGAAACTAATCCTTAATTGGATTGTTATCTTCACTATTATATATCATTTTTTTCTTCATTTTTTTCTTTATTTGAAATCAGTTTTTTATTGTTATGGTTATATTGACACTTACGTTTCACGACTCTATTTTAAATTTATGAGCTGTACCAATCCATTTCTGGATTATATTCATGTAGTAGGAATCAAAGGGTTATTTTCCCTAGATTTTGTACTATAGTGAGTTCATTAGTTTGGTTCAACATTCTGATCTCATCATTTGTTAAAATGTTTGTTAATTTTTGTCAAATTTTGTCATTTTTTGTCAATTATTAAAGACTTGTATAAATATTTGATTTTAATATTTTGACTCCTGTGGTATATCTTAGCCAGTGGCGCTCCTATATATCCTAATCTATGTTCTGTAAACGTACCCAATCTTCACTTATGAGCCACTATATGAAGCCCCAATCCACCCCATCGGATCAGCCCACTGATCATGGGCCACAGACTATAGAGCCGCAAAATAAGAGCAACAGTCAGGAGATGGAACAAGTGGGTACCTCTATTATCACCAGGGAAGACTTAAAATGTATTTCCTCTAAAGAAGACATTAGGGAAGTCTTGTCTGAAGTTAGGGGTCTTTTTTGGGAACTTAAAAAGGACTTATCACAGCTCAATACCAGAGTAGATACCCTAGAGCATGCCCAAACAACAGTCCAAGCTGAGGTGAAGGGTAACTCCCAGACCATATCACAGCAAAATGAAGCTATTACTTTCCTTCTGGACAAAATCGAAGACCCTGATAACAGAAGTAAGAGGAACAACCTCTAGATCAGAGGCATCCCTGAGTCAGTGTCCCCATCAGCATTAAATGGCTACTTACAAGATCTGTTTAGGGTAATTAAAAATACCCCATGCTCTCCAGATATCCAACTAGAAAGAGCCCACAGGTCCCTGCGCCCCAGGACACCCACTAAAGCCCCTCCAAGGGATGTAATAATACGCTTTTTGAGATTTGTAGACAAAGAAGACATTGCTAAAGGAGCAAGAATCAAGGAACCAGTAACACATGCAGGCTTTACACTACAGGTCTTCTCAGACCTATCACCTGCTACGCTGCAGAAGCACAAAAAGCTCAAATACATAACAGAGACACTTAGACATCACAAAATCCCCTATTGCTGGGGATTCCCCCTCAGTATTATTGCCAATAACAACAGGCAGACGGCAGTCTTCAGAACAGAACAATACCTCCCAAACTTTTATAAAACGCTGGGTATTGATCAGGACACGCACTTGACCTCAGGGCCAGTACCTCAAACCAGAGCACCTTTAAACAATGTCACATACCTAAACGAATTATCCAACCGGAGGAATGAAGAAATTTCTGACACACCATCCAATTCTAGCTCATGGTCAACAGCTCCTACGGGGCAGGATCCGATGGACGAAAGATGATGCAGCAGGATTTGGGAAGTTGGATTGACTCTCCAGGACCTGCATGGTTAACATGACTGCGATCCTTGAATTCATAGATCCAGGAGAGGTCATCAAACTTTTAACAGTTACAGTTAGATTCATTACACCTCTGTTTCCAAACGGGCCTGTCTTGGTTAGGTTTCAGGAGGTTTGTGAGACATGGCCTTACAGGAACTTTTTGCCAACCCAATGGCAGGACAAGAACTTGCGACAGACAGATAAGTAGATTGTATACTAATGGTTTAGATTGTTTATTCTGTTATGCGTTTTATATATTGTGTTAATGTTTTTCTCTGTTTTGAGTGTAACCCTTTATAGATGATGAAGCACCTACATTTAATAACACCATGGCCATTTGCCCCGCTTCTAATAAGACGCGACATTTCAGGCTGGACCTGGTGATTAGCAAGTAAAATACCACACTCCCCTTGATTATGGGAGATACAGGATGGTAAAGATAGCAGTTACGTTATGCTCTTCAATAGGAGTACCTAAAATAATAGACTAGACAATATATCTGGCTATCATATACACAAAATAAGCCAACTCTTAATTAATATCTAACCAGCTTTAGGCATAACAGCTTGAATTAATCGTCCATCGCGTCTCACGATGTGGCTCGACATATTATGACTGCCATCCAGCACTACGCCCCCTTCTCCACCCCTTTCTTTCATTGTAGCTTTTGCAACCCCTCGGCACTAGTTACCAATAATTGCTTATAATGTAATAGACCCACATATTAAATGCTCACCAACCAGATAGGCAACGTAAGGTCTCATTCCCCGTAACTTATTGTTAGTAATTTAAATTTTGCATTGTTGAATCTGTATTTCTTTTCTTCTTGTTGTGCTGCAACTGTTTATTGAAAGCTTTTCGCTGAAAGGTGAGAGGAGCTTCACTATAATACTGTAACGGTTTCATATACTGTTCAAACTTTTCTCAACAATGCTTTGTGGCTCAGTCAAGTGTAGGAGGCACCACATCCCTCTACCCCTCACAAGCCTTCCTCTCCCCTCCCCCTCTCCCACAAAGCACAATAGCTACAACCAACATGTACAAATTTGATCCTGGCTGGCTATTTATTTACTTCATATTGGCAATACAGGTGCTGGCCCACATAATGCCTCCTTACGACAAAACCCAGACTATAACTTTCTCCACAATTAATGTCAGGGGTTTTAACACTCCACAAAAAAGAAACATTATACTCACTGATTTATATAAACAAAATTGTGCGATTATACTTTTACAGGAAACACATTTTATAAAAGGTAAGGAACCTAAATGGGTCCATCACAAATATCCTACAGCATTCTTTTCCTCGGGCCCTACAAAAAAAAGCGGAGTGGGTATACTCATTAGAGGAGATATCCCCTTCAAAAAATTGCATTTAGAATATGACACTGAGGGTAGACTTTTAATTCTGATTGAGTTGCTATACAACAGACCCGTTACGATTATAAATGTTTATTTTCCTAACCAGGCAAAAAAATCATTTATTCGACAACTGTCAAATAAAATCCCTAGACCCATGCATAGACACACATGGGGGTTCCTCATCCATTCCGAAATGGGATATTAAAAGTATTAATAACCAGCTTCACTCTTTAACTCTTTACGACACCTGGCGCATACTTCACCCCAACACGTCAGATTATACATTCTATTCGAATCCGCACAATACCTATTTGCGCATTGACTATATACTAACCGATGCGCTCATCTTAGCTATGGTAAAAAACATACATATACAGCCTATCACCTGGTCTGAACACGCACCGGTCTCCTGCACAATAAATTGGCCAGAAAAACCTCTGTCCCCATTCCAAAGGAGGCTTGATGATACCCTCCTGGACCACCCAATTGTTAGCTCAGAAATAGAAAAAACTGTGACAGAATACTTCCTTCTTAACGAAGAGACTGAAACATCAAATTTCAACTTATGGGAGGCACATAAATGTGTCATTAGGGGATGTGGTGAAATTTTATCACTTGAATATTAAAATATAGCTCACAGATTTTATACCTGGCTATTCACAAAGCTGGTTTTAAAAGTGAATATACAAGTAGTTCTTTGTCTTAGTGTCTGTCTAAGTAGGATACTCCCAATAGCCTTTGAGTGGCATTTGATAAACCACTCCCTATTGAATTGGGGTATAAAAACTGGAACACTCTCTATCTCTCTCTCTTCTCCTTATCTTGCTCCTGCTGAAAAGATGAATGATGTTGGACACAGAGAATCTGGCTAAGTATTTCTGGGATAATATTCTGTGTAGCAGTATTGCACAAATTGGGGTTGTAGTAGAGTTGCCCTGTCTTAAATATGTGGACTGTTTTGCTGTAAAATAGATGTGTATATGCATATACCTGTAAATATTTCTATTATTACTAACATATATTGATTCCAAATAAACTGTTTGGAAAAAAAATGCTGTGAGAGACACACTATTCAGAGTCTGTTCTAGTATACTTATTTATATATATATATATATATATATATATATATATATATATATATATATATATATATATATATAATTTTTTATTTTAGTTCTAACGGCTATCTGTTATAAATGTCTGGAAAAAAGTATATTTCACAGGAAATCTGTGATTATTTTAGCAATTACATTCATAAATACAATGGTCATTCCTCATCCCAGTAGCTAAGAACCAAAAATGTGAAAGTGTTTTAGAGATTCTAACACAGGTAGTATTTATTAAAAAGATTAATAATAATAAAAGAACATTTATAATAGCGCAGGCAGTGATTTCAACAATAAGTTGACTAGCAAACATTATTGGAGACCTGACAGAGCAAAATAAAGACCTTAAATTAAAGTTAGATAACACACAGACTGACAGAGATTGTATTAAGCTTTCTGCTTTAACTAACACCATACAGATCAGTAAATTATAACGTCAATTAAAATTAACAGAACACAGCAGAAAAGAATACTCAAATAACATTATTGAGTTACAAATGAAAATAAAACAAGATTAAAAAATATTTAGTGATATATCTGGGAACAATTCAGATAGTGATCACTTACTGCCCCAAAAGAAAGAGCCAAAACAAGTAATACAACAAGATAAAATGCAAGTGGGCCCCACTAAAAACCCAAGTTCTGTTCCAATTGCCCCTGTCATAATATCTGAGATTTTTAACACCCTGAAAGTTCCTACAGGTTTTTCAAATCAGACCAGGCCAATGACTGTAGCAGATAAAGACATTTTGCAGAAATGGTGGGGCACAATCCCCACAAACAGCTTTAATAATTTCTCACATTGGTTTCACAAGGGATCTGAAAAAACCATAAAATTAGGTATGAGCATGCAGGAATGGACAGAACTGCTTCAAAATGTCATGGGTCCCTATGGCAACAAGTTATTAGGATTCACCTCAAGCATATTTGATCAGGCTGGGAGAATAGTTAAAACCTTTTTCAATTTTACTAGTCTAGAAAAAGAGATTAGTGAAATTACCATGAGACCTCTAGATGGACCATTTGAAGGAGCAAAAAGAGTTTTATTCTGGTGTGTGCTGCGCCAGTCAAAGACCCAAATGGTCTTGGGGTCACCAGCTCACATACAGAGGGTACTTGAAGCTCTCCCTAGAAAATTACAAAACACACTGATTAAACAGCGCTAACTGCCTGGGATGATTCAATATTTCTGTGATGTAAAGCAATAAGTACAAATTCAAAGAAGTAGATAATAATAAAAAATTGATAAAAGATTAATAAAAATAATTTATGTATATTATTTAAGAGCTACCTGTAATCAATGTCTACTTGTCTTCCTTAGCAAGCATAGATGAGCATATACATACAACACTTATAAAAATGAACTTAAACAAGCTTACAAATAAAAATTCAAATACAAAAAGGTAGAAGAAATATAAAACATAAACTCCTTAAGACAAACAAATGTCCTACAGAAAAAACACAAAAAGTGCAAACAAGTGCAACTATATAGTAATGTTTATACGAGACCTGCTGCTGCAAAATGACCGAAGGTGTCCTGCGTGCCTCCCCGAGTAAAATAGAATCCCAAATCTCTGAAACACATAAGCGCAAACAGACTCAAGTGTAGGTAAGTACAACAAACACACCACACATTCTGAATTGTACTTACAAGATTGCAATTTATTCAGGCGGTTGTTAACAAAATATTAGATGACCAAGAAAAATCGTTCATACAGGGTGGATTAAAACATAAGTCTCTCCAAATGGGAATACCGGAGGTCTAGTTTGGTCTCCCTAGAAAATGTCAGGAGTTTGTAAAGCTGTATGATCCAAACTCCACAAACTTGGATATAGTGCTCACTAGAGCTGAGAAGTAGTGGAATTATCACCCATACACCATTAAGGCAATTTCTGCAGTGAAGCAGTCTATGGAGAATAATCTAAATATTCACAGGCAGGAATCATAGAGGGGCAAAAGGAGACATGTTTGGGGATATCAGAATAGTAGAGCATCAAATACAGGAAACTGGAGAGACAGGAATTTAAATGGCGACATTAACAGAGGAGAAAACAAGTGTAAAAATTGGAGGCTGAGGCCAAATGAGATAAGCAATACGGCCAACTTAAGTTATTGGGAACTCAAACAAAAAAACAGGAGAATGAGAGATGAAATTGGGTTTCTAAAGAAACAACTGACAGAGCTGGAGGGCTCAAATTAAATCATTCATTTTTGTTTATAAGCATATTTGTT
Source organism: Bombina bombina (assembly GCF_027579735.1). Lineage (NCBI taxonomy): Eukaryota > Metazoa > Chordata > Amphibia > Anura > Bombinatoridae > Bombina > Bombina bombina. The sequence continues at coordinate 938,237,273 of NC_069504.1, read as the reverse complement.
TGCAGTACATTTGTATCGTGTAATGTGTACTTTAGTTTTAAGTTCAAATGAATAATTTTAAGTGTTTTTTCATTAAGTTTAGAATGCATAGTTAATTGATGCATTTTCTTTCTAAAAAAACCAAAAACAAATAACAGATACCTCCATTGTGATTAGTTTTGGGAGGCCACATGCAATACAATTTTTATGTAAACTGTCTGAAGTCTTATCTTGCAGGATGAAAACCATTGAAGATAGAAGGCTTCTCACCTTTCCTTCCAGCTTTTCCCCAATAACACATATAGATTGTTGTTTTTCAGGTGTCATCAGGACTGATCTAACCAAGAATCTATAATGGTGGCGTTGGACAAATAATTAAATAAGTATAAAATGTATCACAATGGAGATGTAAAATTGGGCATTAGGTCAAAATAATATATATCATAAAGGAGTTAATAATAATATAGGAGTTTAAGTAAGGGGGCGAGTGGGATGATGCAATGAGAGGCACATCCCAACTTGAAGTTAATAACTGTGAATGTGATTTCTACTGCAGATGGAGTGTTGTAGTGTGAAGTAAATATATGCCTGGTTTTAATCTTTTTTCATTCCTTTGAGGGTCTTGGAAAAAAACAAAGTGGTTCAAAGAGAGAAGAAAAAGCAAGGACCAGATGCCAAAAGATGACAACAAAGAACTTCAGTGAACCATTATAACTTTTGTTTTACATGCACAATTCACACTTTATTAATAAAGATTTTTCTACACGCATACCCATCTAGTGTACACACACTCATACACGAACTTTTAATTTTTCCCAATTTTAAGACCATTGTATAAATATTGCTAATGGGGTTTAGCATTTTTTTTAGGATTTTGTGTTTCTATGTATAATTTTAAATATATTTTTTAATGAATTGTATAAAGTTAGACTAGGAATTGACAGTCCTAGGAAAGTACAGAAGAGCTCATATCGCCGAGGGAATGATACTCCTAAGGGATTGTGGGAGAATTTTCCCTGTAAGGTTTTCACTCCCACTGTGTTCTTCTGTACTGTGGGTATAATTAGAAAATGGGGCAACATAGGAGAAGAAAAGTGAGGGAATGTGGTGACATTTTATCACTGGGATATTAAAATATATAACAGATGTTATACCTGGCAATTCACATAGCTGGTTTTAAAATTGAATATACAAGTAGTTATTTGGCTTAGTGTCTGTCTAAGTAGGATACTCCCAATAGCCTTTGAGTGGCATTTGATAAACCACTCCCTATTGAATTGGGGTATAAAAACTGGAACACTCTCTATCTCTCTCTCTTCACCTTATCTTGCTCCTGCTGAAAAGATGAATGATGTTGGACACAGCAAATCTGGCTAAGTATTTCTGGGATAATACTGTATTCTGTGTAGCAGTATTGCACAAATTGGGTTTGTAGTAGAGTTGCCCTGTCTTAAATATGTGGACTGTTTTGCTGTAAAATAGATGTGTATATATACCTTTAAATATTTATCTTATTATTAACATATATTTATTCCAAATAAACTGTTTGGAAATAATGGAGACCCTCTCATACAGTTTCTTTCACAACTTATTTGGATTGGTTTTAGTTGTATTACCATAGAGATTACTAAATTAGAATTATATTTAGTGTAAAGTAAAAATATTTTAAATTAATAAATAACCACATTTAAATGTGGTTATTTATTAGTCTAAAATATAGGTCTAGTTTGGTTAACCACTAAAACCAATACAAATAAACTGTTTGGAAATAATGGAGACCCTCTCATAGAGTTTATTTCACAACTTTTTTGTATTGGTTTTGGCGTTTAACTAAATTGGACTTATGTTTTAGATTAATAAATAACCACAGGGGAGAGTTCCTAAAGCACAAGGCTAGACTCACTAAACAACACAGGATCAGATATGAATCCCTTTTAAACAGGACGTGAGCATTAGAACTAGCACATAAACAGTCCCCGGGAAACATCACATTACTAGCAGACTTAACGAACTCCAGAACGGAGTTAAACAAGTTCTTACAACATGAACACCAGAAACAGGCATTTACCCTACAACAAAGATATTTTGAACAGGGGAATAGATCTGGCAAACTCCTTGCCAGAGCAATCCACAGGAAACAACTCAAAACGCACATACACACAGTTACAAATAATGCAGGGCTGGATAAAATGGACAGTCCATCTATCGCGAACATATTCCAAACATATTATTCATCTTTATATAACCTGGCAGGAACACCCAATCAGCAACACATAACTGAATTTAAAAGAGACAACCTGACTAAATATCTAGAAAATGTAGACTTGCCTAGACTGACGGACGAACAATCTCAAAAACTAGACTCCCCTATCGATACCAAAGAAATAATAATGGCCATTAAAATCATAAGAGCCCTGACCCAGATGGGTTCGGAGCCAAATACTATAAAAAATATCTGCACATTCTAGCCCCTAAATTACAAAAAATATTTAATTCACTGGACAGAGCGGGGGGTTTCCCCAAAACGATGTTAGAGGCCCACACCGTAACTGTGCAAATCCCCAAATGTCCCCCAAAACTTCCGCCCCATTTCCCTACTAAATACAGACATAACATTTTTTGCAAAAATTTTAGCCAATAGGCTAAACCCTCTACTTACCAAGATAATCTCCCCAGACCAAGTGGGCTTCATCCTTGGTAGATTGGCAAGGGATAATACCCTAATGATTATACAGCTCACGGACTATGCTCAAAACAATCATCTCCCTTTGTCCCTCATCTCCACCGATGCTGAAAAAGCATTTGACAGGGTAGACTGGGATTTTTCTATTCGCATTGTCAATTGAAATATTAGCCCACCAAATCAGATCAAACCCCTTTATAAAAGGCGTCCCCACACCAAGCGCGGAATATAAGCTGGCGATGTACGCCAACGATATTCTCCTTACCATAACTGATATAGAACGATCACTACCCCCTTTGCTGGAAACAATTAAAGAATATTGTACACATTCCAACTTCCATTTAAATCTGAATAAGTCAGAAATATTAAACATAAACACCATGCCTCATATTATAGAAGGCTTGAGAGAATCCACACAGCTAAAGTACCTAGGTATATTTTTTACCACTGATGCAATCCCTCTTCTCTGCAAACTATAAACTGCTACACACTAACATAATTAGGGATTTATCTGGCTGGAAAATTAAATCACTCTCATGGATTGGCAGAATCCATGTAGTTAAGATGAACATACTACCCCTGGTTGTCTACCTATTACAATAACTACCAATCCCACTGCCCAAAAACCTCATAACACAAATACAAGGAAACATAGAACACTAAATCTGGAGTTCTATTAAACCGAGAATCCCTAAAAAGACTCTATACATGACTAGAGACAAAGGGGTTTGGGAGTGCCAGACTTAGAGAGATATAGGCTTACCGCAATAATTCAGAGACTTATAGACTGGTGCCACAACTCAGCCAGCAAACAGTGGATACAGCTGGACAGGGATATACTCAATATTCCAAACACGGGTTGGTTGGGATGGATTCAGGCCTCCAGCAGACCCACCATCATACACAGTTACCCTCTCCTCACAGAGTTCTTCTCACAGTGGGATAAACTGCTAGCGATGAGCACCCATGTTATCTCCAAGCCATAGCCATTGACCCCTCTAATAAACAACCCTGAACTCCATTTCCTCCCCCCTTGCCAACACAATCCTAAATATGCCCCCCAACTACCCGCACATACCTGGAAAAACATTATTGAGAATGGTAAGCTTAGCACAAGACAAAGGCTTACTGAGATAGAGGGCTGGATCCCCTCTTCTTGGTACACCCACACACAATTATCTCACTATCTAAGTTCACACAAACAAAAAAGAATTCTCACAAGATCTCTTACAGCGTATGAGTCCTTATGTTCGTTACCATATCCACTACGCCACACCATTTCCTCCCTTTACAGGATTTTGTCGGACACAGAGAAAGCATCCCTTCCCTCCTACTGCCACAAGTGGCAACAAGAATTAAGCAATGACCTAACCGTTAAAGACTGGGGAAAAATTTTCAGACACCACAAAAAAGTTTCGGTCTCAGCTAAAATACAGGAGATGAACTATAAGTTTTTGTCCAGGTGGTACCTTACCCCACAAAGACTACAGAGAATTTATAAGCACGCTAGCTACAAATGTTGGCGGAATTGTGGCGAGACTGCTGACCTTCTGCATATCTGGTGGACTTGCCCTAGACTAGGCTTGTACTGGGATAATGTTATAACACACATGAACAAAGCATTCTCATCTCAACTTCCAGTTAATCCATATATCTTACTTCTAAACAAGCTACCAAACTTTAAAGACAAGGTTAAAACCTGATTAATTATTAATCCTACAGAGGTGGAAATCACAAGAAACACCTTCACTGGCCATGTGGACAGACCAAGTTGACTCATTATTAGCCCTTGAGAGATATCACTTTCTTAAGATAGGAAAGATAGGTACACACAAAATGATGCTCATGAGGTGGAACACCTCTAGAACCGCGTGACTGACTAGACAGATCTTGGATTCCATACCTTATACTGTAAGGGGAAATTAGCTCCCCCTCCCCTCTACCCCCCAATTTTCCCTCCTTCCCTATGCCTCTCTTCCGCCTTGACACGCCTGCGCTCAATGACTCCCTAAAGCAGACAGGTAGCCGTACAAATATTTTGACAACAATTGCTCACACAAGATCAATGGAGGTCCTCCATACCTCAGTTATTATTGTTATTTGTTGTGGACCTAACTGTATTTGTATCTGTTTTTGTAAGTGTATTTAATGATTTCATGTTATCAAGTGCCCGCTCCCTCTGCTTCATGTACCTACAAAAGGGACAAGCTCTTACCATAAGACCTCCAATGAAACAATTCGCTGGGATAGCACTCAACTCAATTGGACTAACAGTCTCTTTCATTATTGCTGATGGGGGCGGCAGCTCAGTTAAATCTTTGGATTGTATGTTTTAAATGACATGTACACATTTCTCTGTATTGCATTTGCTATACATAGTTATCTTATCTTCCTGCATCAATGTTGGTCTCTCAATAAAAGATATTTTAAAAAGAAAAAAAAAGAAAGAAAAAAAAGAAAGGCAATAACATGCTACCCTGGCACCCAACAGCGGATCATTTATATAAGCTAAAGTAGTACAGCCAAACAATATATACATAACTATTACCTCTGATGTATGACAATCAGATGTCTAGTAAGAATAGAAGCATTATGCATAACATAAATATACCTAGGGCTTAAATAAGAAGGTACATAAGGGGAGCAATTGAAACAGTGAGGAAGAGTTGGAAATCAAAGAATTTAGTTTAGAGTAAAAATTATTAACTCTAAACCCTTCAGTGCACTCTACACTGACCTAGCTAGCAACACTAGAATGGCAACAATTCTGACCTAGCTAGCAACACTAGAATGGCAACAATTCTGTCAAGTACACCAACAGAAATTATGTTGAGCAAAAACACTATAGAAGTTCCTTAAATTCAATCATAAATACCAAGGATTATATCATCAATGCATAATAGCATATATATATATATATATATATATATATATATATATATATATATATATATATATATATATATATATATATATATATATATATATCTCACCGGGACATATATATAATAAATCCAATTGTCACACTCTCTAGATTTTAAATACAGCACTTTATTCTGTGATGTTTCAGGGCATTCATCCCTTCCTCAGACAACCATTAAGTGAAAAAAAACAGTGCTTAAATTCATAATTGTAATTGATAACGTTACTAGGATCAGGGTTTTAGATAGGGAGGACTATCATTCCAGTGCTGTGATAATGCAATACTGTTTTTCTGTTTGACACCTTATACCACACGTAACAGCAAGGGTTAAGAAATAGACTGCCGTGGTAGGTGGATGGTTTACTCACTCATCACCGGGAAAGCTGGGAGTCGATTGGCCAGTTTTGGGACTCACTTGATGATGCAGTGTTACACCCCCCCATTCCTCTGATGTGGTGAGTTTACGATGCTGCAAATATTTGAAAATGTAGTAACACACAATGAGAACATTATACACAGTTGCTTTTGTAGCCAATACAGCCTACATTTGATACACTTTTGATCAATAAGCATTTAAGTCCTCTGTATTAACATATATGTCGTATGTGACTAAAGTATGTATAGGAAGGAAATTAAAGGTAATGTGATACACTGTGCCATATAGCCCTTATACAGGCTGACTTATCAGTATAATAATGATACATGGGGTTGGATATTGAAGGCTACATATATATCAGGATAAGCACGTCTCCATTCTTGATAGGTTAAATGATATGCACATAAAGTTTGCACGGGATATAATATGAAAATCATGTTTTTATTCATGCACATGGTTTTGCTATACCTGATATGTATGACATATCCTTATGTTTTGAAATATGTTTGTCACTATGGCAATAGCCTAATTAATTAATTGTTGTTAATTAAACTTTTTGATTGGTTGTGTAGAAAGGGGAGGGGTCTGTTATGTATTTATGCACTGTTTTTTCACTTTATGGGTGTCTGAGGAAGGGGTGGATGCAAGAAAACGTCACAGAATAAAGGTTGCTGTGTTTGAAAACAACAGAGCGTGACAATTATATTGTTTTGTTTATGGCTTCTGCACCCTGGTACTATAACTTAAGGCAAGTGGGAGTGCGCTACCGACCAAACTATATATATATATATATAGAGAGAGAAAGAGAGAGAGTAGCATAAGATCATAGGAAATTAACAATACAGGTTAACGATTAAGACCTACAATGCTGAATAGAAAAAAGTAATCAGACAATAAAACATATTACCAACCATATTACTTACATACATATAGAATAATAAACATTTCAAGTCTCATGTAGAGATTTAAATCAAAGGTAGACAGAATGAGTACATTTCTAGTGTACACTGTATAGTAAAAATGTATAGCTGTCTCTGCAGAAAGCAAATTACTCTTCTCTAGCTTGTATGTAGATTGGTGAATACAGACATACAGTATATAGTCAACATATACTTAAGCAGGAACTCTAACACAGAGATAACTGTAAAACTATTCTGTAAAAAGCAATACTGTTTTATATCAGATCATAAGATCATCATTTTTAAAGGAAAATGAGGGACAAAGACATCAGTGCTATAACCTAGCTACTCAGATGCATTCAACCCACTCCATAACTGTCCTCTTAATCTATGCCAACTCTCTGGTGTGACCTAAAGGAAAGGACCAGAAGGGACTGGGGCCCATAGGTGGTTAAATCAGTGTAAGCACAGGATTTGGTCCCATCAAGAAGACTAACATGTCTGCAATCTCTCTGACTATGCAGGGAATTATGCATTTCAGTGTTATAATAGTTCCAGAAGTCTGTTGTTTAATTCTCTCCAGGTTTGTCATCCCTGTCGCTCACACAGTCTGAAAAACAACTCTGATCTGAGAAACTGATATCTATGATATCCCGGATTCCAGTGTGGGTGTTCTTCACTGCCATTACTAGACACCACATGTACCTAAGGAAAATGTACTTGTTTCTCCTGTTAAGTAGACTGTGACACTTCCTCCTCCGACACAGCTATCTGTATAAAGGCTGCACAGATGCACTCGCCCAACTGTAAAAATTGTTCTATAAGAATAAATGTTAGCTTTTGTTCGCATGTGCCTATTGACTCCATGTGTTCCCGTAACTCAGGTCTAGGCTGTCTTTTTGTCCTCTGTACTGAGATAGACCCTTTCCAAAAAGGGCTTTTCTTGTTAATTCTGCACACTAGGAGTGGTGGGGGTTGAAGGCCTAATATTTGATATTACCTCCACTGCATACCTCATCTTTTCAGTTCTTCAGCATCTTCTAATCTTAACAAAATCACTTGAAATAGGTTTGGATTGTAAACAGTGGATTTATCAGCTCCAGTGTCCTGCCATAAAATGCAGCCATCTTGGACGCTACTCAAACACACCGACACAGTTTGAGTAGCAATTGTTTGTTGCAATTTCTATTGAATAGCAAAACTTCCCTATGGTCTTCTTATTTGGAGAATCCAATACAGACTAAATAAACACTTAAAGTATATTGCTAAAATTATTAAAACAATTATATCATAATTTCAAAGTGTTTCATGTCCCTTTAAGAAATTACAAGATGAACACCTGTTACAATGTTAAGACAAGAAAAACACAACACATATCCCATTAATAGTTCCTTATATCCCTTTTATTTTGAATGTGCTTAAATTAATAAAGTATTTACACCACTAAACAAAGGATACCACACTCCAAGAAATGTTTCCAATGGAAATTAGCCCAAAAAATATTGGATCATAAAAAACATCAATCAGAATGGTGCTAAACACTGCAATATAATTAACTGCAAATTGTGTTAACATATATTTAAGAACAGCACAAACATTCCCACTAACTAAACATATTCATGATAAAAAGCAATTAATCTGACACCTGATATTATATTGTGGAAAATGACCAAATACTACTACACACACAATTAAATCTGCACATTACAACAAAATGAAGCCAAATATTGCACTGGTGTTGGACACCATTTTACCAGATTAACCACTTTATTCAGAAAAGTGAAATCAAGATTTTCAGAAGTCATTTCAAGAATCACTGGAAAGAAAAATAATTGAAATTATATTGATAGCATATTTCAGTAATATTGACAGTCACTGGCCTGAATATTTCTATATGTATTACCATGTATTTACTGTTTACTTTAGAGTCTTTCAGATTTCCACTATATGTACATCTATATTTTAAGGGTAAATTCATTCATTCATTCATTCATTCATCATCATCAATCATCTTATGCTATCTTTTTGTGCACATACACACTTGTATGAATAAAAGAGAGTGCTAATTAAATAAAACTAAAAGTAAATTAAATAAAACATTTATTTTATTTTATCAAAAGCAGTTTAGAATAAAAGATTAGAAATGTCTAGTTAGCATCTGTATACAGTATTTATGTGAAACAGTGTTATGCAAAACTTTTTAAAACAAACATAAAAAATGGGCTAGATTACATGTGGAGTGCTAAATTATTGTTGTTCCAGCAAACGGGCAAATTTGCCATTTGTAGGATCACGATATTTAACCAGCCATTACAATTAGCGCTCTGAAAATTAACCAGAGATTAGATCTTTTGTTAATTTTCTATAAGTACCCCAAATGCCCTCAAAATAGAGGACATTGTAGTTTTTTATTAAAAAAAAACTAGCTTTTTTTTTTAATAAAAAAACTGCTCTAGACAGCTTTGGAGCTTTACAGTTTGTAGGAGTGGGGTGTTAGAAAAAAACGGCACTGAAAAGTGTCTTTACATTGCGGTCTGTGTGTTCCCATAGGCCACAATGTAAATATATATGTATACGGTTATAAAAATATATATTTATGTGTTAAAGGGACAGTCAAGTCCAAAAAAATGTTTATGTTTCAGATAGGAAATGTAATTTCAAACAACTTTCCAATTTAATTTTATCACCAATTTTGCTTTGTTCTCTTGGTATTCATAGTTGAAAGGTAAACACTAGGAAGGCTTATATGATGATTTCTTAGAACTTGAAGGCCTTCTCTTATCACATGCTTTTTTATTTGCTTTTCACAACAGGAGAGAGCTAGTTCATGTAAACCATATAGATAGCATTGTGATCACGCCCGTGGATTGTGGCAGACACTGCACTAATTGGCTAAAATGCAAGTCAATAGATAATAAATAAAATGCCATGTGATCAGGGGGATGTCAGAAGATGCTTAGATACAAGTTAATCACAGAGGTAAAGAGTATATTAATATAACAGTGTTGGTTATGCAAAATGGGGGAATTATTATTTTTATTATCAGGTATTTGTAGAGCGCCAACAGATTCCGCAGCGCTGAATGAGTAATAAAGGGATTATCTACAGTATATTTTTAAACAACAACATTTCTGGTGTTGACTGTCCCTTTAATATGTGTATACACGCATATTAACACATAATTATATATGTATATAATCATATAAATTTCTATTAAAAAATGCTGCCATCGCTGTGCTAATTACCTCCTTCACTGCATGAAGTTCTGATGCTTCCTAGCAATGCGCATTGCGATTAACTTGTAATACCAGCGCACATTATCGTGAGCTGGTATTACAAAGTGGAGTGCTAATATCACATGCATGTAACCTGGGCCAATATTCATGCAATCAAAATACAGACAAAAAGTCGTAAAGAAAAACAATGCACTGAATTTATTTCAGATACTCCAAAATCTATTTATCTGGCTAGTCTTACCACATACATGTATATTTGTAAGGGGAAGCAATCATTATTATCATTAATTTGTAGAGCACCAACAGATTTTTAAGCACACCATTTATTCATTCATTCATTCATGCATTCATTCATTAATTTGGTCATTCTTTCATTTGTTCATTCATATTCCATCTTTTTCTGTACACACATACTTGTATGTTTACGTACATTCCGTTTTCAAAAATGTTTTGTTCACAAAATTGTTATATCCTTTGGGTTGTTTGAGCAGAATAAATAAAATGATATAAAAAGTAATACTGGTAGGAACCTCTCTATAAAAAATGCTTGGGACAGGAAAAGGTTTGCATTTCTGAATAGTTTGGATTTTGGAATATTAGCATTTGTTAAATGGGACAGTTTGGAGAGCGAATGGAACCAAACGTAAACAGCATTATCTTAGGTAATATTTACTTGCCATAATACAGTTTATACAGGCAACCTAAAGTAAAGTTTTATATTATGTTGAATACATTTGTATACATAGGGGTAGATTTATTAATGGTTGAGCGGACATGATTCGCTGTAGCGAATCATATCCGCTCAACCTCACTAAATACAGACAGCATACACTGTTGGCATTTAACATTGAACAAGCATTTCTGGTGAAATCCTTGTGCAATGCCGCCCCCTGCTTACTGACGGCTAATCAGCTGCTAGCAGGGGCTGTCAAATACAGCTGCTTTTTAACTTCTGTTTCAGGCAGACCTGAAATTATGAGACTTTGATGCAGCATCCGCTGCTTAATAAATCGACAATATAGTATCATAAGAAAGACAGTACAGAAAGGTAATAGTTGTTTTAAATCAATATAGACTAGCATTTGCATTTTAGAACACAAAAATCAAATAAAATAAAAAATCAAATCAAATACTCTGGCAGATAAGCTTGTGACAGGTGGAAAAATATAAATATTATTTAAAAAGGTTGGATTTAAGAATAAGTTTGTTGTACCTGTAATTACAAATACATTTTAAAGCATACTTAGATAATGTAAGTTTAGCTAAATGTACAATTGTGCCTTCCTTTGAGTATCTAAACTATAATTGTGTTTGTAATGTCCGTCGGCAGTTGCACACACATCCTCAAAGGAATGTTGGCAGCGCGAGGCAGCAATCAGAATGTAGAATACACCTGGATGCAGCGAAGGCAAACGGAGCATTACAAAAAAAAAGAAATGCCCACAATAATTATGAAAAAAACACCTAACCACCCGCAATAAGTATTAAAAAACATAAATAACTGCCCGCAATAAGTTTTAAAGAAAAAACTAAGCGCCTGCAATAATTATATAAAAAAACAGCTTGTACGAAGTATTAAGAAAAAAAACCAACTACCTAATAAAATTATTAACCCCTAAACCCCCCACCACGCATTAAACCTAATTTACCAATTAACTCCTACACCCCCACAATGAAAAAAACTAACTTAATGATTAAACCCCCTAACCTAACACCCCCTAAATTAACCCCTTAATTGCAATAAAAATAAACTGCATTACAATAAAAAATACAACAAAAATTACATTGGATTAATCTAATTACAAAAAATAAAAAAGGTTTACATTACAAAAAATAATAAACACGTTATCCAAAATAAAAATATTAGACCTAATCCCTAAGAAAATAAAAAGCCCCCCAAAATAAAAACACCCCCTAATCTAATGCTAAACTACAAATAGCACTTAAAAGGGCTTTTTGTAGGGCATTGCCCTAAGTTAAACAGCTCTTTTACTTTAAAAATAAACAAAGTCCCCCCTATCAGTACACAAAAAAATTAACAGTAATAAACCTAATCTACCCATTGCCCTGAAAAGGGCATTTGTATGGGCATTGCCCTTAAAAGGGCAGTCAGCTCTTTTTCAAAGTGCAAAAAAAAAACCTAAGTTAAAAAAAAAAACTAACACTAAAGCCCCAAATACAGGGAGTGCAGAATTATTAGGCAAGTTGTATTTTTGAGGATTAATTTTATTATTGAACAACAACCATGTTCTCAATGAACCCAAAAAACTCATTAATATCAAAGCTGAATAGTTTTGGAAGTAGTTTTCAGTTTGTTTCTAGTTATAGCTATTTTAGGGGGATATCTGTGTGTGCAGGTGACTATTACTGTGCATAATTATTAGGCAACTTAACAAAAAACAAATATATACCCATTTCAATTATTTATTTTTACCAGTGAAACCAATATAACATCTCAACATTCACAAATATACATTTCTGACATTCAAAAACAAAACCGAAACAAATCAGTGACCAATATAGCCACCTTTCTTTGCAAGGACACTCAAAAGCCTGCCATCCATGGATTTTGTCAGTGTTTTGATCTGTTCACCATCAACATTGCGTGCAGCCTCAACCACAGCCTCCCAGACACTGTTCAGAGAGGTGCACTGTTTTCCCTCCTTGTAAATCTCACATTTGATGATGGACCACAGGTTCTCAATGGGGTTCAGATCAGGTGAACAAGGAGGCCATGTCATTAGATTTTCTTCTTTTATACCCTTTCTTGCCAGCCACGCTGTGGAGTACTTGGACGCGTGTGATGGAGCATTGTCCTGCATGAAAATCATGTTTTTCTTGAAGGATGCAGACTTCTTCCTGTACCACTGCTTGAAGAAGGTGTCTTCCAGAAACTGGCAGTAGGACTGGGAGTTGAGCTTGACTCCATCCTCAACCCGAAAAGGCCCCACAAGCTCATCTTTGATGATACCAGCCCAAACCAGTACTCCACCTCCACCTTGCTGGCGTCTGAGTCGGACTGGAGCTCTCTGCCCTTTACCAATCCAGCCATGGCCCATCCATCTGGCCCATCAAGACTCACTCTCATTTCATCAGTCCATAAAACCTTAGAAAAATCAGTCTTGAGATATTTCTTGGCCCAGTCTTGACATTTCAGCTTGTGTGTCTTGTTCAGTGGTGGTCGTCTTTCAGCCTTTCTTACCTTGGCCATGTCTCTGAGTATTGCACACCTTGTGCTTTTGGGCACTCCAGTGATGTTGCAGCTCTGAAATATGGCCAAACTGGTGGCAAGTGGCATCTTGGCAGCTGCACGCTTGACTTTTCTCAGTTCATGGGCAGTTATTTTGCGCCTTGGTTTTTCCACACGCTTCTTGCGACCATGTTGACTATTTTGAATGAAACGCTTGATTGTTCGATGATCATGCTTCAGAAGCTTTGCAATTTTAAGAGTGCTGCATCCCTCTGCAAGATATCTCACTATTTTTTACTTTTCTGAGCCTGTCAAGTCCTTCTTTTGACCCATTTTGCCAAAGGAAAGGAAGTTGCCTAATAATTATGCACACCTGATATAGGGTGTTGATGTCATTAGACCACACCCCTTCTCATTACAGAGATGCACATCACCTAATATGCTTAATTGGTAGTAGGCTTTCGAGTCTATACAGCTTGGAGTAAGACAACATGCATAAAGAGGATGATGTGGTCAAAATACTCATTTGCCTAATAATTCTGCACTCCCTGTAGGTACTCATGGTTTCAGAAGTCCGGCGGAGAAGGTCTTCTTCCAGACGGGTCCATCATCTTCATCCACAGCGAAGGTGGCGCAGAGCGGAGGTCCGGAGTGGTCTTCCCAGAAGTGGCGATCCTCGGTGGAGTCATTGGTGGCGGTGGCGCTCCTCGGCGGCAGCGGTGGTGGCGCTCCTCGGCACAGGCGTGGAGGTTCCTCTTCATGCAATTGTCCACCGCACACTGAAGAAAGAAGTCAAGGTACCCCATATTTTTTGGGGTACCTTGAATTCCTATTGGCTGAAATTTTCAAAATCAGCCAATAGGATGAGAGCTACTGAAATCTTATTGGCTGATTTGGACAGTCAATAGGATTCCAATAGCTCTCATTCTATTGGCTGTTTTGAAAAATTCAGCAGCTAATAGAATGAGAGCTACTGAAATCTTATTGGCTGATTTGAACAGCCAATAGGATTTTAGTAGCTCTAATCCTATTAACTGTTTTGAAAAATGCAGCCAATAGGAATGCAAGGTACCCCAAATTGATTGCGGTACCTTGCATTCAATATTCAGTATACCACAGACATCAGATAAAGAGGAGCCTCCATGTCGCCGAGGACTGCCGCCACTGAGGACCGCCACTGCCGAGTACCACCACCAAGGAAAGCCACATCTGGGAAGACCACTCCGGACCTCTGCTCCGTGCCACCTTTGCTGGGGATGAAGATGATGGACCCGCCTGGAAGAAGACCTGTTCCGCCAGACTTCTGAAACCGTGAGTACCTATTTGGGGCTTTAATGTTAGGTTTTGTTTTTATTTTGGAGGGTTTTGTTTTTTTAGATTAGTTTTTTTGGGGGCAAATCTCAAAAGAGCTGAATGCCCTTTTAAGGGCAGTGAAAATTAGTTGAATGCCCTTTTAAGGGCAATGTCTATACAAATGCAATTTTCAGGGCAATGGGTAGATTAGGTTTTTTAGTGTTATTTTTTTTTAATTTTGTGGGGTTTGATGGGTGGGGGGTTTTACTGTTAGGGGGGACTTTGTTTATTTTTAATGTAAAAGAGCTGTTTAACTTAGGGCAATGCCCTACGAAAAGCACTTTAAGGGCTATTGGTAGTTAAGCATTAGATTAGGGGGTGTTTTTATTTTGGGGGGACTTTTTTATTTTCATAGGGATTAGGTTTATTTTTTTTATTTTGGATAATGTGTTTATTTTTTTCTGTATTTCTATTTTTTATTTTTTTGTAGCTTGGAGGGGTTGTATTTACAACACATAGAATGCCCTCTGGGCAGGCTTATCAAGTAGTAAACTAATAAAATAATATTTAATTACATGTCAAGTTTGCAGTATTTTTTTAATAAGCATATCTGCTTTAATGAATGTTTACAATTAGGAATGTAAAAATAGTAAAACAAATTAAGTAACATCAAATAATCTTAGAAAATGAATACCTTTTTTTATATTACATATCTATCAGATTAATCTACAGCCTCTTTCTATTTTACGTTCCTACCAAAAATATTGGAAAGTCTGCAGAGCCTAATGAGAGTTGTATTTCAAGAAATGTTTTGATCAATGATTTATGAACAGTGACCTGCATATAGTGTATATACTAGTACAGTTTGAACATATAACTTTTGGTTATGCAAAGGTTATTTGATGAGGGTCCCTCATGATAACCTCTATCAATTATTAAGTATAATAGCATTTCTTTCCTTTAAAAAAAAATACATATTGTATTAATTCAGTATTATTTTTATTCAACACAAATATGATTTTTTTACAAGATTTTAAAATATCCTACATTTCAAATATTTTATGAAAACAGGTAAAATAGCTATTATTTCTTTAAAGATACAGGATTGAATGTTTACCTGCACTCAGTGTAGATAAAACCCAGCAATCCCATAAAGTCTGCAAATTCTGTAATTATAGTGGGCATACTTTTTCCTCAGGACAGCTTTATGCATATTACAGACATTCTAGAATTTCCTTTCCATGCTTAATTACATTTGGCTAAATTACAAGTGGTGCAATAATGTTAGCGAAGGTCACGATAAGCAATATCACAACCGCGCTTACTAGAGCACATAAAAAAATGATAGTAAATGTTTGCGCTTAAGTGCAATTAAAATATGCACTCAGCAGATTAACACAACTGAACACCTAGAGGCCTATTTATCAAGCCGTCAACCGCAAATACGCTGGAATTCTGCAGCGTAATTGTGGCGAGCCTGATTCGCCCTATTTCTCAAAGCTTACAGACCGGCAAAAATTTTAATTTGTGACGTAACATACGATCCGCCGGTCTTAATCCGACACAGATCGATGCTTACGTCATTACAGATGTTCCGAATACAAATTCGGCACTATCTGACAACTTTTGCAAGTTATCAAACTTCTAACAGGTACGCTTGCCAATATTCCGGCCCAGCATACCTGGTTTTCAATCCGCAACTCTGGAGGCTGCGGATGCCGTAGGAATCAATGCGAGTCTGAAAGCAGCGAAAGCTTATGTTCGCTGCTGCCCGATATCTCATTGATTTCTATGCTAGAATAAAAGTTACGTTTACACCTAACACCCTAACATGTTCCCGAGTCTAAACACCCCTAATCTGCGGCCCAACATCGCTGCCACCTAAATAAAATTTATTAACCCCTATTCCGCCGCTCCCGGACCCCACCGCAATTAAATAAAAATATTAAACCCTATCCCGCCACTCCCTGAGCCCTCCGCAACTAAATAAATGTATTAACCCCTAAATCCCTGGCCTCCCACATCACTACCACTTACTAAACCTATTAACCCATAAACCACCAGCCCCCCACATTGCCATACACTAAATTAAGCTATTAACCCCTAAACCTAACAACCCGCTAACTTTACATTAAATATTAACTCATCCCTATCTTATAATAAATGTAAACTTACCTTTAGAATTAAAATAAGCTATATTAAACTATTAATTAACCTACCCTAAATATTATACTAATATTACATTAAACTACATTAACCCCTTAATGACCACAGCACTTTTCCATTTTCTGTCCGTTTGGGACAAAGGCTATTTTTACATTTTTGCAGTGTTTGTGTTTAGCTGTAATTTTCCTCTAACTCATTTACTGTACCCACACATATTATATACCGTTTTTCTTGCTATTAAATGGACTTTCTAAAGATACCATTATTTTCATCACATCTTATAATTTACTATATTTTTTTAAAAAAAAAATATGATAGAAAATGGAAAAAACACACTTTTACTAAATTTGACCCCCAAAATCTGTTACACATCGTCAACCACCAAAAAACACCCATGCTAAATAGTTTCTAAATTTTGTCCTGAGTTTAGAAATACCTAATGTTTACATGTTCTTTGCTTTTTGTGTAAGTTATAGGGCCATAAATACAAGTAGCACTTTGCTATTTCCAAACCACTTTTTTTCAAAATTAGCGCTAGTTACATTGGAACACTGATATCTTTCAGGAATCCCTGAATATTCCTTGACATGTATATCATTTTTTTTAGAAGACATCCCAAAGTATTGATCTAGGCCCATTTTGGTATATTTCATGCCACCATTTCACCACCAAATGCGATCAAATACAAAAAATCGTTCACTTTTTCACAAATTTTTTCACAATTTTTCGGTTTCTCACTGAAATTATTTACAAACAGCTTGTGCAATTATGGCATAAATTGTTGTAAATTCTTCTCTGGGATCCCCTTTGTTCATAAATAGCAGAAATATATGGCTTTGGCATTGCTTTTTGGTAATTAGAAGGCCGCTAAATGCCACTGTGCACCGCATGTGTATTATGCCCGGCAGTGAAGGGGTTAATTAGGGAGCATGTAGGGAGCTTTTTGGGGTAATTTTAGCTTTAGTGTAGTATAGTAAACAACCCAAAGTATTGATCTAAGACCATTTTGGTATATTCCATGCCACTATTGCACAGCCAAATGCTATCAAATAAAAAAAAACATTCCCTTTTTCACAAATCTTTTCAAAAACTTTAGGTTTCTCAATGAAATTATTTACAAACAACTTGTCCAATTATGGCACAAATGGTTGTAAATGCTTCTCTGGGATCCCCTTTGTTCAGAAATAGCAGACATATATGGCTTTGGTGTTGCTTTTTGGTAATTAGAAGGCCGCTAAATGCCGCTGCGCATCACACGTGTATTATGGCTAGCAGTGAAGGTGTTAATTAGGTAGATTGTAGGGAGCTTGCAGGGTTAATTTTAGCTTTAGTGTAGAGATCAGCCTCCCACCTGAAACATCAGACACCCTAATCCCTCCCAAACAGCTCTCTTCCCTCCCTCACCCCACTATTGTCCCCACCATCTTAAGTTCTGGCAGAAAGTCTGCCAGAACTAAAATAAAAGGTATATTTGGTTTATTTGTGTGTGTTTTTAATCATATTTACATATGCTGCTGTGTAGGATCCCTCCTTAGCCACCAACCTCACTGATCCCCCTATAAACAGTTCTCTAACCCTCCCCCTCTACCTTAATGGGCGCCATCTTGGGTACTAGCAGCTGTCTACCAGTACCCAGTTTAGTAAAAAATTATGCTTTTTTAAAAAAAAATTTGCCCTTTTCTGTAGTGTACCTTCCTCCCCCTTCCCAGATCCCTTAGATTGTTTTAAAATTGTAAATCCACCCTTTTCTCCCACTTATTATCATTACATTTTTCTGTAGTGTAGCGGTTCCCACTCGCTCCCGCCTCGTGCGCACGCCTGCCGCCCCCCCGTGCACGTGCACGCACACGTCCATGCATGCCCCCGATCCCGCTCCCCTCCACATAACATGGCCCATCGATGGCCACCCACCCGCCTCCCATATCTGCTCCCACCCACCAACGATACCAGCCATCAGTGTCCGGTGCAGAGAGGGCCATAGAGTGGCTCTCTCTGCATCAGATGGCCTTGCAGGGTTATTGCAGGATGCCTTGTTATTGAGGCATCACTGCAATAACTGTAAAGCGGCTGGAAGTGAGCAGGAGCTACTTTACAGAGCAAGAACGTGCAGGGTACGTCCTCAGGCATTAACTGTCTTATTTTAGAGGACGTACCCTGCATGTCCTCGGTCATTAAAGGGTTAAACTATATTAAAATATTCATTAACCTACCCTATTATACTAAAATTGCATTAAACTACAAATTAAATTACCTATATTACATATTTAAACACATAACCCTACTCAAGTTATTTAAATCTACTATTACTAAATTACAAAAAATAAAAAACACTAAATTACACAAAATAAAAAATAATTTATCAAATATTTAAACTAATTACACCTAATCTAATAGCCCTATCAAAATAAAAAGCCCCCCACCCCCAATAAAAAAAACCTAGCCTACAATAAACTACCAATGGCCCTTAAAAGGGCCTTTTGTGGGACATTGCCCTAAAGAAATTAGCTTTTTTACCTATAATAAAAATACAAATACCCCCCAACAGTAAAACCCACCACCCACATCGGTAATGTAAGGGATACCATCTTGGATGATGTCATTTAAAGGGAAACTTAATTCTTCAGAAGACGTCATAAGAAGAGGATGCAGGTCTTCATCTAAGCCGGCAGAAGTCTTCATCCAGACGGCATGTTCTATCTTCATCCGTCCGGCGTGGAGCAACTCCATCTTCAAGACATCGGGCCAGATGTCTTGAAGATGGAGTTGCTCCACGCCGGACGGATGAAGATAAAACATGCCGTCTGGATGAAGACTTCTGCCGGCTTAGATGAAGACCTGCCGGCTTCGCTGAGGACTTCTGCCGCTTCGTTGAGGATGGATGTCCGGTCTTCAAGATATGTAAGTGGATCTTCAAGGGTTAGTGTTAGGTTTTTTTAAGGGTTTATTGGGTGGGTTTTAATTTTAGATTAGGGATTTGGGCTGAAATAGAGCTAAATGCCCCTTTAAGGGCAATCCCCATACAAATGCCCTTTTCAGGGGGTTGGTTGTGTGGGTGGTGGGTTTTACCGTTGGGGGGTATTTGTATTTTTATTTACAGGTAAAAGAGCTGATTTTTGGGGGGCAATGCCTCACAAAAGGCCCTTTTAAGGGCCATTGGTAGTTTATTGTATGCTAGGGTTTTTTTTTTATTTTGGGGGGCTTATTTATTTTGATAGGGCTATTAGATTAGGTGTAATTAGTTTAAATATTTGATAATTGATTTTTTATTTTGTGTAACTAAGTGTTTTTTATTTTTTGTAACTTAGTTGTTAATTTTTGTAACTTAGTAATTTTTAATAGTAGATTTAAATAACTTGAGTAGGGTTAAATATGTAATATAGTTAATTTAATTTGTAGTTTAATGTAATTTTAGTATAATAGGATAGGTTAATGATATAGTTAGTGATGTCGCGAATAGTTCGCGGGCAAATAGTTCCCGGCGAACATAGCATGTTCGCGTTCACCGCTGCGGGCGAACATATGCAATGTTCGATCCACCCCCTATTCGTCATCATTGAGTAAACTTTGACCCTGTATCTCACAGTCTGCAGACACATTCCAGCCAATCAGCAGCAGACCCTCCCAGCTCCTGAACACTAAGCTGCATTGTTAGTGAGAGGAGAGACAGTGTAACTGCTGGTGATTTAATAGGGAAATTGATAGCTAGGCTAGTGTATTCAGTGTCCACTACAGTCCTGAAGACTCATCTAATCTCTGCTGTAAGCACAGCACCCCAAAAAGCCCTTTTTAGGGCTAGAACATCATTTTTTTCCTGTGTGATCTAATTGCAGTTGCCTGCCTACCAAGCCACTTGCCCATTGCCACCACTCATATCTGGTGTAACAGTAGTGTAAATTTAAAAAAAAAAAAAACTTTTTTGACTGTGAAACATCAGTCTGCTAGTGTAATCTAATTGCAGTTGCCTGCCTGCCAGTGTGTGTGCCAGGCTCACAGCGTATACTGTGCCCACTTGCCCAGTGCTCCCACTCATATCTGGTGTAACAGTAGTGTAAATTAAAAAATAAAAACACTTTTTTGACTGTGAAACATCAGTCTGCTAGTGTAATCTAATTGCAGTTGCCTGCCTGACAGCATGTGTGCCAGACCCACTTGCCCGTTGCCACACCACTCATATCTGGTGTAACAGTAGTGTAAATTTAAAAAAAACTAACTTTTTTGACTGTGAAACATCAGTCTGCTAGTGTAATCTAATTGCAGTTGCCTGCCTGCCAGCGTGTGTGCCAGACCCACTTGCCCAGTGCCACACCACTCATATCTGGTGTAACAGTAGTTTAAATTAAAAAAAAAACTTTTTTGACTGTGAAACATCAGTCTGCTAGTGTAATCTAATTGCAGTTGCCTGCCTGCCAGAGTGTGTGCTAGGCCCACTTGCCCAGTGCCACACCACTTATATCTGGTGTAACAGTAGTGTAAATTAAAAAATAAAAACACTTTTTTGACTGTGAAACATCAGTCTGCTAGTGTAATCTAATTGCAGTTGCCTGCCTGCCAGCGTGTGTGCTAGGCCCACTTGCCCAGTGCCACACCACTCATATCTGGTGTAACAGTAGTGTAAATTTAAAAAAAAAACTTTTTTGACTGTGAAACATCAGTCTGCTAGTGTAATCTAATTGCAGTTACCTGCCTGCCAGCGTGTGTGCCAGACCCACTTGCCCAGTGCCACCACTCATATCTGGTGTAACAGTAGTGTAAATTTAAAAAAAAAACACTTTTTTGACTGTGAAACATCAGTCTGCTAGTGTAATCTAATTGCAGTTGCCTGCCTGCCAGCGTGTGTGCCAGACTCACTTGCCCAGTGCCACACCACTCATATCAGGTGTAACAGTAGTGTAAATTTTTAAAAAAAAAAACTTTTTTGACTCTGAAACATCAGTCTGCTAGTGTAATCTAATTGCAGTTGCCTGCCTCCCTGCCAGCGTGTGCCAGGCCCACTTGCCCAGTGCCACCACTCATATCTGGTGTAACAGTAGTGTAAATTTAAAAAAACAAAACTTTTTTGACTGTGAAACATCAGTCTGCTAGTGTAATCTAATTGCAGTTGCCTGCCTGCCAGCATGTGTGCCAGGCTCACACAGTATACTGTGCCCACTTGCCAAGTGCCCCCACTCATATCTGGTGTAACAGTAGTGTAAATTAAAAAAAAAAAACTTTTTTGACTGTGAAACATCAGTCTGCTTGTGTAATCTAATTGCAGTTGCCCACCTGCCAGCGTGTGTGCCAGGCCCACTTGCCCAGTGCCACCACTCATATCTGGTGTAACAGCAGTGTAAATTTAAAAAAAAAACTTTTTTTGACTTTGAAACATCAGTCTGGTAGTGTAATCTAATTGCAGCTGCCTGACTGCCAGCGTGTGTGCCAGGCTCACAGTGTATACTGTGCCCACTTGCCCAGTGCCCCCACTCATATCTGGTGTAACAGTAGTGTACATTTAAAAAAAAACAGTTTTGACTGTGAAACATCAGTCTGCTAGTTTAATCTAATTGCAGTTGCCTGCCTGCCAGCATGTGTGCCAGGCCCACTTGCCCAGTGCCACCACTCATATCTGGTGAAACAGTAGTGTAAATTAAAAAAAAAAAACTTTTTTGACTGTGAAACATCAGTCTGCTAGTGTAATCTAATTGCAGTTGCATGCCTGCCAATGTGTGTGCCAGGCTCACAGCGTATACTGTGCCCACTTGCCCAGTGCCACCACTCATATCTGGTGTAACAGTAGTGTAAATTAAAAAAATAAAAACTTTTTGGACTGTGAAACATCAGTCTGCTTGTGTAATCTAATTGCAGTTGCCTGCCTGCCCGCATGTGTGCCAGGCTCACAGCGTATACTGTGCCCACTTGCCCAGTGCCACCACTCATATCTGGTGTAACAGTAGGGTAAATTAAAAAAAATAAAAACTTTTTGGACTGTGAAACATCAGTCTGCCTTTTTGTGTCAGGCTCACAGCGTATACTGTGCCCACTTACCCAGTGCCACCACTCATATCTTGTTTAATAGTAGTGTAATTGTACATTTAAAAAAAAAAAAAAAACTTTTTGGACTGTGAAACATCAGTCTGCTTTTTTGTTTCAGGCTCACAGCTTATACTGAGCCCACTTGCCCAGTGCCACCACTCATATCTTGTTTAATAGTAGTGTAAATGTACATTTAAAAACAAAAACAAATTTTTGGACTGTGAAACATCAGTCTGCTTTTTTGTGTCAGGCTCACATCTTATACTGGGCCCACTTGCCCAGTGCCACCACTCATATCTTGTTTAATAGTAGTGTAAGTGTACATTTAAAAAAAAAAAAAAAACTTTTTGGACTGTGAAACATCAGTCTGGTTTTTTGTGTCAAGCTCACAGCTTATACTGGGCCCACTTGCCCAGTGCCACCACTCATATCTTGTTTAATAGTAGTGTAAGTGTACATTTAAAAACAAAAAAAAACTTTTTGGACTGTGAAACATCAGTCTGCTTTTTTGTTTCAGGCTCACAGCTTATACTGGCCCCACTCGCCCAGTGCCACCACTCATATTTTGTTTAATAGTAGTGTAAGTGTACATTTAAAAAAAATAAAAACTTTTTGGACTGTGAAACCTCAGTCTGCTTTTTTGTGTCAGGCTCAAAGCGTATACTGTGCCCACTTGCCCAGTGCCACCACTCATATCTTGTTTAATAGTAGTGTAAGCGTACATTTAAAAAAAACTTTTTGTACTGAGTCTGTGAAACATCAGTCTGCTTTTTTGTTTCAGGCTCACAACTTATACTGGGCCCACTTGCCCAGTGCCACCACTCATATCTTGTTTAATAGTAGTGTAAGTATACATTTAAAAAAATAAAAACTTTTTGGACTGTGAAACATCAGTCAGCTTTTTTGTGTCAGGCTCACTGCGTTTACTGTGCCCACTTGCCCAGTGCCACCACTCATATCTTGTTTAATAGTAGTGTAAGTGTACATTTAACAAAAAAATGACAGGCAGAGGAAGGCCACCTCGCCGGTGCCGTCGTGGTCATGGTGCTGTGATTCCCTTTGGCACTAGAATAATGCCCAGTGTTCAGAGGCCACATCCCATGAACTCGAAAAGTTCTGAGGAGGACATAGTTGACTTTATAAAACAGGACACCCAATCTTCTATAGCTTCCGCTCCGAACCTTGACGCACCATCCTCCTCCAGCTTATCTTCGGGCACCTCTCAAGTTACCACTCGCCTGCCTGCCGCCACCACCACTAGCACCACAGCCGCTTCACTGGATCTGTCAGAGGAGTTTTTTACACATCAGTTGGAAGAAATGAGTGATGTGCAATCATCATTGACAGAGGATGTAGTTAACAGTGATATATCTCAGTCAGGCAGCATTACAGACATGGACGTATGGTGTTATGATGATGTTGTACCCGCTGCTGCTTCCTTTGCTGATTTGTCAGATTCAAGTGAAGTGGTTGATGATGACGATGTGTCCATGGATGTCACGTGGGTGCCCGCTAGAAGAGAATAAGTACAGGGGGAAAGTTCAGATGGGGAGACAGAGAGGAGGAGAAGGAGACGAGTTGGAAGCAGGGGGAGGTCGTCGCAAGGAGCTAGCGGCACAGTCAGACAGCATGCATCGGTACCCGGGGTCAGCCAGACAGCATTCCAATCAATGCATGCTGTTGCCACCACCAGAATGCCATCATCGCAGAGCTCAGCAGTGTGGCATTTTTTTTGTGTGTCTGCCTCTGACAACAGCGATGCCATTTGCAACCTGTGCCAAAAGAAACTGAGTCGTGGGAAGTCCAACACCCACCTAGGTACAACTGCTTTGCGAAGGCACATGATAACACATCACAAATGCCTATGGGATCAACACATGAGTAGAAGCAGCACACAAACTCAAAGCCGCCATTCTCCTCCTGGTCCAGCATCTTCAGCCACCTCAACCACTGCTGTCCTCCTTGCCCCCTGTCAACCATCTGCCACTCTGTCTCTCTTCCGGAGCAGTTCCTGCTCATCTGCCCACAGTCAGGTGTCTGTCAAGGACATGTTTGAGCGTAAGAAGCCAATGTAACAAAGTCACCCCCTTGCCCGGCGTCTGACAGCTGGCTTGTCTGAACTGTTAGCCCGCCAGCTTTTACCATACAAGCTAATGGAGTCTGAGGCGTTCAAAAATTTGTATTGGGACACCGCAGTGGAAGGTACCCGGACAAAATTTCTTTGCACAAAAGACAATCCCCAACCTGTACTCGATTGCGCGAAAGGAAGTAATGGCATTTCTGGCACACAGTGTTGGGGCAAGGGTTCATCTGACCACTGATAGCTGGTCTGCAAAGCATGGTCAGGGCAGGTATATCACTGCGCATTGGGTAAACCTGCTGACGGCTGCGTGGCTCTGCAGAGGAGGAGTTTGTGACACCGCCACAGCTTGCAGGCAGGCCTGCTGCTACCTCCTCTACTCCTCCTACTCCATCCTCTTCCATAACCTCCGCGGCTGAGTCCTCTTCTGCTGCTGCATCTTGCTCCACATCAACGGCACCCCCCCAGCTCCGCAGGTACTATTGCACATCCCAGATACAGCAGTGTCACACCGTCTTGGGGTTGACTTGCCTGAAAGCAGAGAGTCATACCGGACCAGCACTCCTGTCCGCCCTAAATGCAGAGGTGGATCAGTGGCTGACTCCGCACCAACTGGAGATCGGCAAAGTGGTTTCTGACAAGGGAAGTAATTTGGTGGCGGCATTGAAACTGGGCAAGTTGACACATGTGCCGTGCATTGCACATGTGTGTAATCTGATCGTACAACGCTTTGTGCTTAAGTATCCAGGCTTACAGGACATCGTGAAGCAGGCCAGGAAGGTGTGTGGCCAATTAAGGCATTCCTAAACGGCCATGGCGCACTTTTCCGATATCTAGCAGTGAAACAACATGCCAGTGAGGCGCTTGATTTGCGACAGCCTGACACATTGGAATTCAAGACTCCTAATGTTCAACCGCCTGCTCCAAAAAGAAAAAGCTGTTAACGAGTATTTGTATGACCGGGGTGCTAGGACAGCCTCTGCGGAGCTGGGAATTTTTTCCCCACGTTACTGGGCACTCATGTGCAATGCCTGTAGGCTCATGCGTCCTTTTGAGGAGGTGACAAACCTAGTCAGTCGCACCGAAGGCACCATCAGCGACATCATACCATTTGTTTTCTTCCTGGAGCGTGCCCTGCGAAGAGTGCTGGATCAGGCCATAGATGAGCGTGAAGAGGAAGAGTTGTGGTCACCATCACCACCAGAAACAGCCTTATCAGCATCGCTTGCTGGACCAGCGGCAATGCTGGAAGAGGATTGTTAGGAAGAGGATTCAGAGGAGGAATGTGGCTTTGAGGAGGAGGAGGAGGAGGAAGACCAACCACAACAGGCATCCCAGGGTGCTCATTGTCACCTATCTGGTACTCGTGGTGTTGTACGTGGCTGGGGGGAAGAAGATACCTTCAGTGAGATCAATGAAGACGAGGAACGGGACATGAGTAGCTCGGCATCCAACCTTGTGCAAATGGGGTCTTTCATGCTGTCGTGCCTGTTGAGTGACCCTTGTATAAAAAAGCTGAAGGAGAACGACCTGTATTGGGTGTCCACACTACTAGACCCCCGGTATAAGCATAAAGTGCCTGCAATGTTACAGAATTACCGCAAGTCGGAAAGGATGCAGCAGTTCCAAAATAAATTAAAAAGTATGCTTTACACAGCGTATAAGGGTGATGTCACAGCACAACGGGAATCTAACATAGGAAGAGGTGAAAGTAATCCTACGACTCCCATGACCACGCCGGCAAGGACAGGACGCTTTACAGACGTGTTATTGAGGGAGGACATGCAGAGCTTTTTAACTCCTATGCTTTGCCACAGCCCTTCGGGGTCCACCCTCAGAGAACGACTCGAATGACAGGTAGCAGACTACCTCGCCTTAACTGCAGATGTCGACACTCAGAGGATCGATGAACCCCTTGACTACTGGGTGTGCAGGCTTGACCTGTGGCCTGAGCTATCCCAATTTGCGATAGAACTTCTGGCCTGCCCTGCTTCAAGTGTCCTGTCAGAAAAGACCTTCAGTGCAGCAGGAGGTATTGTCACTGAGAAGAGAAGTCGCCTAGGTCAAAAAAGTCTAGATTACCTCACCTTTATTAAGATGAATGAGGGATGGATCCCGAAGGGACTGACATTGGGTTATACATTCGAGTAAAAAAGGCCTGATGAGATGAGCTGCCTTGGGCTAAAAATGGTCCACACGCTGCTGTATTTTATCTTCGAATGCCGGGTGACTTGCGTGACTTATCCTATACCAACTAGGGTTCAAGCCGCAATGTTTTAGGGCACTTTCTGCCTGGGAAACAAACATCAATTTTTCTGGCTGCTGCTACAGCAGCGGCTGCAACAATACCTTATTTGTCAGGCATGTGTACATGCCTAATTTTTCTGGCCTCTGGTGCAGCACTGTGGCTTCAAAAACCAAACCAATAAAAAAGTCACATAACAGGGATTAAACTGATAGGAATAGTACTAGTTAACACACCACTCCTATCTGGTGGCACATTAGATTGCACGCACAGTGCCCCATATTTGAAGTAGGAGGACCGACCAAGCATCTTTTTCCATCTCCCGGTTCCTAAAATCCATGCCATATACACGTCCCCTAATAGGGGACGGAACAGGGATTTAACTTATAGGAATAGTACTACTTAACACACCTTATAATAACGTAGAGAGAGGCAACGCAGAGAGAGGAGTCTGAAGAAGAGGAGTCAGAGGAGGAAGGTGGCTTTGAGGAGGTGGAAGACCAAACACAGCAGGCGTCCCAGGGGGCTTGTTGTCAACTTTTGGGGACCCTTGGTGTTGTACATGGCTGGGTGGAGGAAGAGACCTTCAATGATATCAGTGAGGACAAGGAACGGGACATGGCTAGCTTGGTATCCAACCTTGTGCAAATGGGGAGTTTGTGGTTGTGCAAATGGACTGTTTGCAGTTGTTTGCGGTGCGTTAAAGGGACAGTCTAGGCCAAAATAAACTTTCATGATTCAGATAGAGCATGTAATTTTAAACAATTTTTCAATTTACTTTTATCACCAATTTTGCTTTGTTCTCTTGGTATTCTTAGTTGAAAGCTTAACCTAGGATGTTCATATGCTAATTTCTTAGACCTTGAAGCCCACCTCATTCAGATTGCATTTTAACAGTTTTTTTACCACTAGAGGGTGTTAGTTCACGTATTTCATATAGATAACACTGTGCTCGTGCACAAGAAGTTATCTGGGAGCAGGCACTGATTGGCTAGACTTCAAGTTTGTCAAAAGAACTGAAAAAAGGGGCAGTTTGCAGAGGCTTAGATACAAGATAATCACAGAGGTTAAAAGTATATTATTATAAATGTGTTATTTATGCAAAACTGGGAAATGGGTAGTAAAGGCATTATCTATCTTTTAAAACAATAAAAATTCTGGTGTAGACTGTCCCTTTAAACGGGGAGTTTGGTCTGTCACTGTGAAGCGGGCGTAACCCTTACACTACCTGATCGATACAACATCATACCTGATGTTTTAAAGCACGTTATTCCAAACAATTTAGGAATGTTAAGTGATTTATGCTCTTTGTGGCTTAAAACCAGACTCTGCATCAACTATGTAATTTTCCATGGGAGTTTTGCCATGGATCCCCCTCCGGCATGCCACAGTCCAGGTGTTAGTCCCCTTGAAACAACTTTTCCATCACTATTGTGGCCAGAAAGAGTCCCTGTGGTTTTAAAAATGCGCCTGCCCATTGAAGTCAATGGTTTTTTTTTAGGTTCACGACATCACTACAGGTTAGTGAGCGTAAGTGAAGCTGACACTGTGAAGGTATAAGGAGATAAAAGAAAGGTTCATTAAAAGTAATCTTAAACCCCAGAGACAGAAACATATAAGAAAATAGATGTTTTAAACATGGGGATTATGGGTTACACATTTCAAGGAAAATATTAGTTTTATTTCTGTAATATGGGGATTATGGGTGCAATATCATGGTTACATATGCAGAGGAACATATTTGACCTGTTCCTTATAGGAATATGGTTATAATTATTTTTATACATGGGGATTATGGTGCAATACCATGGTTACACATGCAGATGAACATATTTTAACCTCTTTCTGATAGGAATATGGTTATAATTATTTTTATACATGGGGATTATGGGTGCAATATCATGGTTACATATGCAGAAGAACACATTTGACATGTTTCTGATAGGAATATGGTTATAATTATTTTTATCAGAAAAGGAAAGGGGCGAAAATTACTTGAAACAACACTCTGGGTGTAAATATGTTAGTATACCACAGCCAGTGAAAGAAAGATTAATGCAATTAATATTAACCTCTAAGGTCCACAGTTAGTGCTTACTATAGAGCCCATACAGTTAGGGATAAAAGCATTCCCCAAAAGCCTTAAGAGACTCTCTTACCTAATGCTTGCTGTTCAAAAGTGCTGCACTGCTCCTATTCAAATACCAGAAATGTCCACCGAAAAATAGGATATCCGAATGTCGGACACCTAAGTCGGTATGGATACTTCAACGTTACTCCCTCGTATCAGGGCTTCCCATCCGGTCACTCTGTGTGAAGATCCTCACGTCCAAATGGTAGCAGTCTTTCCGGTAATGCGCCAAGTAGGTCTGTACTCTGGCATCTTCCTTCGTTTCCTGACGTCTCTCTCATCAGCCAATCAGGGAGAAGGAGCAGCTTGCAGCCAGGATAATTGGCTCTAATACCTGGCTGTCACCAGGAGGGCAGTCAGTCTTTGTCTATCCGGCAAAAGTATATCCAGAACAAAATAGTTTTGACAAAGACTGACAATATAAAAGTTCCATTTTATTAGGTTACAAAGTTAAAAGGAAAATGAATGCACTCTCCAAAATATCAAGGTAGGACAACAGTCCCTAACAAACAGCTAACATGTTCCGGCTTTACAAGCCTTAAGCTATATCATTTAATTAATCTTTATTACATTTAAATCTTATTGTTTCTATTAACCTTTGCCCTGATAAATCAAGATTTTAATACCTTTATATTAAAAACCAATACTTTCAGAATCATTAATGTATATTTTTTAAATATTGTTAAATACCACTTTTCCCATTGTTAATAAAGCTTATGAATTAATTTTTTTTCCTGGTTTTTACATATTAATACCTTTGACCCTCAATACACCCCCTGCTGACTTTTGCAATATATAATCAAATTTCCCTTGTGTTACATTGTTCTGATAATGCTGTCTTTACAATGATAATCTCTTATCTTAATATAAATTGATTAGGGCACCAATACACCTTTAAACCATACATTTTTATTATTTACATTATAAAAAAATAAAATAATGTTTCCTTCACATTCATAAAAAGAATATTAATATTCTTTCACATGTTTTCTATTTTAAGCCGCATTGCACGCAATGTGGAGTAGTTCTCCATGAGTCCTGTTTCAGCTTTCAATAAGACCTCCAATAATTGTTTTTTATTAATCACAATGTTTTGATCTTCAGGAACTGTAAAAAAAAAATAATGAAATATGAAAATGATTTATTAAAATAATAAAAAAAAATGTTTACATTGCATATCAAATTAAATAAATAAAATTATTAATTTAATTTAATTTAATGGGTCATCAATATACATAGTTATAAACATTGACATATTTTTAAGTTTATCTTACCATAATAAGATAAACTGAAAAAATGTAAGTATACGAAATTACATTTTTTGGTTATAAAGCATTCAAACTCCATTTTTATCTCTTTATTAAAGGAAAACACATGTCTGATATACTCACCCCAGTCATAACTGATGGTTGTTGAAGAATCATTGGATTTGTTGTCATCAAAGACCTCTCTGGCCACTACTTCTTTTTGCATAGCTGTCAAATATAAAATTATATATTTTTTTACCTTACGATTATTTTGTCTGATAGATATATTAGATATATTTCTCCATTTTCTCACATACCTATCATTCAACAATCTCTCTCTCTCTCTCTCTCTCTCTCTCTCTCTCTATATATATATATATATATATATATATATATATATATATATATATATATATATATATATATATATATATATTTATGTATACATATATATTTATAAATAAATACCAATTTAATATATAGACATATTTATATATCTATTTATATATCTATCAATCTATCTATATTTATAAATAAATATCAATTTAATATATAGATATATTTATCTATCTATCTATTTATCAATCTATCTATCTATCTATCTATCTATCTATCTATCTATCTATCTATCTATCTATCTATCTATCTATATATATATATATAATTATTAAGTATAAAATCATCAGCAATTTGTAATTTATTTTAATTAAATTCATAGAACTTGAATTTTACATATTTTACATGTAGGTGTTATTAGCCTTAAATTTTAGTCTGAATATTATTACTTACTATGTTGTAAATCTTCTTGCACAACCACTTCCTCTATTTTATCCTAAAAAACGTCATCCTCTTGTAGTCTCTCATCGTTATTATTGTCCACTCCCTCATGATTTGAATCCTCTCTCTGAATTTCTGCTTCATCTAAAATGTATCCAACAAATATTATTATTAATTCAAAAATAATTTAAATGACAAAAGAAAAAATATACAGTTTTACCTTCCATAGCTGGCAATTCAACATATTCTGCTTCATTTGAATTGTTTTCGATAATTGGCCTTTCCTGACGTTGTTGCCTTTGTCTGACTTTTAAAAAAATATATATTGTTATTTTATTTTGAATATTTATTCATATAATCTAACATACAATTGATCGTTTTTATAAATACCTGGTGTATCATTCCCCTCGTTATCCATAAATACTGTTGGCAATGGGTATAACTGTCCACCAGAACTCAAAGACTTTTCATCTATCGGGCATATATATCTTGGTGCTCTACGGTTTTTGACTACAACATAATATAAAAATTAAAAACATATTTTTTAGAAAAGCATGTATAATATTTTTTTTATTATATATAAAATACATTACATTTACAAACCATTTATACTATGAACATTTCAAGGTATATAATCATTTTTTAATCTACTCTCTTTCAAAGATTGGGAATATAGTATGTTCACAACATCTGTTCACACCAAAAATTCTTTGAGGTTACAAACATTTAAACACATTTGTCTTTGGTGCTGATTATAATACAGTCCAAATAGCTAAAACATACAAACAGACATACTTATACAAACAGACATACTTAAATATATTATCATTATTCAAGGGAGACAGTGTCTACAGTTTCAAATCACTATTACATGACACCAATATATTTTTAATCTTGTTAAGTTGCTATCAGCAAAAGAATGTTTGTTAATTCACTTTTGAAACAACTTATACATTTTATTCTAGATAAAGGATTAATGAAATTTTGACTATTCTAACAATTTTTACTTGATTCCTAATGAAAATTACATTCATTATCATAGTAATCTAAAAAAATATCAAATATGTCTAAGGCTTACATTTGCGCAAGTAACAACGGATAAGGGTCCTTAATTTGGATTGCCTCCAGTACAAATCATTTTACCGTTTGAGGCATTGCTTTCTTGTCCTCTTCTGTCCTGAAATACACTTCACTCTTTGCACCATTTCACAAAGGATATTATTTCTCCTATCCTGATCCAGAGTATAAATTCCCCTTCTTTTTTTAGGAAAATATTTTTCCATGGTATAGGAAATTATTAACAATTCCCCAATAGAGAATTTCTTTGATCGTGCCCTCTTGCTCTTAAGCTATCAATTTCTAAAATGCTGTACCAAAATAACGGAAGTAATTTCTATTTAAAAATGTGCAATTGTGCGTAATAAAATAATTCAATATCTTAAAGTTCTTTTGCTATCATTTGTTACATTTCAAAGTTTAAAAGTATGTGTTAATATGTACTTAAACTAATTGTAACTTATATTAACATCCTCTGCTTTTGTAAGATTTATTGTATCAATATAGTCTAGTCGTGTTTATGGAAATGTTAACTTTTTACATACACTTGTGCAACAAATGGAAGCATATTTATTAATATTTTTTCACATGACATTATAAAATCAAAAGATATCACATGACCGGAAAAGAATAAAAAATAAGTTTACTGTGATAGACCTAAATGCGACATAGGGATCTTTCCAGAAAAATAACGTTTATGCCCTTTTTATAACGTTTACCGATACATTGTTTAAAACTGCACTTATAACGGAAAGTTTACTATTGAAGAATTCTAATCTCAATTTTGCGCACTTTAACAGCTCTATTTTAAGATGGCATCAGTGCAATCAGGAACGACCTTAAAGTGGTAGAAGTATGATGTTTACCCATCGCCATAATTGTATTTTGGTTGAACTAGTGGTGGAACATTATGAAGAGATAATTGGATACCAGGCAAGAACTGTAAACCCACATGGAAAGCGGGCAATATGGTCACAAATCAGTAAATCAATGTCTGCCGAAGGTAGCGTTCTGAAGAATGTAAGGGCCTGTTGGGAGAGGATTAACAATATCCAAAAGAACATCAAAGAAAAAGGTATGCCAAGAAAAACAATCTGCAAAAGGAACTGGTGGAGGCCCAGGATACAGGGCAGAACTAACTGATTTTGAACAAGTGCTCTATGCTAGGATGGGTGATGCAGTTGTGGTGGGCCTCGAAGTTCCTTCGGACACAATAGACTTTAGAGGTAATTCTTTTTTTTTTTCCAAAAATAAGTGACAAACTTTTATTTTATATGTGTAGAACAACATGATGATGTACGTGTGGAAGATGAGTTCCATGCACAGAAGGATCAACCTTTTCTTCATGAAAGTACATCCCAGGAGCCACGTGTCAACTTCTCATGGAAATACTGATAGAGAACAAAGTGCATGTAAGTAATTCAAAAAATATTTTTCTTTTCTGTATATATTTAGTATATTTTAGAATAACAATATTTAAGCTCTATGTGAAATTCTTTTCTAAATCAATTGAAAAAAATAAATAATTAAGAATAATTGCAAAATTGTATATAGATTATAATCGTATTTCGATTGCAATCTTATAAACAATTTCAAATTGTTCTTTTGCAAATATTTTTATTAATGATAAACATATGTTTTATCGAAGCTAAATTATTGTACCTTGAGAAATGACTGTAATATTAGTGAATTTTTGAAGATTTTTTCAAGATTTTAAAATCGATAACATTAAATTCAACTTTAGAAGTTAACCTGTTGTGAATACCAATGTATGAAATTTTGCAGATGAATAGATAAAATGTAATACCTATTGGTTAAAAATTTTTTATTTTGCAATGCCTGCAAACATTTTGAAATTGAAGTGATTATGTTCCATTTTATGTTCAGTTTATTGTTAGTATAAAATAAAAAAAAGATTTAAAAAAAAAAAAGATTTTTAGAAAAATTGAAAATAAAATAAAACAAAGGTTGACCTTGACAATTTATGAAAAGTTTTTAGTGCAATAGCATTTGGAAGTCACCTTCACAATTTAGTATAATAACTTTTTTTCTAAAATTTGAAATTTGTTGATAAATTTGGATCATTGAAATGTTTTTCATTCATTAATTGAAATGAAAATCCATTGACCATGATGCATAAAAATCAAAAATTTAAAACAAATGTGAAATTTATTTATGAAACATAGTGCACAGATAAATAAATCGTAGTTAGAAATATAAAAAAAAAGTTTTTAATATACTTTTTTTCTCAAGAGGTATTAGAGCATTGCTACAAACTATGCAAGGCAGTTCAATAGCATTATACCATGGTATGTATGAAATATTGTAATACTTTTGGTTTAGATACATATTGTTACTAACTTAAATTTATTTTCTTAAAAAAGAAGAACAGGTAGAAATAACATTGGAACCTCTCATAGAGGATACCATCGATCAAGACGATGATGAAGAGACCCAAATAGAGGGACACACACAGGAGGGACCATCACCCCCAGAATTAAATACACCAGAGAATTGAATGGTCAATGAATTTGACATTGAGGAAACAGCAGATGAAGTCAGACAGCCTCAAGTAACAGAGAGACCCAATGACATTAAGACATTGACAGATATGGCTTTGTCATTTAGAAATGAACAAAGTGTATTTTTTAAGGAATGACTGCAATTGCAGAAAGAAAGGAATAATATTCTGCAACGTGATTCTAAAATAAAGAGTGATTACTATAATTTTTTTTTAGAAAGAATGAATCGTAGATCGCAGAATTGATCCACCCAAAAATTGATTTTGATGTGAATAGTTCAAAAAGTATTTTTACTTTGTTGTCTTTAACCCTTTAAGGACGCAGCTTTCAGTTTGCTCAATTGTTTTATGACGGAAAAATTCCGTCATATGTCCTTAAGAGGTTAACTTTATTTAAGCTTTGTTTGTTTGAAAGTTATATTTGTGTCAATATTTTATTTTTGTTACATTATTTATAATCATAAATACAGTATTCTTCTATTTTCGAAAATGTTAAATGGACACTGAACCAACATTTTTTCTTTCATTATTCAGATAGAGCATGAAATTTTAAGCAACTTTCTATTTAACTCCTATTAGCAATTTTTATTCGTTCTCTTGCTATCTTTATTTGAAAAATAAGTCATCTAAGATATTTTTTGTTCAGTACCCTGGACAGCATTTGTTTATTGGTAAGTTAAATCAATCCACCAATCAGCAAGAACAACCCAGGTTGTTCACCAAACATTGGCCGGCATCTAAACTTACATTTTTCTTTTCAAATAAAGATACCTAGAGAATGAAGAAAATTTGATAATAGGAGTAAATTAAAAAGTTGCTTAAAATTTCATGCTCTGTCTGAATCACAAAAGAAAAAATTTGGGTTCAGTGTCGCTTTAATTATTTTTAATTAAAATAAAAAAATAAAAAATTGTGAAATCAGAACAGTTTTTATTATTCACATTAATGAGTCAAGGTAACAACATAGATATCACACAGAAATTTAAAATGTATTTCAAACATGGAAAGAAAAAAATAAATAAACGTGAAAAAACATGGTTATTATAATATAATTCAAATCCAATGTGATGATGAAAGAAAAAAAATATTAGTAATTTAAAAAAAATATATATATATATATATATATATATATATATATATATATATATATATATATATATATATATATAAAAACACTTACAGGAAAAATATCTTTCAATTATTTCCAAATGATTTTGTACACCTGCCCTGGTAGAGTGCCTGCTTACAATGTCTTGTGGGACATAAAGATCTTCTGTGAGATCATTGGGACACTCCTCCAGATCGATCCAACACTCTAAAATGCATTTTTAAAACCCCAAATGTTCTCTCTATTGCACTTCTTGTGCTACGGTGTAATTCATTAAATTTGATTTCTCCTCGGGTATGAGGCATTGGGACTGGGATCAACAGCCAAGGTCGGCATGGATAACCACTATCATCTAAACAATTTAAATAAAAAATAAAGTCAATTACACATTCAAAAGAATTAAAATCTAGAATGAACTATTAACAAGTAATTCATAATTTAAAAATCTATTAATGGAATTTTATATATAAATTTCATTGAACATATTAAAAATTTAAAATGAAATAAATAAATAATTGTAATATCAATACTATGTTCATTAACACGTATTCCTCATTTCATTTAGAATTAAAAAATGTAAAATAATATCATATTTACCCAATAGCCAACCGTGTGGCATGTCGCCACATTCAAATGCAGAAAATAAAGCTGATTGTTTCAGAATGTGGAAATCATGGCATGAACCTGGAAATCCTGAATGGACAGTCCAAATTCTAAGGTTAGAATCACACACAGCCTGTTCATTTAGTGAATGAAAGCTTTTCCGGTTCCTATATTGCTCCTCCCTTAATGATGGTGCAATCAATAGCACCTAGACCATTGGGCATACCAGCTACTTGGTAAAATTATGACTTTACTGTATGTCATTCATGCACATTTCTGGGAACATAAATACATTTTTAAGATGCTTGAGAATAGATTTCAAAACAATCCTTAAATGGCAGCAAAATGAAGGCTGACTCATGCCACAACATCACTAGATACACCCTGAAAAGAACTGGTTGCCAAAAAATGCAAAAAAGTCCTGATATTGCCCTTGTTCTTTTAGTTCTGGGATCAATGTCATGTTTAATCAGCAAATAAAGATTTAGGCCTAGATTTGGAGTTCGGCGGTAAAAGGGCTGTTAACGCTCCGCGGGTTTTTTTCTGGCCGCACCATAAATTTAACTCTGGTATCGAGAGTTCAAACAAATGCTGCGTTAGGCTCCAAAAAAGGAGCGTAGAGCATATTTACCGCAAATGCAACTCTCGATACCAGAGTTGCTTACGGACGCGGCCGGCATCAAAAACGTGCTCGTGCACGATTCTCCCATAGGAAACAATGGGGCAGTTTGAGCTGAAAAAAAACCTAACACCTGCAAAAAAGCAGCGTTCAGCTCTTAACGCAGCCCCATTGTTTCCTATGGGGAAACACTTCCTACGTCTGCACCTAACACTCTAACATGTACCCCGAGTCTAAACACCCCTAACCTTACACTTATTAACCCCTAATCTGCCGCCCCCGCTATCGCTGACCCCTGCATTACACTTTTAACCCCTAATCTGCCGCTCCGTAAACCGCCGCCACCTACGTTATCCCTATGTACCCCTAATCTGCTGCCCTAACATCGCCGACCCCTATGTTATATTTATTAACCCCTAATCTGCCCCCCACAACGTCGCCGACACCTGCCTACACTTATTAACCCCTAATCTGCCGAGCGGACCTGAGCGCTACTATAATAAAGTTATTAACCCCTAATCCGCCTCACTAACCCTATCATAAATAGTATTAACCCCTAATCTGCCCTCCCTAACATCGCCGACACCTACCTTCAATTATTAACCCCTAATCTGCCGACCGGAGCTCACCGCTATTCTAATAAATGTATTAACCCCTAAAGCTAAGTCTAACCCTAACACTAACACCCCCCTAAGTTAAATATAATTTTTATCTAACGAAATAAATTAACTCTTATTAAATAAATGATTCCTATTTAAAGCTAAATACTTACCTGTAAAATAAATCCTAATATAGCTACAATATAAATTATAATTATATTATAGCTATTTTAGGATTAATATTTATTTTACAGGCAACTTTGTAATTATTTTAACCAGGTACAATAGCTATTAAATAGTTAAGAACTATTTAATAGTTACCTAGTTAAAATAATAACAAATTTACCTGTAAAATAAATCCTAACCTAAGATATAATTAAACCTAACACTACCCTATCAATAAAATAATTAAATAAACTACCTACAATTACCTACAATTAACCTAACACTACACTATCAATAAATTAATTAAACACAATTGCTACAAATAAATAAAATTAAATAAACTATCTAAAGTACAAAAAATAAAAAAGAACTAAGTTACAGAAAATAATAAAATATTTACAAACATAAGAAAAATATTACAACAATTTTAAACTAATTACACCTACTCTAAGCCCCCTAATAAAATAACAAAGCCCCCCAAAATAAAAAATTCCCTACCCTATTCTAAAATACAAATATTACAAGCTCTTTTACCTTACCAGCCCTGAACAGGGCCCTTTGCGGGGCATGCCCCAAGAATTTCAGCTCTTTTGCCTGTAAAAAAAAACATACAATACCCCCCCCCAACATTACAACCCACCACCCACATACCCCTAATCTAACCCAAACCCCCCTTAAATAAACCTAACACTACCCCCCTGATGATCTTCCTACCTTGTCTTCACCATGCCAGGTTCACCGATCCGTCCTGGCTCCAAGATCTTCATCCAACCCAAGCGGGGGCTAGACATCCACTGAAGAAGTCCAGAAGAGGGTCCAAAGTCTTCCTCCTATCCGGCAAGAAGAGGACATCCGGACCGGCAAACATCTTCTCCAAGCGGCATCTTCTATCTTCTTCCATCCGATGACGACCGGCTCCATCTTGAAGACCTCCAGCGCGGATCCATCCTCTTCTTCCGACGACTAGACGACGAATGACGGTTCCTTTAAGGGACGTCATCCAAGATGGCGTCCCTCGAATTCCGATTGGCTGATAGGATTCTATCAGCCAATCGGAATTAAGGTAGGAATTTTCTGATTGGCTGATGGAATCAGCCAATCAGAATATAGTTCAATCCGATTGGCTGATCCAATCAGCCAATCAGATTGAGCTCGCATTCTATTGGCTGATCGGAACAGCCAATAGAATGCGAGCTCAATCTGATTGGCTGATTGGATCAGCCAATCGGATTGAACTATATTCTGATTGGCTGATTCCATCAGCCAATCAGAAAATTCCTACCTTAATTCCGATTGGCTGATAGAATCCTATCAGCCAATCGGAATTCGAGGGACGCCATCTTGGATGACGTCCCTTAAAGGAACCGTCATTCGTCGTCTAGTCGTCGGAAGAAGAGGATGGATCCGCGCTGGAGGTCTTCAAGATGGAGCCGGTCGTCATCGGATGGAAGAAGATAGAAGATGCCGCTTGGAGAAGATGTTTGCCGGTCCGGATGTCCTCTTCTTGCCGGATAGGAGGAAGACTTTGGACCCTCTTCTGGACTTCTTCAGTGGATGTCTAGCCCCCGCTTGGGTTGGATGAAGATCTTGGAGCCAGGACGGATCGGTGAACCTGGCATGGTGAAGACAAGGTAGGAAGATCATCAGGGGGGTAGTGTTAGGTTTATTTAAGGGGGGTTTGGGTTAGATTAGGGGTATGTGGGTGGTGGGTTGTAATGTTGGGGGGGGGGTATTGTATGTTTTTTTTTACAGGCAAAAGAGCTGAAATTCTTGGGGCATGCCCCGCAAAGGGCCCTGTTCAGGGCTGGTAAGGTAAAAGAGCTTGTAATATTTGTATTTTAGAATAGGGTAGGGAATTTTTTATTTTGGGGGGCTTTGTTATTTTATTAGGGGGCTTAGAGTAGGTGTAATTAGTTTAAAATTGTTGTAATA
Organism: Bombina bombina; assembly: GCF_027579735.1. Taxonomy (NCBI): domain Eukaryota; kingdom Metazoa; phylum Chordata; class Amphibia; order Anura; family Bombinatoridae; genus Bombina; species Bombina bombina. The sequence goes on along the minus strand of NC_069504.1, from coordinate 938,197,436 downwards.
TTTTTCTTATGTTTGTAAATATTTTATTATTTTCTGTAACTTAGTTCTTTTTTATTTTTTGTACTTTAGATAGTTTATTTAATTTTATTTATTTGTAGCAATTGTGTTTAATTAATTTATTGATAGTGTAGTGTTAGGTTAATTGTAGGTAATTGTAGGTAGTTTATTTAATTATTTTATTGATAGGGTAGTGTTAGGTTTAATTATATCTTAGGTTAGGATTTATTTTACAGGTAAATTTGTTATTATTTTAACTAGGTAACTATTAAATAGTTCTTAACTATTTAATAGCTATTGTACCTGGTTAAAATAATTACAAAGTTGCCTGTAAAATAAATATTAATCCTAAAATAGCTATAATATAATTATAATTTATATTGTAGCTATATTAGGATGTATTTTACAGGTAAGTATTTAGCTTTAAATAGGAATTATTTATTTAATAAGAGTTAATTTATTTCGTTAGATAAAAATTATATTTAACTTAGGGGGGTGTTAGTGTTAGGGTTAGACTTAGCTTTAGGGGTTAATACATTTATTAGAATAGCGGTGAGCTCCGGTCGGCAGATTAGGGGTTAATAATTGAAGGTAGGTGTCGGCGATGTTAGGGAGGGCAGATTAGGGGTTAATACTATTTATGATAGGGTTAGTGAGGCGGATTAGGGGTTAATAACTTTATTATAGTAGCGCTCAGGTCCGCTCGGCAGATTAGGGGTTAATAAGTGTAGGTAGGTGTCGGCGACGTTGTGGGGGGCAGATTAGGGGTTAATAAATATAACATAGGGGTCGGCGATGTTAGGGGTAGCAGATTAGGGGTACATAGGGATAACGTAGGTTGTCGGCGATTTGCGGTCGGAAGATTAGGGGTTAATTATTTTAAGTAGCTTGCGGCGACGTTGTGGGGGGCAAGTTAGGGGTTAATAGATATAATACAGGGTCGGCGGTGTTAGGGGCAGCAGATTAGGGGTACATAAGTATAACGTAGGTGGCGGTCGGCAGATTAGGGGTTAAAAATTTTAATCGAGTGGCGGCGATGTGGGGGGACCTCGGTTTAGGGGTACATAGGTAGTTTATGGGTGTTAGTGTACTTTAGGGTACAGTAGTTAAGAGCTTTATAAACCGGCGTTAGCCAGAAAGCTCTTAACTCCTGCTATTTTCAGGCGGCTGGAATCTTGTCGTTAGAGCTCTAACGCTCACTGCAGAAACGACTCTAAATACCGGCGTTAGGAAGATCCCATTGAAAAGATAGGCTACGCAAATGGCGTAGGGGGATCTGCGGTATGGAAAAGTCGCGGCTGTAAAGTGAGCGTTAGACCCTTTAATCACTGACTCCAAATACCAGCGGGCGCCCAAAACCAGCGTTAGGAGCCTCTAACGCTGGTTTTGACGGCTACCGCCGAACTCTAAATCTAGGCCTTAGTATGCTCTAACGATTTAACCGAAATTTGCACTTAATTTCTTTATCAGATAATGCCTCAAGTCCACAACGGGCAGAAACAATCTTGGAACTCTTTGGCGTCTCTGTAAAGGCATATTTCCATCATTTTGACAATTTTCAGGGAAAAATCAAAAAGAACTCCATGTTCTCTGAAGAAAATAAAGGAGTAAATTCAATGCTCTCCACAATGGTTATGGAGTACTTTCACAGTTGGATTTATAGAAGAATTTTAGGATCTCCTTTGGCGCTAAATAATGATAAATATGAATTTCAGCGATTACCTAGGAGTATTTCTCTAAATACTATCAAAATACAGCATTTTTATGCTGTATTGGGCTCACCTGTGTGCCCTGGTGAGAGAGAATAGAGTGGCAGAATTTTGCGGTCGCATTTCATCATTTTTTGGTGTAAATTGAGTTGATAAATCAGAGAATAAATCCAACAGCGTAATTATAGGCTCCAAAGTAGGAGAATTATGATGATAAATAGAGTCCTTAATGTTGTGGAATTGTATCTTTTCACCTGGCGTTTGACTTACCATTACGTGAGTGTTTATATTCATCACGTTATATATAAAAATATCTATAAAAACTATCCATAAGGAAAACATCTAACATGTTACTTGGCATGTGTAACCATGATATTACACCCATAATCTCCATATATAAAAATATTTATACCCATCTTTCTTATCAGAAACAGGTTAAATATGTTACTTGTCAAGTGTAACCATGATATTGCACCCATAATCCACATGTAGAAATATAATTATACCCATTTTCTTATCATATACAGGTCAAATATGTTACTTGGAGTGTGTAATCATAATATTCCACCCATAATACCCATTTAGAAACATTATTATAACCATATTTGTACCAGAAATAGATCAAATATATTCCTTGGCATGTGTAACCATAATATTTCACCCATAATCCCTACGTAAAAAAATTATACCCATATTTGTATCAGAAACAGGTCAATTATGGGGATTATGGGTGATACATCATTGTTACCCATGCCATGTATAAAATATTTATACCCATGTTTCCATCAGGAAAAGGTCAAATATGTTTCTAGGCATGTGTAACCATGATATTCCAACCATAATCCCAATGTAGAAAAATAATTATACCCATATTCTTATCAGAAACTGGTTAAACATGTTCCTTGGCAGGTGTACCTATGATATTTCACCCATTATCCCTATTTAGAAAAATAATTATAACAATATTTTTATCAGAAATAGGTCTAATATGTTCCTTTGCATGTGTAACCAAAATTTTCCACCTAGAATCCCTATATATAAAAATATTTATACCAAAATTTTATTAGAAATAAATCAAATATATTACTTGGCATGTGTAACCATAATATTACACCCATAATCCCTAGGTAGAAAAAAATAATGATACCATATTTGTATAAGAAACAGGTCAAATATGTTCCCTGTAATGTGCAATTATGACATTGCACCAATAACCCCTATTGTAGAAAAATAATTATCCGTATAATCTTATCAGATACAGGTTACTTGGCATGTGTAATCATGATATTTCACCCATAATCCCAATGTAGTAAAATAATTATAACCATGTTCTTATCAGAAACAGGTCAAATATGTTACTTGGGATGTGTAACCATGATATTCCACCCATAATCCCCATGTATAAAAATAATTATAACCATATTCCTATCAGAAACAGGTCAAATGTTTTTCTCTGCATGTGTATCCATGATATTGCGCCCATAATCCCAATGTATAAAAATATACATTGAACACTTTGAGATGGTAATAAAAAAAGATAATTTCAATCTGAAATTGTGGGCTTTTCAGTTTCTTTTAGAAATGGAAGTGCAGAACACTGTTATATTTCACACAGCCATTGAGGCCTAGTTATCAACATGTTTACTTACCTCATTCGCCGGCCCAATACGCCCGCCTAAGCTCGCCTACCATCACTGCCGCGGACCTGAAAAATCTTGCCAAAATTATCAAAAAAGCTGTCAAAAAGCAGCGCTCCAAGTACGGAGCGATGAGCTGCGGACTGTGATAGTTATCACTCATCCGATCTCGCTGCTCTTCGGCTTTTTTACAGCTTTATTGACAAGCTGTCACTAAGCACCCACACTAACTATACTGTTCTACCCCCTATACCAGCGCCCCCGGAACCCCCGCAACTAAATAAAGTTATTAACCCCTAAACCGCCACTAATAGACCCCACGGCAACTATAATAAATGTATTAACCCCTAAACCGCCGCTCCCGGAGCCCACCGCCACTCTAATAAACTGATTAACCCCTAAACCACCGCTCCCAGACCCTGCTGCCACCTACATAATACCTATTAACCCCTATCCTGCCCCCCCATACCGCGGCCACCTATAATAAATTTATTAACCCCTATCCTGACCCCCCTATATCGCCGCCATCTATATTAAATTTATTAACCCCTATCCTGCCGATCCCGTACCCCGCTGTAACTAAATAAATTGTTTAACCCCTAAACCGCCGCTCCCAGACCCCGCCGCAACCTATATTAAATTTATTAACCCCTAATCTGCCTCTTCCTACACCGTCGCCACCTATAATAAATTTATTAACCCCTATCCTGCCCCCCCTATACCGCCGCAACTATAATAAAATTATTAACACCTAAACCTAAGTCTAACCCTAACCCTAACACCCCCCTAACTTAAATATTAATTAAATATATCTAAATATTATAACTCTTATTAACTAAATCAATCCTATTTAAAACTAAATACTTACCTTTAAAATAAACCCTAATATAGCTACAATATAAATAATAATTATATTGTAGCTATTTTAGGATTTATTTTTATTTTACAGGCAAATTTCAATTTATTAACTACATACATTAGCTATTAAATAGTTATTAACTATTTAATAGCTACCTAGTTAAAATAAAGAGAAATTTACCTGTAAAATAAAAACTAACCTAAGTTACAATTACACCTAACACTACACTATACTTAAATAAATTATTCCAATTTAAAACTAAATACTTACCTGTAAAATAAACCCTAAGATAGCTACAATGTAATTAATAATTACATTGTAGCTATTTTAGGATTTATATTTATTTTACAGGCAACTTTGTATTTATTTTAGCTAGTTAGAATAGTTATTAAATAGTTATTAACTATTTAATAACTACCTAGCTAAAAGAAATACAAAATTACCTGTAAAATAAATTCTAAGCTAAGTTACAATTAAACCTAACACTACACTATCATCAAATTAATAAAATATATTACCTACAAATAACTACAATTAAATACAATTAAATAAACTAACTAAAGTACAAAAAATAAAAAAAAATAAGTTACAACATTTAAAAAATATTACAACAATTTTAAGATACTTACATCTAATCTAAGCCCCCTAATAAAATAACAAAGCCCCCCAAAATAAAAAATGCCCTACCCTATTCTACATTAAAAAGTTAACAGCTCTATTACCTTACCAGCCCTGGGCCTTTTGCGGGGCATGCCCCAAAGAATTCAGCTCTTTTGCCTGTAAAAAAAAATATAACCCCCCCAACATTAAAACCCACCACCCACATACCCCTAATCTAACCCAAACCCCCCTTAAATAAACCTAACACTACCCCCCTGAAGATCATCCTACCTTTAGCCGTCTTCAGCCAGCCGACCACCGATGGAACAGAAGAGGAGATCCGCAGCGGCCGAAGTCTTCATCCAAGGGGCGCTGAAGAAGTCTTCCATCTGACTGAAGTCATCATCCAAGGGGTGCTGAAGAAGTCTTCCATCCGATTGAAGTCATCATCCAGGCGATGTCTTCAATCTTCATCCATCCGGAGCGGAGCCATCTTCAGATGAGCCAACGCAGAGCCATCTTCTTCCACCAACGATTGAACAACGAATGACGGTTGCTTTAAGTGACGTCATCCAAGATGGAGTCCCTCGAATTCCGATTGGCTGATAGGATACTATCATCCAATAGAATGAGAGTTTAATCTGATTGGCTGATTGGATCAGCCAATCTGATTGTACTTCAATCTGATTGGCTGATTTAATCAGCCAATCAGATTTTTCCTACCTTAATTACGATTGGCTGATAGAATCCTATCAGCCAATCGGAATTCGAGGGACGCCATCTTGGATGACGTCACTTAAAGAAACCGTCATTCGTCGTTCAGTCGTCGGTGGAAGAAGATGCCTCCGTGTCGGCTCGTCTGAAGATGGCTCCACTCCGGATGGATGAAGATTGAAGACGCCGCCTGGATGATGACTTCAATCGGATGGAAGACTTCTTCAGCGCCCCTTGGATGATGACTTCAGTCAGATGGATGACTTCTTCAGCGCCCCTTGGATGAAGACTTTGACCGCTGCGGATCTCCTCTTCTGTTCCATCAGTGGTCGGCTGGCTGAAGACGGCTAAAGGTAGGATGATCTTCAGGGGGTAGTGTTAGGTTTATTTAAGGGGGGTTTGGGTTAGATTAGAGGTATGTGGGTGGTGGGTTTTAAGGTTGAGGGGGTTGTATTTTTTTTACAGGCAAAAGAGCTGAATTCTTTGGGGCATGCCCCGCAAAAGGCCCTTTTAAGGGCTGGTAAGGTAATAGAGCTGTTAACTTTTTAATGTAGAATAGGGTAGGGCATTTTTTTATTTTGGGGGGCTTTGTTATTTTATTAGGGGGCTTAGATTAGGTGTAAGTAGCTTAAAATTGTTGTAATATTTTTTAAATGTTTGTAACTTATTTTTTTATTTTTTGTAACTTAGTTTTTTATTTTTTGTACTTTAGTTAGTTTATTTAATTGTATTTAATTGTAGTTATTTGTAGGTAATTTATTTTATTAATTTAATGATGGTGTAGTGTTAGGTTTAATTGTAACTTAGATTAGGATTTATTTTACAGGTAAATGTGTATTTCTTTTAGCTAGGTAGTTATTAAATAGTTTATAACTATTTAATAACTATTCTAACTAGCTAAAATAAATACAAAGTTACCTGTAAAATAAATATAAATCCTAAGATAGCTACAATGTAATTATTAATTACATTGTAGCTATCTTAGGGTTTATTTTACAGGTAAGTATTTATTTTTAAATAGGAATAATTTATTTAATGATAGTGTAGTATTAGGTGTAATTGTAACTTAGGTTAGTTTTTATTTTACAGGTAAATTTCTCTTTATTTTAACTAGGTAGCTATTAAATAGTTAATAACTATTTAATAGCTATTGTACATATTTCAAATAAATTGAAATTTGCCTTTAAAATAAAAATAAATCCTAAAATAGCTATAATATAATTATTTTTTATTGTAGCTATATTAGGGTTTATTTTAAAGGTAAGTATTTAGTTTTAAATAGGATTAATTTAGTTAATAAGAGTAATAATATTTAGATTTATTTAATTAATATTTAAGTTAGGGGGGTGTTAGGGTTAGGGTTAGACTTAGGTTTAGGGGTTAATAATTTTATTATAGGTGTGGCGGTGTAGGGGGGGCAGGATAGGGGTTAATAAATTTATTATAGGTGGCAACGGTGTAGGGGGGCAGATTAGGGGTTAATACATTTAATATAGGTGGCGGCGGGGTCCGGGGGCAGCGGTTTAGGGGTTAATCAGTTTATTAGAGTGGCGGTGGGCTCCGGGAGTGGCGGTTTAGGGGTTAACATATTTATTATAGTGACGGCGGGGTCCGGGAGCGGCGGTTTAGGGGTTAATAAGTTTATTAGGGTGGGGGTGGGCTCCGAGAGCGGCGGTTTAGGGGTTAAACACTTTATTTAGTTGTGGCGGTGTAGGGGGGGCAGATTAGGGGTGTTTAGACTCGGGGTACATGTTAGGGTGTTAGGTGTAGACATCTCCCATAGGAATCAATGGGATATCTGGCAGCAGCGAACATGAACTTTCGCTATGGTCAGACTCCCATTGATTCCTATGGGATCCGCCGGCGGATTGAAAACCAGGTACGCTGGGCCGTAAAAGTGCCGAGCGTACCTGCTAGTTTTTTGATAACTAGCAAAAGTAGTCAGATTGTGCCGAACTTGTGTGCGGAACATCTGGAGTGATGTAAGAATCGATCTGTGTCAGACTGAGTCTGGCGGATCGAAGCTTATGTCACTAAATTCTACTTTTGCCGCTGTGTAGGGCTTGATAACTTAGGCAAATCAGCCTCACCACAAATACGCTGCGGAATTCCAGCGTATTTGAGGTTGACGGCTTGATAACTAGGGGCCATTGGCTGCACACTCTAGTAAATTATTTATAACTGTCCCAAATAGGCCACAGCAGAGAAGGTAACCTAAGTTACAACATGGCAGCTCCCGTTGTTTTATAGACACTAAAACTGTGCACTTATTTTGTCAATATTTAAACCACTAATGAAACTTTAAAAAATACATCTACATGTTATTCTCAGACTAATCTTTTTCTTTGAATGCATCATTCTAGCTAGCATTTATTTAGTGTTTAAAGGGATGGTAAACTCTGTATATATTGATTATAATATTGCTATTGTTACATTACATTCAATTTACAGACTCAATGTATGTAAAAACACTTACAAATCCTTGTCTAATCGCTCCGTCTAATGCTGTCTATCTCCTTCCCCCTGTGAAGTCACATTGATTGTTTATTTTATTCTACAAATCAGTAAGCCTGTTGCCAGACAAGCTTACTTCTATGCAACATGATTTACGCAAGCGCAGTCTTGCATTCTTTGCAGCATAAGGCCAACCAATCAGGAGCGTTAAAAAGCTATGCAAATTTTGCGCGTTTGGGAAGATATTATATGAATACCATAATATATATAAATATTCTTCCACTCAGTCTCACACCACACTGCGGTTAAATCTATGATGATGTAACCTGGTTTGCTCATAGAACTGAGGGTGACCTTAAATAGGTCAATTAGGATGTTAATACTTGTGAATGAGTTCACAGAGGTAGGAGTAGTCTAAGCTGGAAGGTGTAAGCAATGCACAGCAGATTGGATAACATGAGAATCTGCAGACTAGTTAGTAATATCTATAATGAGACATATGTTTACACAGTAAAGCACCTTATGAACTAGTTGTATTTAAATACTGGTATTACTTTAAGGAAAATGCATCAGCATAAGTGTCCAGAACAAAGCAACAGTATTAAGCAGGATATGCAGCAGAAGCGATACTGAGGTTAATGTAGCAGAATAAAGACAGTCCCAGTTAGCTGGAAAGCATAGGTTACATTTGTAAGCCAAATGTAGCAAGTAAGTCAGTATAGGCAAAATTTAACAGCACACTTCACACGTTACCGTGAACTGGTGACTCCTCCCATTGACAGGATGATAAGGAAGATTGCTTAGTTACACGGAGAGGCTTTAGTGTGGTGGTTGCTGTAATTGCGCCCTGGTTGTTGAGCTTAACAAACTGCACTAGAAGCTATGAGGATTGCCGGTGTCGACTGTGGGAATGAGCAGAACATGTAAGTTTAGCATATAGTAGAGAAGCACTTGTTATCCAAGATAGATTCTGAAGAGAGATGCTTGCACAGCATACACAAGCAGGGGAAATATCCAAAGGGATCAAATTACCTAGCAAAGGTAGGAGGGTGATGGCTGGATAAATAGGCTGCTGAGGTCACATGATGAGTGATTTAAAGGGGAAGGAGTTTAGGTGCAACTATTACCTGATAAGTTCCTGACAGCATTCATGTATTTTCAACGCATGCGCTTATAGACTTACTTATTTATATTTTGGTTTTAGGCAAGCATGCTCGTTTTAGAAGGGACCGATCACTCACACTCTCTATCCAGTCAAACTTTTACTTCAGACTGAACCAAGTAAACATTGAATCTCATGACTCAATGTTCACTTGGTATACGTCATTTGCTCCAATGCGCATGCGTTTGAAATGTCAGAGTCGGGAGCGCGCAAATTGTCTTACGTGTAGAGAGGGTGGGGAATAGGTAAGCGTCAAGTTTATTCAGGCAACTAAATAAAAGGGGAGGAGCGAAGCGGCGCAACAAGGGTTTGTGAATAAAAATAATTTTTAATAAAATGACATATAAACATTTGAAATTGATAATGCTGTTTAATATATATAGTAATAACCAATATAATTCTTGAACTTAGCAATAGCGGAGTTTACCATCACTTTAATGCCCCTTTAATTTTTTGAGTGCTAATTGCTTCAGCAAGCTTTTAGTAGCAATAAGCAGCCACTTGTAATGGCTGGTTATTTATTGTGCGCCCGTAAACGGGCAAATTTGCCCATTAACAGGTGTACGATAAATTAGCGCTCCACTTGTAATTTAGCCCAAAGTAGTTATGCATCTTCAATGATGTATAAAGTCATATTAATGTTGTTTTTTATTTTTACGGATTTTGCATGTTTATATGCTATTACGTGTTGCACAATTTTTGTGACGTAATACTTTGTTTTATTCACTAGATGACAATATTGTATAAAGATATAATAAATCTCTCTTTAGTTTAGTTTGGTGCATTATATGTTGTTATACATACATTTCTCCTACTTTTAATCTTTTAAGAGATCTTATTCAAGGATTAGACTATCATTACTAAGATTTAGCATTTTAGTGAAGGTTCTATCCATTTATAAAATAACCTTTATCTCTATCCAAAGCATTTGTTGATGGAAAAGATAAGTGGTGACACTCAACAGGACACAGGATGAAAAAAAAAGTATCAATTCATTAAAACATACGTGAGGGTGAGTAAGAAAAGACATGAATCATGTTGTTATTAGAACTTAATCATAGACTGATTTTAAAATGATTTAATTACTCAATTAATCCATTAATTAATTCATTTATTCATTTATTAATTAATGTTGGTTATATACTTTATATTCTTGAGTGCATCGGCTTATCTTTTGAATTTCTTTGAGCAGTTAGATTTCTATTATGTTTTGCAACCTGCTGAATTATTGGGCTTGTAGATTCCAGGATTTAGGACATGGAAGCAAATGGAGACACTGGCAGGGTCTTGAAGTAGCAGGATTTAAAGAGCGCACCTCTGCATTATTAAAGAAAACTGATTGTTACAGGGTGCAGTTTCTGTTTTGCGGGAAATTTGTAGAGTTAAAAGGCTGTCCTTTTAAGCCGTCATGTGTGACTTGGACTTGGGCAGATTGCTGCATATTTTCAGAAGGTGTATGTACCTGATCCATCACTATTAGAAGCAGGCGCTGATCTCTTAATTCTTATTATGGAGACTAGAAATAGCTCAGGTTTACTTGTAGAATTTTGCAAATACAACTAAAAACAGTTTTTAATTAGAACTCTCTAATCCAGTTTAATTTATTCCTCTGTACTCTTGTTAAACATTTTGCATTTGGACTTAATTTGTCTGTACTGGGTCACTTTTACTTAGCTTTTGAGAGCTTTGATTTTTACGTATGTGCAGCCTACTCTGTCCCCTTACTTCCTCGCCTGCAGCTTTGCCTAAGGACCCATTGTTGCCTAGCATTGGACTGTTTATTTTTTTATTGCACTATATTTCTTGTTTGCTTCTCTTGAAGATTTTATCCACCTCTCAGCTAGTGGCCTTTAGATCATGTTCTGCTGAACTTTTGTATTCTATAGTACTTGTATTAATTTACATTCTGACCTATTATGTGACTGGTGATCTCCTGTTTTCTTTAGTGTTTGTATTATCCGATGATAAACATTTCTGAACTGCTGTTACTTTACCTCAATCCTTAACTTGAGATCATAAATCCCCATGTAACAATATCTTCCAATCCTCTAAATGCCAGCTTGGTCTCTTTATCCGTTGCCAGGCAAATTTGATTAAAACCTCAGCTACTTTGTTGTAGTATTTCCTAGCTATTTCTCCAGCACAAAACACCACACTTCCTACTGAAGCCAATATTCATGTAAATAAATCCTGTACACTGTAGCCTGCAATCTAACTTTTCTCTCAGGCATGTGAGTTTCCATTTGCAGTCTCATCCTTAGTTTTATCAGTTTACAGCCTCAACTTAGAATTGCTTAGTTTTTTTCTGAAACTCAGCAAGAATAGTAAGTCAGCTCCTTTGATTAGCAGACTGTACTTTCACCCTGTTTATTTTTTATAATTTTTTTTCGTTTTGAGCTGTGCGGTGCTAACGAGCAGTTTTCTCTCACCGCTCACTTACCTGCAGCGCTGGTATTACAGGTTTTTACAAACCCAGCGTTAAAAGGCAAGAAGTGAGCGTTGAGCAAAATTTTGCTCCTTACCGCACTCCAATACCGGCGCTGCTTAAGTCAGCGGTGAGCTGGTCGTATGTGCTTGTGCACGATTTCCACATAGGAATCAACGGGGAGTGCCGGCTGAGAAAAAGTCTAACACCTGCAAAAAAGCAACGTAAAATTCAGTAACACAGCCCCATTGATTCCTATGGGGAAATAAAATTTATGTCTACACCTAACACCCTAACATGAACCCCGAGTCTAAACACCCCTAATCTTACACTTATTAACCCCTAATCTGCCGCCCCCGACATCGCCGACACTTGCATTATATTTATTAACCCCTAATCTGCCACTCCGGACACCGCCGCCACCTACATTATACCTATGAACCCCTAATCTGCTGGCCCCAACATCACCGCCACCTACATTAAAAATATTTATTAACCCCTAATCTGCCGTCCCAACCTACACTTATTAACCCCTAATCTGCCATCCTCAACATCACGCTACTATAATAAACATATTAACCAGTAAACCGCCACACTCCCGCCTCGCAAACATTAGTTAAATATGATTGAACTTTTTAACTCAACTGCTTCAATTGCCATCTAACTTACTACAGACACATTGCTCTCTCAGAACACAGGAAAAAAAACACAGACTTTTTAACTCAACTGCTTCAATTGCCATCTAACTTACTACAGACACATTGCTCTCTCAGAACACAGAAAAAAAAACCACAGACTTTTTAACTCAACTGCTTCAATTGCCATCTAACTTACTACAGATAGCCTTCTGGAAAACAGCTTCATTATATTTTACCTACTAAGTTGTTTTATTGTATGTGTTTGTATATTTAGTGATAATTCCTTTCATTTTGTTTTTATTTTAAATGTATATATTACAGGCTGTGCTAGTCATAATTTGCATAGCTTAAGCAGCTCTTGTCCATGTATCTGTCTATTTGTCTTAATGGTTTTATGTCACCCCTTGTATGTCTATCTTATCTCTGTAATATTTTGTTTTGATGTGGGGTTTTTTTTGGTTTCTGCATGATTGACCCTTAGCTTAAAATGTCCATAAATGTACCCTCCCACTCATTTTAACACACTTTTGTTGGGCAATCATTAACCAATACATCTCTCTCATTTAGACACATTGCTCTCTCAGAACACAGAAAAAAACCCCACAGACTTTTTAACTCAATTGCTTCAATTGCAATCTACTTACTACAGGTAGCCTTCTGGAAAACAGCTTCCCACCCCAAGCTCTTTTCCTCAATTATTGATAGTCTCCCACACAACTTTCACTCTCCTGAAATGACAGGTGCAAACACTGATCAGCACATCCTTCCATTCCCTTAACCCCATAGAATACACAGTACTTTTATTATATTATGTTTCATATACCTTTTGTTTCCTTATGCAATTGTTACAGTAATTCTGTGTCTTATGTTTTAACTGGTTCCCAATTCTGTAAAAATGCTCAATATATTCATATTCCTTTTTGCTACCCTTTGTCTCTATACAAACTACATTATTCAATTACGCCTTCTCCCTCTCCACCTGCACTGTTCATTAGCCCATCTCTCTTAAACTCACCTTACTTTTCTACTCATGAACTTTATCTATTCTTAAACACTCTCTCTACCCCCTGCAGCTCATCTCAAAAGCAGTCTCACTACTGCAAATCTGTATCTCATCTCATGTCACTCTACCTCTTGCTTCTACTTACTGCTGGTGACATCTCCCCTAATCCTGGTCCCCAACCACTGACAAGCCATGCACATCCATGTGTACCATCCCATAGACTCAGAAAACAAAACTCTGCACACCTTACTCACATTCCTCTTGCATCTAAAGCCACTACCCCTTTCACTTGTGCACTCTGAAACTCTCGCTCTGTTTGCAACAAACTCACTTCTATACATGACCTCTTCATCTCCCGCTCCCTCAACCTTCTGACCCTAACAGAAACCTGGCTCTCTCCCCTAGACACTGCATCCACTTCTGCTCTGTCACATGGGGTCTCCACTTCAGCCACACTCCTAGGTCCGGTAATAGACAAGGAGGTGGTGTAGGTATCTTACTTTCCTCTTGTTGCACCTTTCAACAAATACACCCTATCTCTTCCCTCACTTTTCCCTCATTCAAAACCCACATGATTCGCTTATTCTCCCCTCTCTCTGTACGTGTTGCAGTCATATACCGACCCCTGGCTCCGCAACTCAATTTTTAGATCACTTGGCTGCCTGGCTACCCTATTTCCTTTCCTCAGACACCCCTGCCCTCATTCTTGGTGACTTCAACATCCCCCTTAACAATCCCACTGCCTCATCTGCTAAACAACTTCTGCAACTCACTTCCTCTTTTGGTCTGTCACAATGGACTGATTATCCTACTCACAAAGACGGTCACTCTCTTGACCTGATCTTTAGCTATCAATGCACTCTCTCAAACTTCTCAAACTCCCCTTTACCTCTTTCTGACCACCATCTCCTTACCTGCAATATATCATCCCTTCCTACAACTCTCCCACCTTCTACTCCTCACACCAAACTTCACAGAAGCATGTGTGTGAAGTATATGTGTGTAAAGTATATGGCATCGATTTTAGGAACCGGGAGATGGAAAAAGATGCTTGGTCGGTCCTCCTACTTCAAATTTGGGGCACTGTGCGTGCGATCTAATATGCCACCAGATAGGAGTGGTGTGTTAAGTAGTTCTATTCCTATCAGTTTAATCCCTGTTATGTGCTTTTTTTTCTTTTTGGTTTTTGAAGGCACAGTGCAGCACCAGAGGCCAGAAAAATTAGGCATGTACACATGCCTGAAAAATTAGTCATTGTTGCAGCCGCTGCGGTAGCAGGAGCCAGAAAAATTGATGTTTGTTTCCTAGGCAGAAAGTGCCCTAAAACATTGCGGCTTGAACCCTAGTTGGTGGCGGATAAGTCATGCAAGTCATCCGGCCATCAGAGATTAAATACAGCAGCGTGTGGACCATTTTTAGCCCAAGGCAGCTCATCTCATCAGGCCTTTTTTAGTCTAATGTATCGCCCACTGTCAGTCCCTTCAGGATCCATCCCTCATTCATCTTAATAAAGGTGAGGTAATCTAGACTTTTTCGACCTAGGCGACTTCTCTTCTCAGTGACAATACCTCCTGCTGCACTGTCCTTTCTGACAGGACACTTGAAGTGGGGCAGGCCAGAAGTTCTATCGCAAATTGGGATAGCTCAGGCCACAGGTCAAGTCTGCACACTCAGTAGTCAAGGGGTTCATTGCTCCTCAGAGTGCCGAGATCTGCAGTTAAGGCGAGGTAGTCTTCTACCTGTTGGTCGAGTCGTTCTCTGAGGGTGGACCCCGAAGGGCTGTGGCAATGCGTAGGACTTCAAAAGCTCCGCATGTCCTCCATCAACAACACATCTGTAAAGCATCCTGTCCTTGCCGGCATGGTCGTGGGAGTCGGAGGATTACTTTCACCTCTTCCCCTGTTAGATTCCCGTTGTGCTGTGACATCACCCTTATACGCTGTGTAAAGCATACTTTTTAATTTATTTTGAAACTGCTGCATCCTTTCCGACTTGCGGTAATTCGGTAAAATTTCAGGCACTTTCTGCTTATACCGGGGGTCTAGTAGCGTGGACATCCAGTACAGGTCGTTCTCCTTCAGCCTTTTTATACGAGGGTCCCTCAACAGGCACAACAGCATGAAAGACTCCATTTGCACAAGGTTGGATGCCGAGCTACTCATGTCCCGTTCCTCGTCCTCAGTGATCTCACTGAAGGTATCTTCTTCCCCCCAGCCACGTACAACACCACGGGTACCAGATAGGTGACAACGAGCACCCTGGGATGCCTGTTGTGGTTGGTCTTCCTCCTCCTCCTCAAAGCCACATTCCTCCTCTGACTCCTCTTCCTCACAATCCTCTTCCAGCGTTGCCGCTGGTCCAGCAAGCAATGCTGATTCGGCTGTTTGCGGGGGTGATGGACACCACAACTCTCCCGCTTCCTCTTCACGCTCATCCGTATCCGGGATGTGGAATAGTACCTGGGGAGCTGGGGGGGGTGCCGTTGATGTGGAGCAAGACGTAGCAGCAGAAGAGGACTCAGCCGAGGAGGTTATGAAAGAGGATGTAGTAGGAGGAGTAGAGGAGGTGGCAGCAGGCCTGCCTGTAAGTCGTGGCGGTGTCACCAACTCCTCTGCAGAGCCACGCATTCCATGCGTGGCAGCCATCAGCAGGTTTACCCAATGCACAGTGTAGGTGATATACCTGCCCTGACCATGCTTTGCAGACCAGGTATCAGTGGTCAGATGTACCCTTGCCCCAACACTGTGTGCCAGACATGCCATTACTTCCTTTTGCAAAATTGAGCACAGGTTGGGGATTGCCTTTTGTGCAAAGCAATTTCGGTCGGGTACCTTCCACTGCGGTGTCCCAATAGCTACAAATTTTTGGAGTGCCTCAGACTCCACCAGCTTGTATGGTAAAAGCTGGCGGGCTAAGAGTTCAGACAAGCCAGCTGTCAGATGCCGGGCAAGGGGGTGACTTTGTGACATTAGCTTCTTACACTCAAACATGTCCTTGACAGACACCTGACTGTGGGCAGATGAGCAGGAACTGTTCAAGGCAAGAGACGGAGTGGCGGATGGTTGAGAGGGGGCAAGGAGGACAGCAGTGGTTGACGTGGCTGAAGATGCTGGACCAGGAGGAGGATGGCGGCTTTGAGTTTGTGTGCTGCTTGTACTCATGTGTTGATCCCATAGGCGTTTATGATGTGCGATCATGTGCCTTCGCAAAGCAGTTGTACCTAGGTGGGTGTTGGACTCCCCACGACTCAGTTTCTTTTGGCACAGGTTGCAAATGGCATCGCTGTTGTCAGAGGCAGACACACATAAAAATGCCAAACTGCTGTGCTCTGCAATGATGGCATTCTGGTGATGGCAACATCATGCGTTGATTGGTGTGCTGTCTGGCTGACCCCGGGTGCCAATGCATGCTATCTGACTGTGCCACTAGCTCCTTGCGACGACCTCCCCCTGCTTCCAACTCGTCTCCTCCTCCTCTCTGTCTCCCCATCTGAACTTTCCCCCTGTTCTTCTTCTCTTCTAGCTGGCACCCACGTGACATCCACAGACGCATCGTCATCATCAACTGCTTCACTTGTATCTGACAACCCAGCAAAGGAAGCAGCAGTGGGTACAACATCATCATCATCATCACACCGTGCGTCCATGTGTGTAATGCTGCCTGACTGAGACATATCCCTGTTATCTACATCCTCTGGCAATAATGGTTGCGCATCACTCATTTCTTCCAACTGATGTGTAAATAACTCCTCTGACAGATCAAGTGAAGCGGCTGTGGTGATAGTGTTGGTGGTGGCGGCATGCAGGCGAGTGGTAACTTGAGAGGTGCCCAAAGCTAAGCTGGAGGAGGATGGTGCATTAAGGTTCCGAGCAGAAGCTGTAGAAGATTGGGTGTCCTGTGTTAGCCAGTCAACTATGTCCTCAGAACTTTTCGAGTTCAGGGTACGTGGCCTCTGAACACTGGGCATTATTCTAGGGCCAAAGGGAATCATAGCACCACAACCACGATGGCCCCTGCGGGGTGGCCTGCCTTTGCCTGTCATTTTTTTTTCGATTAGTGGTACTATGCATGCAAGCTACTGTGACACCAGATATGAGTGGCACTGTGCACTGGCAGAAGATTGCAGAGTAGACGCTGTAGGCCTGACACACGCTTGCAGACAACTAACTGCTATTCAATCTATTACAGTCGAAATTGTATTTTTTTTTTAAATGTACACTACTGTTACACCAGATATGAGTTGCACTGGTGTGACGCTGTGCCCTGGCAGGCCCTGAAACGCACACGTGTGAAGGAAACTGACTGCTATTATTTCACAGTCAAATTTCTAGTTTTTTTTTTAATGTACACTACTGTTACACCAGATATGAGTTGCACTGGTGTGACACTGTGCCCTGGCAGGCCCTGAAACGCACACGTGTGAAGGAAACTGACTGCTATTATTTCACAGTCAAAAAAGTGTTGTTTTTTTAAATGTACACTACTGTTACACCAGATATGAGTTGCACTGGTGTGACACTGTGCCCTGGCAGGCCCTGAAACGCACACGTGTGAAGGAAACTGACTGCTATTATTTCACAGTCAAATTTCTAGTTTTTTTTTTTTTTTAATGTACACTACTGTTACACCAGATATGAGTTGCACTGGTGTGACACTGTGCCCTGGCAGGCCCTGAAACGCACACGTGTGAAGGATACTGACTGCTATTATTTCACAGTCAAATTTCTAGTTTTTTTTAATGTACACTACTGTTACACCAGATATGAGTTGCACTGGTGTGACACTGTGCCCTGGCAGGCCCTGAAACACACACGTGTGAAGGAAACTGACTGCTATTATTTCACAGTCAAAAAAGTGTTGTTTTTTTAAATGTACACTACTGTTACACCAGATATGAGTTGCACTGGTGTGACACTGTGCCCTGGCAGGCCCTGAAACGCACACGTGTGAAGGAAACTGACTGCTATTATTTCACAGTCAAAAAAGTGTTGTTTTTTTAAATGTACACTACTTTTACACCAGATATGAGTGGTGGCACTGGGCAAGTGGGCACAGTATACGCTGTGAGCCTGACACACACTCTGGCAGGCAGGCAACTGCAATTAGATTACACATGAAAAAAAAAGCAGACTGATGTTCTATCCCTAAAAAGGGCTTTTTGGAGTGGTGTCCTTACAGCAGAGATCAGATGAGTCCTTCAGGACTGTAGTGGACACTGAATACACTAGCCTAGCTATCGATTTCCCTATTAAATCAGCAGCAGCTACACTGACCCTCTTCTCACTAAGAATGCAGCTTCCGAATTAATCTAAAATGGATGCTGTCCAGGAGGTGGGAGGGTCTGGGAGGCAGGGTCTGCTGCTGATTGGCTGGAATGTGTCTGCTGACTGTGAGGTACAGGGTCAAAGTTTACTCAATGATAACGAATAGGGGGCGGACCAAATATCGCATATGTTCGTCCAATGTGGCGAACGCAAACAAGCTATGTTCGCCGGGAACTATTCACCGGCGAACTATTCGGGACATCACTATTCCTAAACTTAACATAAAAAACAGAGCTCACAATTACAAGAAAAAAATGGGATAGTTTGGACATAGATTTACTAGCAACTATGGTAAATTGTATTGGTTCAAATCCTACTTAGATTTACTATTTTTCGCTTGGCCTCACTCAAACAATAATTCTCTATTGGATATTATTGGTTGTTAGTTACATCTTTTAATACACCCAATGCTGATATAGTGCACCCTAAACTTTGGGAAGCAATGGTAACTTTTTTACAAGCTGTTCTCTACAAATGTTTCTGAAAAACAAGTATTAAAGTAAAAGTAAAATTTCCAAGGTTGCTAACCATAATTACATGTAAGCTTAAAAATCAATATGACTTTCATTCATCAATTTTTTGTTAATTTTATGCAAACTAACTACTAGATTACGAGTTGTGCGTTAGGGTTAAAAAGAAGTGTTGAGAGGTCCCAATGCTGCTTTTTAACACCCGCTGGTATTACGAGTCTTGAAATGACAGTCTCACCGCTCACTTTTTTGGCCAGACTCAGAAATACCGCAAATCCACTTATGTAAATTGCGTATCCTATATTTTCAATGGGACTTGCATAACGCCGGTATTACGAGTCTAACCAAAAGTTAGCGGTAGACCCTCTCCTGTCAAGTCTGGTACCGCATTTAAAAGTCAGTTGTCAGGATAGGTAAAGTCCAGAGTTAGACCCAAATGCTAGAATGAGGTTAATAACACCCTAGCACAGTGAGTATATACCAGGACCTGACCCTGCGACAGCTGTAGTATAATATATACTCACAGTAATAGACTGGAAGATGACACAGCAGGGTCAGGAGAAGAAACTTCGTGTAGAAAGGGTTAATCAATAGAGTAATCAGGCAAGCAATGTCCAGCAACATGTAATCAGGCAGGTAAGGGTTAACCAATAGAATAGTCAGGCAAGCAATATCCAGTAACGTGTAATCAGGCAAATAGGGGTTAACCAATAGAGTAATCAGGTAAGCAGTGTCCAGCAACGTGTTATCAGGCAGGTAGGGGTTAACCAATAGAGTAGTCAGGTAAGCAGTGTCCAGCAACGTGATATCAGGCAGGTAGGGGTTAACCAATAGAATAGTCAGGTAAGCAGTGTCCAGCAACGTGTTATCAGGCAGGTAGGGGTTAACCAATAGAGTAGTCAGGCAAACAGTGTCCAGCAACGTGTTATCAGGCAGGTTGGGGTTAACCAATAGAGTAGTCAGGAAAGCAGTGTCCAGCAACGTGTTATCAGGCAGGTAGGGGTTAACCAATAGAGTAGTCAGGCAAATAGTGTCCAGCAACGTGTTATCAGGCAGGTTGGGGTTAACCAATAGAGTAGTCAGGTAAGCAGTGTCCAGCAGCGTTTTATCAGGCAGGTATGGGTTTAGGGTTCAGAATAAACAGGCACAGATTCAGAATATCACAGGAATAAAGTTGTACTCACAAAAGCCCACGAGTAAAACAAACAGGCACCGATGAGAGGAGATGCCAGAATAAGAAGGCCTCCTGACATCATCGGAAGGGCCGACAGGAACAGGGTTGCTAGGCAACCAATGAAAGCGCTACCGCGCTGAGACAGAAGAAGAAAGAAGCGATCAGCAGCTGAGCGATCGCGACATCAGTAGTTAAGAGTTTTACACTACAAATCTGTAGCATAAAACTCTTAACTAAAGTGCTAAAAAGTACACTAACACCCATAAACTACCTATTAACCCCTTAACCGAGGCCCCCCTACATCGCAAACACTAAAATAACATTTTTAACCCCTAATCTGCCGAACCGGACATGGCCGCCACTATAATAAACATATTAACCCCTAAACCGCCGCACTCCCGCATCACAAACACTAGTTAAATATTATTAACCCATAATCTGCCTGCCCTAACATCGCCGACACCTACCTACATTTATTAACCCCTAATCTGCTGCCCAACATCACCACCACTATATTAAATGTATTAACCCCTAAACCTAAGTCTAACCCTAAACCTAACCCCTCCTAACTGAAATATATTTTTAATAAATCTAAATAAAATTACTATCATTAACTAAGTTATTCCTATTTAAAACTAAATACTTACCTGTAAAATAAACCCTAAGATAGCTACAATATAACTAATAGTTACATTGTATCTAGCTTAGGATTTATTTTTATTTTACAGGCAAATTTGTATTTATTTTAACTAGGTACAATAGTTTTTAAATAGTTATTAACTATTTAATAACTACCTAGTTAAAATAAAGACAAATTGACCTGTAAAATAAAACCTAACCTATGTTACAATTACACCGAACACTACACTATAATTAAATTAATTACCTAAACTAAATACAATTAATTACAATTTAAATAAATTATCTAAAGTACGAAAAAAACAAACACTAAATTACAGAAAATAATAAAATAATTACAAGAATTTTAAGCTAATTACACCTACTCTAATCCCCCTAACAAATTAAAAAAGCCCCCCAAAATGAAAAAAACCCTACCCTATACTAAATTAGGGTTAGACTTAGGTTTAGGGGTTAATACATTTAATATGGTGGCGGCTACGTTGTGGGCGGCAGATTAGGGGTTAATAAATGTAGTTAGGTTGCGGCAACATTGGATCGGCAGATTATGGGTTAATAAATAAAATGTAGGCGTTGGCGATGTTGGGGGCAGCAGATTAGGGGTTCATAAGTATAATGTAGGCTGTGTCCGGAGCGGCAGATTAGGGGTTAATAATATAATGCAGGTGACAGCGATGTCGAGGGCAGCAGATTAGGGGTTAATAAGTGTAAGATTAGGGGTGTTTAGACTCGGGGTTCATGTTAGGGTGTTAGGTGTAGACATAAAATGTATTCCCCCATAGGAATCAATGGGGCTGCGTTAGGAGCTTTACGCTGCTTTTTTGTAGGTCTTAGGATGTTTTTCAGCCAGCTCTCCCCCATTGATTCCTATGGGGAAATTGTGCACAAGCACATTTAACCTGCTCACCGCTACCGTAAGCAGTGCTGGTATTGAGTTGAGATGTGGAGCTAAATTTTGTTATTTGCGCACTTTTTTGCGGTTAACGCCGGGTTTGCAAAAACCCGTAATACCAGCGCTGTCTGAAAGTGAGTGGTGAGCATAAACTGCTTGTTAGCACCACACAGCCTCTAACGCAAAATTAATAATCTAGGTGTAAGTTTTACCTGATATAAAATACTAATATTGGCTTCATTAATAACAACCCGTTTTGGGTTCTGTTTCCTACTTCCTGATCACGTTTTTGTGTTTGCCAATTAAATTCTGGCCGTTAGGCGGCCGTGAAACTACGTCATCGCCCTATTGTCGGATTTGCTCATGCATTACATCTACTCTGTTGACTTTATATTATAATGGTCATGGCCGATTTGCGCATGCACACATAATTTTGGACTGAAAGGGCATAAAAGTCATCGGATTTCAGTCACTAATTGAGAAGCTGCTGCTTCTTTCTTGGTCAAATCTAATAGTAATGAATAAATACAATTTTGTGACTCATTCATTACTATGTTGCGAACACAGATAGACGCATGGGCTTTGGAGATGGCTGGAGTGAGAATCACATGCACATTGCGGTTCCAATTGTTGAATTGTGCATGCGCAATGGTAAGACTCCTTGTGAACGCGCATCTCTGATACGTATAGAGCGGGTGGAACCGCTCTATATGTAAACACTAAAAAATAAAGGAAGTTGAAGATGGGAGGATTCCACAGAAAAACGGTACAATTATAATGTAATTAAAAAAAGGCAGAAATCAATGTTTTTATAGTAAAAAAAATATAGCAATTTTGTTACTGTACATGGAGAGAATAATTTAGTAGGTTCAAACGGTACCAAATTTCCTTTCACTTTAAGGGTGCCATGTACTAAGGCATCAAAATCATTGCACTAAGCGTATTGAATTTATCAGCCAGCATTCACACCTAGCAGCTTTAACTTCATTACATGAATGTACTAAAAATCAACCTGTAAAATATTGCGTCTAATCTGTCTCGAAGACAATCGGATTATTGATAACTTTGAAGCTTCGCTCTGCACAAAATAACAAAGTTACTAAGCAGTCTACAGTCTATTGGTCAATTTCTTTTTTTTCTTTTTCTTTTTTTATTGAGTTTTTGCGATACAGGTTACATACAATGATGGCCTTATAACAGTAAGGACATGTGTCCCATTATGCAAAAGTAAAAAAATAAAGTACAAAAACAAAGGTGAAAACATAACAGTATATATCAACAAGTAGGCTTCTGAAACCTCTATTTTATGAATACAATAGATAATTGGCTGACTATTGGAGTGGCCACTCATAGGCCAATTAGTCACAAAAAATTGAAAATCTTATGGTAGCCAGATTGGTAGCCACTTTTGGGTTGTATAGCATCATAATACTAAGCACCCCCCGAAGGAGGTTAGCATATAATTAATGGCTCCGAAGTTAAAGCGTGGGGAAAGGGGAAAGTCAGCGGGTAAGAACCGCTCTTTAGTATAGGGGATAATGGGGGGAGCAGAGTTTTCAATAATGAGCCAAAGAGATCAGGGGAATGGAAAAAGTTAAATGTTAAGCATAAAGGGGGATTTATAGCTAATTGTGGGCATCCATGGGATAATGAAAAGAGTATTTATTGTTTTACTTAAAATTACTTAATGTAAATCATAATCCAAATACTCCAATTTGGGCTAGAAGTGACAATGTCTCACTAAATACAGAACCACCGACATAGTTTGGGTCAGGCAGGAAAATGTCTCACTTAACACAGAACTCTAAGCATAGAACACATACATAACAATGATAAAGAGGTACTGTAATAAAACTTGACTGTCTTAAGGTGAACCTAGAACAAGTAAGTTTCACAGTATAAACATCTAGAAATTAAACAAAGTGTAATATAAATCAGTCCTAGAGGGGGGCGGAGCCTACAGCTGTTGCGGAAAGACGTGTATATGCAGAGCTCCTGACTCCAACTTGGATTTAACTATAATATTTCCTCCCAAAAATATAATTTTCGTGTCAAGCACCGTATGTAAGGTGCCCTGATATTTGCCAGGTGTAGTTGGTTAGACATTATTATATAGACGGACCTTCCTATGCTCTTCAGCTAGACTGCATAGAAGCTGACTGCGTGGCAAGCAGGCCTGCACTGTGACTCAGTTAATCTGTACTGTCAAGGCTGCCGCACTTATGACCCCCCCCGGGATCCTATTGATTCTGGGTTAATAGCAGCATATTATTGTTGCCCTCACCCTATCCTTTCCTTAACCTTACCTCTAAACATTACCTCAGCACTTTAAACTAAGAGCCTGAGAACGGAACTAGTGTCAGCAATGGCGGCGATGGAGATAGTTTTACAGGAACTCAGCGCACTCCTTGATTCTCACCAGGCAGCCTTCACAGAAATGCTGCATGAAGCCTATAACTCAGTTCGGAAAGTTATACATAATGGGTGCAACGCATTGGATAAGACACTTCATATCAGTGATGACTGCTTGGAGCCCCGCCACTCGCCATCTTTGGCCCCCCACTACTGTGCTGAGAAAGTGAACCAGCAGGTCTCCCAGATTGCGGACGTACTTTGGACTCCCCATAATCAGCCAGAACAGTCCAGTGATAGACCAGAACGAGCGACCTGGATTGTGGAGGGTAAGCACAGTGTCAAAGTTTTGCACCCGACCGAAGCCACAGTATACAGACAGGTCTTACAACATGTAGCACATACTGGCATGATCGGAGCTGAATTGACACTGCCTTCCGAGTTCCTGATGCCTCAGGGAAGCTGGGGCCCTACTAGCAACGGACAATCTCTGACGATCAGCCCACAGATTAAATGTTCCATCTACTCTACAGAGGGTGAGATGCTTACCGACAACGACAGTTTTGACCAGAAGGGAATGGGACGTTCACAGCATGTTGTCTCCCCTCTCAGCCGTGGAAACCGGGCTGGCTCATGCGGCAACGTGAAAGACTATAAGACTGGCGTGGGCTAAACCGGGTGATGTTATTGCTGCTTACATGCGGGGTATATGATTACTCATTTCTCTATAACTGGGTTTGAACAACTATGTCCCAATGCTTTGTTTAAGCCCCAACGGTTGTATTCTCTTATCTTGCTAAGTTTTACTGTATTGGCTTATGTTGCATGTGTTCTTCTGCTGATACTATGATGTTTGTGTACCTTAAGTCTAACAGTTACTGTATGTACTTCCACAGGGGTAAATTATTTATCTAATAGCAGCTGTTTTCTTAACATTGCCTTGCCATAATCCTTGTTTTAGTTTACTAGCCTCCTTGCCAATAATCAAGTTCAGAATGTTGGTAGCTACTATACAAACTATTTCCTACAGATTATTAGTGCAGCATTGATCTAGGCAAGGGAGCCATCATACTCTTGATCCACTAGCATTACATTATTGTTAGCCATTTTATAGGGATTGTCCAGTGAATCTTATATGTTGGTATTTTTATTATTCTTGTCAATTGATTGTGTATTCCTAATTACCACTACCATTACATAATCGTTAGTTAAGTTTAAGTTATAATCTTTCTCCTGAACGCCTCCACAACAGCAACGCCTGCTGCATATTATACCACAGTTATGTACCCTTAAGAATCCCTTATCCTTTATAGCAAACGATTCCTTCTGCCGTTAACCGAATTAACTCTTTGATAGGAATAGCCAGGACATCTCCCTGACCCATGCTCCCCTACACTTATTTTGCTATGTTACTTATCTTATCCATGCCCATATGTCTTGTACACCTATAGTTCCTTCTTATGAGGCTAATTGATTACATCTCCATAGTCATTAAATGTGCTTACAGTTTCCTATTCCCCAAACCAACTGCTTGCAATTGAGGTCCAAAAGTGGCCCATTCAGTTATTTTCTTTGTATCCCCTAACTGTTCCCTACTAAGTTTTTAACTATATACAGGAGGTCCAAGAGAGGCCTCTATTTATCATGGAGGGAAGCCATTGTTTATGATTGCATACTATATTTTAAGGGGATTCTCCTTAAATCAAAAATCTGAGGTTATCTTATATTGTTATATTTGAGTGATTATCTGTTTGAACATTGTGAAATTTAATAGGCCAACCGTGTAGTGATTACTCTATGTTTTCAAAACCAAGTCTTTACTTACCTGTACCATGTATTTTTTTTGTTTTCACTTTAACACCTCAATAAAAATATTTAAAAAAAAAAAAAAAATCAGTCCTAGATATAGAATGCAAGCTGCGTGCTGAGAAATGACTGGACACAGTTGGATATCATATAGCTGTATAGAACCCGGTTCAACATAATAACTTAGACATGGTCTGAGTTCTAAGTTCCTACCTATACATGTGAAGCTACACTTGAGAGATGTGTTGGGGTAACTTAAATGATTGTAGATCTGTAGAGATTGTATTTTTAACAATAATAACTAACAGAGCTTATTTATCGGGGCAGCCAGCTCTGAGCCACATAATTAAATGAGCTACATCAATGGTCATCAAAGGGTTCAATCAAAGCACAAACTCTGTAGAGGCCTCAAGACCATACTCAACATTCTAACATATATGCAAAACACAGGACAAACAATATCAAACTGGCCTAATCACATAACAGGTAACTCAACTAAATTACAGAACATCTCTGAAATGTGAACGATGAACAGTAGTGAGGGGCTCAGTATAAATCTATACAGATCTCCTTAGAATATAAAAATTAAGGGGATTATATTTATAAGAACAACCAGCAGACAACTAAAAATTTAAGCTTGATAACCTAAATATTAAAAGTTGAGCTGAGATAATAAAATTGGACTTAGTATTGTTATTATTGATTTTGGATAGAAAAAGCTTAAGGTATGGTATAAGGGCTATTTTTATTTCCTATAAAATTATTAAGGGCCCTCCTGTAAGTAGTGTCAGGTTCAGCAGTATAGAAAACCATTTAACATGCTAGAAAAACATAGAATGCATTAGCGTGGCGCTCTAAGATTCCAGTCTAAGAATGTAGGAACTCAGGTATATATGTAGCCTTAAGACACAGATACATAGTTAATACAGCCAGTTTGGTTCAGAGAAGCAACAAGCACTAGTAAAGTACACCAGAGAGCATGTAGTGTGATTGCACTCTAAAATAAGTGCTCAATGGGTATCCATACGCTATAGGAATCAAGCGCCATAAAATAAAATATAGTAGTATAGTGCACAACTAAGGTACTTTGGCTATATGCAATATTTAGGATTCCCTAAGAGATTAAAGGGGCAACCTAATCAATTTATATAGAGAACTTTCTATCCAAGTTATCTACTTACTGCTCAAAATTCAGGATTTCATCAGTAATCTTTAGGGCATATGTGTACAGGAAGTGCACCCCATATGGGGGTATAAATAGCATAGTTCTAGGGAGCGCTGAAACCAGCTTAAGAGTAAGGATTATAGAATATATATAATAATAAAACACCTAACCTGATACTAATATGATACTACTATAATAGGCAATATGTATAATACATGTAAATATAAATTGTGAATTATGAATTATGTGTGAAAAAAATCTTTTCAAAATTGGAAAAAATTATATATGAAAAAAATTCTTTGTGAAAAAATTCAATTCTATAGAAGATGCCAGCAACAAATACTAGAATTGCATATCTATATATAAAAAACTTTATTACAATATAGGTCGACCTATTCAAGACATACAATAATAAATCACAAAATTAAGAAAAAAAGAAAATTAGTATAAAAAACTCCTTAAACCAAAAGTTCATGCATAAGAAACAGTTCCCAGGAGTGGACGATTTTTCGGCTTGTTACTATGTGGACCCACGCTCATACAAGGATGCTGTTCTGTGTATAGTTGTAAGAGGAGCATTCCCAGGACAAAAGAGGCAGTCGCAGCCAATGATTATATTTTCCCTACGGACAAGGAATCCTCTTAGTAAATGTCACACAGCAAATAGCAGGGGAAGTTACATCCGTACTTACATAATAATAAGCAGCAACCGGCCTCCAAACTTGAACCAACGATCTGTGGACACACCTTCCAATAGTAACCAATGGCCACTGGAAACAGAAAAGCTTTAACAGGGAAAAGCAATTAGATATACTAGGCTAGAAACCCAGTGAATTTTCTGCAGCTTTCTTTTACAGGATATGCATTCTCGCTCCCAAGGCCTGTTTATAATGGCCAATACTGCACAAAAAACACCTAGCAGAGGGTTATTCAGCCACAAGATATCTGCACAAATAAAATACTCCAAAGGTGTAGGAGTTAGTTTAAAATAGAGCAAATAGAGCAACTAGTTTCAAAATGTAATATCTTTTTCAAGCTCTCAAGCTTGAAAAAGATATTACATTTTGAAACTAGTTGCTCTTGTGGCTGAATAACCCTCTGCTAGGTGTTTTTTGTGCAGTATTGGCCATTATAAACAGGCCTTGGGAGCGAGAATGCATATCCTGTAAAAGAAAGCTACAAAAAATTCACTGGGTTTCTAGCCTAGTATATCTAATTGCTTTTCCCTGTTAAAGCTTTTCTGTTTCCAGTGGCCATTGGTTACTATTGGAAGGTGTGTCCACAGATCGTTGGTTCAAGTTTGGAGGCCGGTTGCTGCTTATTATTATGTAAGTACGGATGTAACTTCCCCTGCTAATTGCTGTGTGACATTTACTAAGAGGATTCCTTGTCCGTAGGGAAAATACCATCATTGGCTGCGACTGCCTCTTTTGTCTTGGGAACGCTCCTCTTACAACTATACACAGAACAGCATCCTTGTATGAGCGTGGGTCCACATAGTAACAAGCCGAAAAATCGTCCACTCCTGGGAACTGTTTCTTATGCATGAACTTTTGGTTTAAGGAGTTTTTTATACTAATTTTCTTTTTTTCTTAATTTTGTGATTTATTATTGTATGTCTTGAATAGGTCGACCTATATTGTAATAAAGTTTTTTATATATAGATATGCAATTCTAGTAATTGTTGCTGGCATCTTCTATAGAATTGAATTTTTTCACATAGAATTTTTTTCATATATAATTTTTTCCAATTTTGAAAAGATTTTTTTCACACATAATTCATAATTCACAATTTATAT
This sequence comes from Bombina bombina, assembly GCF_027579735.1. Classification (NCBI taxonomy): domain Eukaryota; kingdom Metazoa; phylum Chordata; class Amphibia; order Anura; family Bombinatoridae; genus Bombina; species Bombina bombina. The sequence goes on along the minus strand of NC_069504.1, from coordinate 938,168,617 downwards.
TTACATGTATTATACATATTGCCTATTATAGTAGTATCATATTAGTATCAGGTTAGGTGTTTTATTATTTTATATATTCTATAATCCTTACTCTTAAGCTGGTTTCAGCGCTCCCTAGTGCTTTGTATTTTGTATTGATTAGTCCTGTAGGTCTTTGAGGGTAACCTATTTTTTCTAGTTGGAGTTTGCAGTAATTTATATTTTTTGGCGCTGGTCACTTAAGTCTATTTTTTTGATAAATAGCATAGTTCCCAAATATAAAATAACCAAAGTAAACTTAAGCATAAGAGATTCTATTATGGAACATCTACTCAAAAATATAGTTATGCGTAGGAACCATTAGTCATTCAAACCCAAGAGGGGCTGAAAGAGAGGAGGTCACTTGCGTCAGGGTTAGAGGTACTATCCCATCACAATGCTACACAGTGTCGGGATTAAAAGGTACTTGAGTGTGATATTGGAACTCCTCCTGTTGAACCTCTATACTGGTGGATGCTTCTCCCTCGTGGCCATAGCTACTCCGGAATATAGACTGCAGGTTGTAGAATTGGCATGTCATTTTGTGATCAAGGTTCTCTAAGAAAGCTCTCAGATCGCTGTATAGGTCCTCCATAGTGGGGTATGAAAGCTGACAAGTATTGGCCGGCCAAACTAGCTTATAGTTGTGAGAAAAGAAATGGCTTGTAAAATGGTGCTTCGCACCTCATGGCTGCACTGAAGAATATGTATTATCCCTCCATCTTCAGCGGTGTTAAGTTTCTGATCCTTGTAGCGTGATAAACAGATAGTAGGGGTCTTTTGCAGAATATTAGAGCAAGAGAAAAGTATTTGAGGACTTATGTTAATTAATAAATCCATATAATCTAGTCTCATAGTCTCATAGCCAGGAGCTGCAGAAAAACACGTCTGATCCCCAGAGTAGTTGGCTCCGCCCCCCTATTGGTCAATTTCTTAACCAACGTGACCATATAGGTGTAATATTTATTATACAATGGCAACATAAGCTGTTCACATGTGTAAGAACGTGTATTTCCCAGAAATCTTAGAAAACTTTTATTTCTTTTGGTTTTTACTGTGAGAAGAAAGTTGATATAGCTTCCTCCGGAGATTCTGGTATTTAGAAGAAGACTCGCAACTCAAACTTCTCCTATCAACAGAATGTTGTACTTGTTTATCTTGTACTTGATTACAACGAAAATATATATGATAGTCGAGTCAAGCAAACCCCCTGTTCCCAAAAAAAATTATTGGCAAAAATACTGATGCTGTGAGTACTCAAGCACCAACCAAGAAAGATATTGAATCATGCAAAAACGTTTCAATGATATCAAACGAAAGCCAAAATCTCAAAAGAGAAGCAATATGCACATGGTACAAGCGGCGGCCAACCTTATGTCACAGATTAGACAGACTTTGAAAAAAAGTCCTCCAGAGTCTGGGTACGGAAGTCATCGAGGGCATCACTGATGACTGTGATAGTGATATTCGAGGTAAATATAAATTAAATTTATATGTATCTTTTAATTTTCAAAAATAAATATTTTTTTTGAGTTCATATTAACGCTTCAAAATTAATTTTAAAACGGTTATGTGATGTGTTACATTTTTAAATACTTTTCACCATTAATGCTATGGAACAGAATCACATAGCTGTTGTGTATGTGGAAAAATTATATGATTGTGCATCATAACAATAGCTATAGAATTGAAGGTGGTAGTTCATGTGCGCCATACTCATGCCCTTTAATGTCACTAATGCTATATACAAATTTATTTTACTCGATTTATTGTTCGGCCTATTTTTTTTTTTCCAACAATGCTACATACAACCATTGAACTAATGTTATTCAATTGTAACCATTTTAATGAACAATTTTCAAATTAATGTGTGCCATACTAATGAACTTTTAACAAAAATGCTATATACATTCCTCAGTAAAATGCATTGTCTTGAGTGACACATTAGTCCTCTTCTCAATAATACTACATACTTACCAGAGTAAATTGATATTTTTAGTGGGCAACAATAATGTCCTTTCTGTCAACAATGCTCCATGCATCATCATTAAACAATGCTATTTTATTTGTGACACAATAATGTACCTTTAGCATTAAATTTACATATTTCCCCCCTTAATATGCTAGTTCATGTGAGCCACTTTGATTTAATAATATCACTAATGCTACATCCATCCAAAATTAAAATGATAGTTAATGTGTTCCACATAGATGTTATTTTTTTACTATTGCTGCATAAATACACCTATACAATGGTGGTTTATGTGTGCCACACTAATGTACCTTTCTCACTAATGCTACATACAGACCCCAGTGAAATGGTCGTTGATTTGTTTAAAAAAAATCATTTTATAACAATTATTCTGGCTTTACTGGAAATAATGGATTTTTTTTTTTGTTTATTTATTTATTTTTTTGTATTTTTGACTGTAATAATGAAGAATGAAAAGTTTGTGTTAATTAAAATACTTATTTTATGACTAGTAAAAACCTAGGAAAAACCTAGGAAAAACGGAGTTCCGGAGGAGGAGCCTGAGGAGGAGGAGCCTGCGTTCAGGTTGTGCAACGCAAGCACCTGTGTCCTGCAGGAAACCCACTGGCGGTGATTCCTCGCGCGCCACGGCCCTCTGCAACCGAGGGGAAGACACCTGCATCTGGCTCGAACTGTGTACCGAGCCCTGAGGGATTCCCGCAGCGCCCGTCACCTGCGCTGTCTTAACACAGCTTAACTCAGAAGCCCCACGCAGGACACCGCGTGCAGGAGCTACTCTGAGCCCCACCACCTTTAGCGGCAGTCCCCCCTCTCCCACCGAAGCTGCGTGAGAGGGGGTAGATAGCCCGAAGATACCCGTCTGCTTAGAGGATATCGAGCAACTCTCTTCAGCCCTCCCCCCCCACCGGTGCTGCGCAGGGGGAGAGGAAACTTGAAACAAACACAGCACGGTCTGTTTGCAGCCCAGGAGTGTGCCCGTTCGCCTTGCGGTTGGGTCCGGCAGGACCGGCGGGACTGGCGGGTCCATAGGTATCTGTCTCCTTACTGGCTTACTGCCCAGGATCCCTCCTCTACCATCACTACACCTTTTCAGAATCTGGAGCTTTGGAGGAAAGGGAGCAGAATCGCCACTGTCTCTTGCCCCCCTGGATGAAGAGGCCGGCCACCTGTGATCAGCGTTCACAAGCATACAAGAGTCAACGGCTAACATTGAAGGTGGTATCCTCGAAGAGGGGTGAGTGCAGAACAGTTATAAGCCTGCTCTCTTATCTTATTCTACACACATGCACCTTGTGAGCGAGTCTGGCTGCAAAGGCACCTAAGGATTGTTGACTTCTCTTTGTTTCCCTGTTAGCAGTTAACACTAAGCTAAAAAGGCAAAAACTGGATGGAACTATAAACAGGCACAAACTGTGGCCCTAGTTACCTGTTTAAATTTCTTGAACTTGTAGGTGAACTCAAGGGGGTGTTTTTGTAAAATTCCCCTTCAAAATAACTTTTTTTGAGCCAAGGCCTGTATCTACTGGGTTTCAGTGTCCGAAGGTTTGGATTCTTTTGGAAAAATCCTATCTGCCCCAAAGTTAAAGCTATTGCCCTAAAAAGGGTGATCTGGGTCTTTGTAGCACTATCTGCAAATATATGAGGAACATTATTGTGTAAAAATAACTGGACAAGTTTTTTGGACACGGCAAGGGGGGACTAGGGGGGACTATTCCTCTTAAATCTTTACTCCCTAAGACACAATGATAACATGATACAGCTTTGCTAAGATAAGCATGTTCTTAAGCTATTGTTTTTTTTTTCTTTGCTTGAAGTAATTAGTATTGGAGTACAGGTTTTGATATATTAATTCAGTTAATAGCTCTGAAGCATGAACAGTTAAAACTATACTGAAAGTATATAAGTATATAACTCTCCTATTTTCTTTTCTTTGCTCTCATACATGTATTGTGAGGTTGATCAATATGTCTCAAATTGAGGGTGATTATTAATTCACTTTTTCCTTTAAATAACAAATACTCTTATATGTCTTAAAAAGTCAGTGCCATCCTTAGGGTTAAAACTAATATAGGCAAAGCTAATATTACCCTGTGCACACTGTACTCTATCTGAGATATCTAAGCCTAGAAGGCTCCCATTGGGGAAAACCTTAATGGTCCAAAAGGTGCATTAAATCACTAGAGGGCTCTGTTCTAGTTTAAACGTAGCAATCTTATAGTTTATTTTCTGGGAGAGAATAACCCTGGTCGGCCTAGATCACTTCTTTTCTTCACAGTCACTACTAGAACATTTCTTTATATTTTTCTTGGATCCTTCACTTTTTTCTTCACCCCCCTTCTTTTTTTTTTTTTTTCTCTTCACTTAGGCACTTATCCACTTGAGTTCACTGCATTATTATCACCTTAAGTCACAGCACATTTTTTCTACCCCACAGGAGGGAGGGAGGGAGACGGAGGAGAGGGGGGATTGACCAATTGGCTCTCTCTCTCTCTCTCCCCCACTCTGCCTCCCCCTCCTCCCCTTTTTTTTTTTTTTCTTCCCCCTTCCACTCACTCCTCACTTCAGTCCTTAGCCGCACTTATTTATGGATAGATTTTTAAATCCACCAACCACTCACAAAAGCACTCCGCCGGCCATGGCTTCCAGAGCCAAGGATAGGAAGAACAAAGCCCCATCAGAAACCTCGGTTGAACTGCACCCTGAACCTAGTTCTACCAGAAGGTTCAGCGTGGGCACAGACTCGCAAGGGCTAGTGAATAGTATCTCGGAAGCTCTAAATCCAAAATTTGAATTACTTCGGATAGAAATAAAACAAGATCTTAACTTGCTCTCTAATGAGGTTAAACAATTTATGATGAGAATCGAAGAAGCGGAGCAAAGAGTCTCCGACCTCGAAGATCTCACATCAGTTCAAAGCACTAAAATACAGGCAAATACTAGTTCTATTAGGGAATTACAGAACAAGATCGAAGATCTAGAAAATCGATCAAGAAGGAATAATGTCAGGATAATAGGGGTCCCTGAAACTTCAGATTATTTAGATCTTCAGAAATTTGCAGCTGAATCTCTCCCTAAGCTACTAAACTTCCCACAAGAGTTGCTACCCCTGGTAATAGAGAGAGCCCATAGACTGGGGAGAATAAGGGACGTAGAAGGAAACAAAGCTAGGCCCAAACCTATAATTGTACGATATTTGAGCTATCAAGATAAGCTCAGAATCATGCAATTATCACGTAAGAATTTGCCTGTGCTTTTGGATGGCACTAAAATATCAATCTTTCAAGACATTGCATATGCTACCTCTCTGAAAAGAAGAGAACTCACCCCAATATGCGGCAGACTAATTAAAGAAGGCATTTTTGCCACTGTACTATATCCGGCCAAACTTAAAATAGAATTTCAGGGCCACATATATTTTTATGCGGAGGCAGAAAAGTTTTTTATGGAAAAAGTTGCTAAATAGGATAACAGGTTTATTAGTAGTCTAAATATACTTACTCATATTTCTGATAAACAAAAATGATTGGTTCTGTTTTCTTTTCTTTTTCTTTTTCTGCACTAAGTCTTAAGGAGAATTATTTTTCTGGGGACGGGGATGGGAGGGCAATACATTTATTTTTTCTTTTAAGAGGGAGAGAGAGAGATAAGAGAGAGGAGGGAAAATTCCCTCCCTTCTCTTTTTCCCCCTTTTTTTTTTTTTTTTTTCTCCCTCTTCTTCAAATCTATCATGTTATTATTTGTTTATATGTTAATTATTTACATCCTATCCTCAAATTTCTTTTTAAGCGATGTCTAAAATAGGTAAATTCATTTTAACGTCCTGGAATGTTGGGGGTATCTCCTCTCCAATAAAGCGCAAGGCTATAGTTTCGCAGCTGAGGAAACATAACACCGATATATCTTTCATACAAGAGACTCATCTTAATGCAGATGAATCGACTAAACTAAAAACCTCTTGAGTGAAAGAGGTATTCTATGTACCTAGCATTGGTAGGAAGCGGGAGTGGCTATTTTACTGGGGAAGAGACTATCCTACGAAATATTAGCGAAATATCTTGACTCAAATAGTAGAATTTTAATTTTGAAGATCAAACTGGCAAATTCTGTCTATATACTCTGTAATATTTATGCCCCCAATAACTTTGACTCTAAATTTTGGGACTCGGTCCAAACTAATATTCTACAAATGGGGGAAGGGATTGTCATATTAGCAGGGGACTTCAATATGGTACCTCAAATACCCATTGACAGGCATAGGGGGGGAAAAAATACCTGCTCGCAATCTAAGAGAGATAAGCTAGAGGCCAGAATGTTTAGAACTTTAGAGAGCAGCTTGGCTCTTAAAGATTTATGGAGATTACAACATCCAGATCAAAGAGACTATACGTGCAAGGCCAGAAACGCCAACTCTCTTTCAAGAATAGACTTATTTCTAGTTAGTGATAAAGTTATAAAGATAGGCTCTACTACTAAGATTGCACAAATAACCATTTCAGACCATGCCCCAATCTTACTAGAGATCCCTATCTGTGGTAAAATGCACCCCTCACGGCGGTTTTTCTTCCCAAAATTTTTATCATGCAATTTAAAGTTTAAAAACTGGCTAATGAATAAAATGAACGAATATTTTTCTTTAAATTTGTGCTCAGTCAATAATCCAATTTCTTTATGGGAAGCGGGTAAAGCCGTAATGAGGGGGGAGATTATTGCATATATGGTCAAACTAAAAAAGAAAACCAGTCTTAGACAGAATCAAGCATTTAAAGCCTTGACCAATTCTTATAACAGATATTTATCCCATCCCACCCCTCTAAATTGGAGACAATACTCTAATGCCAAGAGAGAGAGAGATACCTTACTGATCCACAACACGGTCCAAGCCGACTTAAGATCTCAAGCAAAGTTCTATCGCCATGGGGACAAAGCTGGTAAATTCTTGGCCAGTCTATATAAGAATGTACAAGGGAATTCCTCAATTGACTCATTGCTAGAATCTGACTCTTTGATTAATGATTCGAAAGAAATACTAGAAACTTTCTCAGATTACTATAAAGGAATTTATTCCTTTAAGGAATCTAATATGGTAGTCTCAAGAGATTTCTGGGAAGGCCTGGACCACCCAGTTCTTACGGAAGAGGCATTAAATAAAATTAATACCCCTATATCGGACCAAGAGATCCTTCAAACCATTAAGGAACTCCGACCAGACAAAGCTCCTGGGCCAGACTCATTGCCTAATGAGTTTTACAAGTTGCTGGCACCGATTGTCACCCCACACTTAAAGACACTCTTTAATTACTTTTACATAGAAAGGAACCCTATTCCTATATACTTCTCCGCCTCCACGACCTCACTGATATTAAAGCAAGGTAAAAATCCTCTAAAAAAGGAGGCCTATTGGCCCATAGCATTACTAAACTCTGATTACAAATTTCGATCTCTAGATTGCATCTGCCCAGGAGATATGGTGGCATGGCTTTACCAGCTCGAACTGTGATAGATTGGCTATTAAATAAGAATTACTTCATGAATAACATTCTTGAAATAAACATATTATATCCGTATAAGCCTACAGCGTTAATTCACTGCCCACTGCACCTGATTCCTAAGGAAGTGAAATGCCTTAGTTCTATATACACAATAATACAATCTTGGAGAAAATTAGGACACAAATTAGGCATAGACCTATCCATTTCGAAATTTCAAGGATTATGTGGCAATCCGGAATTTCAAAGAGGTACCCAATCGCAGGTCTTCCAGGGATGGAATAGCCTCGGATTGACTTACCTCACACAATTTATAAATCAGGAGGCCTGCCTAATTAAAACTTTTGAGACCTTAAAACATGAATTTGAACTAAGCAATAAAGACTTCTTCGCGTACCTACAGGCTAGGCATTATCTTTTCTCGCTTATCAGCAAATATGGCTGGTCCTGGTCTTGGGGGAAACTAGATAGCTGGCCTATTCTGGTTAAAAATAACCTATTCTCCATCTCAACTTGGTATAACTTGCTGGTCAGCCAGAAAGGTGAATCTAATCTGGAGTATATAACGCAAATGGGAAGTGAAAAAAGTACAATATGAAATCATACGATAGGGTGCGCTATACTAATGCACAAGAATGTGCTAACGTGTCAAAAATAATAAGTTCAAAATATGGATCTAATAGTGATCATGAATTGTAATATTGTGTTAGTATTGGCACCTATATGAATATAAGCACAAAAGAAATACAATGTTTATAAGTGTGTATACCTAAGAAACTGAATGTGTCTAGTTAAGTGAATATGTGGCTTCACATAAATGGTGGTGTGTACTCAAAAAAACTTCATCCCAAACAAAGTGCATACGTATGAATCAAGTGATAAAATATTGCATGTATTGACAATAAATTGAATATAATAAAATAATGAAATAAAAAAATGATGAAAAAATATATAAAAATACAAACGATTTCACATAAAGTGCAGAGTCAATGATAGATAGGTGAAATCAACACTGTTGGAATCAAAAATTCTGGAAGGCTGCTCCACTCCAAACCGGTGGTAAATCGGGTGAACTGAAAAATTGAAAACACAAAGAGAGAGCGCCTAATGGTGTAATATCGTCAAGATCAAAAGTGATACAAACATAAAAAGTATCTGCCAAGTGGATACTCACAAAGAGCTTAGCACTCGCAAGTAGTGCATACAGGCGGGCTGACCTTTGTACAGCAGTCAGTACGCTGAATGTGTGGAAGTTGTGTCGGAAATCTGTTATGATAGAAAAAGAACACAGAAGACCAATGGTGCAATATCGTCTAAATCCAAATGGACACGGCAAAAGAACACAGTTTCAGCAAGATGTATACTCACAATGGAGTTGGCACTCGCAAGTAGTGCATTTAGGCAGGCTGACCTTCATACAGCAGTCAGCACGCTGATTGTTTGTAGCTGTAGCTGTTATCGGCTTAGGCTTGTCCTCTGCACACCAGCGTGTGTACTGAATTCTCAGCTGTGGCTCAACTGTTTGCTGAGGGAAGGAAATCCTCTAGGTATGACGTGAACACACCAAAAAATGCACCTGAGGCTTGTTGAAGGCTCAGAATACACAAGGTGCATACAAATTGTTGTTCAGTTTAGTAGGTCACAGAATAAAAACGGGTGACTAAAATGTTTTTGAAATTGCCAATAAAAAAGGAAGTCAGCGGACAAAATGTTAGGTAAAAATAATTTAAAATAAATTTATTTAAGAGCTAAATACAACGCGTTTCTTGGCCGATAAAGCTCACTGGCCATTTCATCAGGTAAGTATATAAGTATAGCGGGAAAACCACATTTAAAAATACATAGGAAGGTCATGATTGGTTGGTACATCCACCAATAAATAACCGGACATTTTGTTACATTTAAAATACAATATTTCGCTGACATCCTAACAAAATACTTTAGTTACATGCAATAACAAGAATGAAAATGGTGTGTACATGGAAACAATGTAATAAATATTGTGTAATTTAGATACCGCAGAAGAAACCTTTTGCTCTTTAGCTAGAGAGTACAAAATACTAAGCAGCTCGTTATGATCCTGCCGTAGTGGAGGAGATGGTCAAAAAATTGTAGGGACACATGAGGCTACAAGAACTATAGCAGTGAAACATCAAATTGATAATTCCACTGTTTAGAATACATAATATAATATATGCCCTAATCAAAGTCTTCCGTGTCATAAACAAGTGTCTGCAACTGTATCATGAGTGACAAAGAAATGGACCTAAATAAGTATGTTGACGCTCACTAATTGAGACACAATTTATTTTATATATATATATATATATATATATATATATATATATATATATATATATATATATATATATATATATATATATATATATATATATATATACATTTGATATGGTATAATATGATTCTTGTACCTGCAATATATAGTACAATATAACTAATACTATGTACTTTGGAGTAGAATTAGCATGTATTATGTGTGTTCTATTTTAAACTTAACACCACAGGTAGACTATTTTCTGCCTGTGTTGGATATACAGACAATCGAGTAGAACATTTGATAATATTGTGTTCATTAGTTAAATGCTGCCAAATCCAAGTTTGAATTCAAACCTGAAGGCCACAGAGTATTCAACTTGTGAATCCAAAAGGATTCACGTTGTCTTAATTTAATAATTCTATTGTAATCTGTTGAAGGAGGTATATAGTCTATAGGATAAAATTTGAAAATTTCAGGATTGCCCTGATGCTTATTAAGGCAATGTTCTGGTATACTATGTTTTACCTTTTTCTTTTTACAATTTTTACAATTGCGTAAATGTTCTCCCCACCTGGTTCTGGCTTTCTTGAGGTACGACCCACGTATTGGGCCCCACAAATACATTCAAGGACATAAATTACAAAGATAGAATTACAATTTAAGAATTTTTTAATGGGAAAAATTTCCCCAGTGATTTTAGAGGAAAAATTTTCATACCAGATGGTATATATTTGCAAGTATTACAGCCTCTTTTCCCACATTTGTAGACTCCTATATGACTAAGAAAATTTGTATTGTTATTGGATTTTTTGTTAGAAAAAATATGTTTGAATTTTTTACTGGGAGCTAGCTTGCTCCTCAGAGTAGGAGCCCTGGTATATATGATTATGGGTTAACTATCTACTAAATTTTTCAAGATGGGATCTCTAAGTATTATTGGCCAATGTTTGTTCAGAATCTGTCTAATCTGTTTGTAATTATTATTGTATTGAGTGATAAACAAAGGTTTCGCTGAAAAATTATCATTCTCTCTTTTTTTAGGGATCTTATTCTTGTTGAGTAAAGTGTCACTATCTAGGAGTCTGGCCTTGTCTCTACAAGTTATCAAAAGGTGGTTAGGATATCCTTTGTCAAGGAATCTTTGATAGATGATTTTACTCTGCAAGTCAAAGGATTCTAGCGATGAACAATTGCGTCTGATTCTCTCGAATTGACTAAAAGGGATGTTTGATAGCCAGTTGATATGATGATTACTTTTGAAGTTTAAATAACTGTTGCTGTCTACTTTCTTGAAAAATGTTTTTGAACAAAGATTTCCTGACTGGTCCCAACTTAATGTGAGATCTAGAAAATCTATTGTCTGCTTGTTGATATCAGCAGTGAAAGACAAACCAAAATCATTTTGGTTGAGTGAAGCAGCAAATAATGTTGCTGAGGAAAGGTCACCTCTCCATAGAAAGATCAAGTCATCAATGTAGCGGCCATAGAACACCAGACTCGCCCCAGCAGGGGAATTATAGATGTAAATATCCTCAAAATTGCCCATAAAAATGTTAGCAAAGCTAGGGGCGAATCTGGTGCCCATGGCCGTACCTTTGATTTGCAAATAAAATAAATCCTGAAACAAAAAATAATTGTGTTGTAAAATAAATCTAATACATTCTATAATATACTATTTTTGGAAGTGAGGCATATAGTGATCTTCATTTAATTTCAACAAGATTGTCTGTAAACCTAATTCATGAGATATGTTAGAATAGAGAGAACTAACGTCACAGGTGATCCATACTAGGTCACCATTATTCTTAAAGTCCTTAATTTTATTGAGTAAATACGTACTGTCTTTGATATAGGATCTGAGGCCAACAACATGTTTCTGTAAAAAAATGTCAATATAGTAAGATAGATTATATGTTAAGTTATCTATCCCGGCGATAATTGGTCGGCCAGGGGGGTGTTTTTGATCCTTATGGATTTTTGGCAAATGATAATAATGTGCCACACTAGGGTTAGTAACTTTAAGAAAATGTCTTTCATCTTTATTTAAAATGTTGAGATTGGAGCCTCCTTCAATCAATATATGATATTCTTTTAGAAAGATAGATGTGGGGTCTGTTTTTAGGACTCTATAGTAGTTATTGTCATTCAGGATCCGTTTGGCCTCTGATAAGTAATCACAAAGATCTTGTATCACTATTCCTCCTCCCTTGTCAGCATCCCGTATGATGATATTGGGGTTGTCTGCAAGGGAGGAGACTGCCTTCCTTTCGCCTAGTAGTTTGTAAAAATTCTTTTTCGACAATTTTGAAGAAATTTTTTCAAGGTCGTCAATTACTAAATTATGATAAATTTCAACATATTGGCTACATCCCAATGGAGGAGAGAATGATGATTTCATTTTTACGTCAGTGTGAATGACACTTTCAAAAAGTTGATCAGTAAGAGAATTAATAGAACCTTGGGTAGAGATAACCATATTCATATTGTCAGTGAGAATGCAGATAGTATCATTCTCCAAAAGATTATGTTTTTTGAGATTTTTTTGGGCAAAATATTTTTGCAATGACAGTTTCCTGGTAAATCTATTTAAGTCTACAAAGAGGTTGAAGATATTATGGGGATTGGGTGGACAAAATGATAGACCCTTGTGAAGGATTCTTTTCTCCTCTATGGATAAGATGTGTGATGATAAATTGAAAATGCCCTTATCTAATTTGTTGTGTTTTTCTTTCTTGGTGGCAATGCCTCTACCTCTTGTGCCTCTTGGTCTAAATGAAGAGGCCTTTTTCTGGGATTTGATTCTTCTATTATTGCTCTTCGATGGTGGGGGGCATGGTCTAAAAAAGGCAAGGAAGTGGAGGTAGTGTTGTTTCTGGGTGTACGCTCTGTGAAAACATTGTCTTCTGTTACAGAGGACAAAGGTTGGAAACGATTCGAATGGAAGTATTGGTTCTGATTTTGATTATAATTAGTCTTGGGATAATTATCTTTATAGGTATACTGATTAGTTTGGATAGGTGAATCGTAATTCTGATAATTATCAAATCTACTATTCTCTCTAGGTTGTCTTTTATTTCCATAATAGGAATTATTGTTATGGGTCCTATGGTTGTTATAATGATTTCTAGGTGGAAAATATGATTGGTGGGGAGATTGTTGTCTGTGCCAAGTGTCATATTGGTTGTCATTATATCTGTTATAATATTGTAAATTTTGCTGTTCCCTATCTCTGTGTATATATGTGTTAGATTTTCTATATTGGTTTGTTGGTTTGGTATGATAATAGCTATTTGGCTTGTAATTATCCTTATAGTTCCTATTATTATTTCTATGATGAACCGTAGTCCAATTTTCACCTGGTTCAGGTCTATTTGGTCTGTGTGGGGCATTGGTCACAGTAGGTTGATCTATGTCATATGATCTTTGATCTGTATTTCTTTGACTCTCAGAGTTCTGAATTTCTGAGTTAGAAGGTTGTGTGTGATTATAGCTATATATTCTATCATTAATGTAGTCCTCATTGTCCCTTTCCAATTTTTTGTTTTTTGATTGGACAAGTTCCTCTTGGAATTTGTCTGTTCTTTCATACATGCTTTTCAAAAAACGATCGTAATCAGAACTCTCAACGTGTTTTTCTAATTCTGTTTGTATTTTTTCTATGTTTTCACTACACTGGTCTGCTAAAACAAGTCTGTGTTCTATGAAAGCCTTCATTAGTTCCATAGAGCAATCACTGAGTATTTTATACCATTTTTCCAAAAGTGCAGGGTTATCTTTGAAAGAACAATGTTTTAAAATACGTAATCCTCTGGGGATTTGTTTCAGTTCAATATATTTTTCTAAAGTAGTAAGATCCCACCAATGCCTATGTTCTTTCAAAATTTCTTCTTCTAAAGAATGAAATAAACTTTTCATAGATTTAGTGGTGTCAGAATCTGATTGTAAAACAATGGTGGCTGGTTTTCCTAATAGATTGTAAGCTGCTCTAATCTTATTTATATCCTCTTTGGACTGCATATTGTTACTACAAGGTGGAATGTGTTTATCTAAATGTGAATCAATATACTCAAGGTGTGAAAAAGGTGCTGCACTCCTATAAGTTAACCAACAAAAAGGAAGTGAAAAAAGTATGATATGAAATCATACGATAGGGTGCGCTATACTAATGCACAAGAATGTGCTAACGTGTCAAAAATAATAAGTTCAAAATATGGATCTAATAGTGATCATGAATTGTAATATTGTGTTAGTATTGGCACCTATATGAATATAAGCACAAAAGAAATACAATGTTTATAAGTGTGTATACCTAAGAAACTGAATGTGTCTAGTTAAGTGAATATGTGGCTTCACATAAATGGTGGTGTGTACTCAAAAAAACTTCATCCCAAACAAAGTGCATACGTATGAATCAAGTGATAAAATATTGCATGTATTGACAATAAATTGAATATAATAAAATAATGAAATAAAAAAAATTATGAAAAAATATATAAAAATACAAACGATTTCACATAAAGTGCAGAGTCAATGATAGATAGGTGAAATCAACACTGTTGGAATCAAAAATTCTGGAAGGCTGCTCCACTCCAAACTGGTGGTAAATCGGGTGAACTGAAAAATTGAAAACACAAAGAGAGAGTGCCTAATGGTGTAATATCGTCAAGATCAAAAGTGATACAAACATAAAAAGTATCTGCCAAGTGGATACTCACAAAGAGCTTAGCACTCGCAAGTAGTGCATACAGGCGGGCTGACCTTTGTACAACAGTCAGTACGCTGAATGTGTGGAAGTTGTGTCGGAAATCTGTTATGATAGAAAAAGAACACAGAAGACCAATGGTGCAATATCGTCTAAATCCAAATGGACACGGCAAAAGAACACAGTTTCAGCAAGATGTATACTCACAATGGAGTTGGCACTCGCAAGTAGTGCATTTAGGCAGGCTGACCTTCATACAGCAGTCAGCACGCTGATTGTTTGTAGCTGTAGCTGTTATCGGCTTAGGCTTGTCCTCTGCACACCAGCGTGTGTACTGAATTCTCAGCTGTGGCTCAACTGTTTGCTGAGGGAAGGAAATCCTCTAGGTATGACGTGAACACACCAAAAAATGCACCTGAGGCTTGTTGAAGGCTCAGAATACACAAGGTGCATACAAATTGTTGTTCAGTTTAGTAGGTCACAGAATAAAAACGGGTGACTAAAATGTTTTTGAAATTGCCAATAAAAAAGGAAGTCAGCGGACAAAATGTTAGGTAAAAATAATTTAAAAGAAATTTATTTAAGAGCTAAATACAACACGTTTCTCGGCCGATAAAGCTCACTGGCCGTTTCATCAGGTAAGTATATAAGTATAGCGGGAAAACCACATTTAAAAATACATAGGAAGATGAAAGAAATTTTCTTAAAGTTAGCAACCCTAGTGTGGCACATTATTATCATTTGCCAAAAATCCATAAGGATCAAAAACACCCCCCTGGCCGACCAATTATCGCCGGGATAAATAACTTAACATATAATCTATCTTACTATATTGACCTTTTTTTACAGAAACATGTTGTTGACCTCAGATCCTATATCAAAGACAGTACGTATTTTCTCAATAAAATTAAGGACTTTAAGAATAATGGTGACCTAGTATGGATCACCTGTGACGTTAGTTCTCTCTATTCTAACATATCTCATGAATTAGGTTTACAGACAATCTTGTTGAAATTAAATGAAGATCACTATATGCCTCACTTCCAAAAAGAGTATATTATAGAATGTATTAGATTTATTTTACAACACAATTATTTTTTGTTTCAGGATTTATTTTATTTGCAAATCAAAGGTACGGCCATGGGCACCAGATTCGCCCCTAGCTTTGCTAACATTTTTATGGGCATTTTTGAGGATATTTACATCTATAATTCCCCTGCTGGGGCGAGTCTGGTGTTCTATGGCCGCTACATTGATGACTTGATCTTTCTATGGAGAGGTGACCTTTCCTCAGCAACATTATTTGCTGCTTCACTCAACCAAAATGATTTTGGTTTGTCTTTCACTGCTGATATCAACAAGCAGACAATAGATTTTCTAGATCTCACATTAAGTTGGGACCAGTCAGGAAATCTTTGTTCAAAAACATTTTTCAAGAAAGTAGACAGCAACAGTTATTTAAACTTCAAAAGTAATCATCATATCAACTGGCTATCAAACATCCCTTTTAGTCAATTCGAGAGAATCAGACGCAATTGTTCATCGCTAGAATCCTTTGACTTGCAGAGTAAAATCATCTATCAAAGATTCCTTGACAAAGGATATCCTAACCACCTTTTGATAACTTGTAGAGACAAGGCCAGACTCCTAGATAGGGACACTTTACTCAACAAGAATAAGATCCCTAAAAAAAGAGAGAATGATAATTTTTCAGCGAAACCATTGTTTATCACTCAATACAATAATAATTACAGATTAGACAGATTCTGAACAAACATTGGCCAATAATACTTAGAGATCCCATCTTGAAAAATGTAGTAGATAGTTATCCCAAAATCGTATATACCAGGGCTCCTACTCTGAGGAGCAAGCTAGCTCCCAGTAAAAAAGTCAAACATATTTTTTCTAACAAAAAATCCAATAACAATACAAATTTTCTTAGTCATATAGGAGTCTACAAATGTGGGAAAAGAGGCTGTAATACTTGCAAATATATACCATCTGGTATGAAAAATGTTTCCTCTAAAATCACTGGGGAAATTTTTCCCATTAAAAAATTCTTAAATTGTAATTCTATCTTTGTAATTTATGTCCTTGAATGTATTTGTGGGGCCCAATACGTGGGTCGTACCTCAAGAAAAGCCAGAACCAGGTGGGGAGAACATTTACGCAATTGTAAAAATTGTAAAAAGAAAAAGGTAAAACATAGTATACCAGAACATTGCCTTAATAAGCATCAGGGCAATCCTGAAATTTTCAAATTTTATCCTATAGACTATATACCTCCTTCAACAGATTACAATAGAATTATTAAATTAAGACAACGTGAAACCTTTTGGATTCACAAGTTGAATACTCTGTGGCCTTCAGGTTTGAATTCAAACTTGGATTTGGCAGCATTTAACTAATGAACACAATATTATCAAATGTTCTACTCGATTGTCTGTATATCCAACACAGGCAGAAAATAGTCTACCTGTGGTGTTAAGTTTAAAATAGAACACACACAATACATGCTAATTCTACTCCAAAGTACATAGTATTAGTTATATTGTACTATATATTGCAGGTACAAGAATCATATTATACCATATCAAATGTATATATATATATATATATATATATAAAATAAATTGTGTCTCAATTAGTGAGCGTCAACATACTTATTTAGGTCCATTTCTTTGTCACTCATGATACAGTTGCAGACACTTGTTTATGACACGGAAGACTTTGATTAGGGCATATATTATATTATGTATTCTAAACAGTGGAATTATCAATTTGATGTTTCACTGCTATAGTTCTTGTAGCCTCATGTGTCCCTACAATTTTTTGACCATCTCCTCCACTACGGCAGGATCATAACGAGCTGCTTAGTATTTTGTACTCTCTAGCTAAAGAGCAAAAGGTTTCTTCTGCGGTATCTAAATTACACAATATTTATTACATTGTTTCCATGTACACACCATTTTCATTCTTGTTAGTGCATGTAACTAAAGTATTTTGTTAGGATGTCAGCGAAATATTGTATTTTAAATGTAACAAAATGTCCGGTTATTTATTGGTGGATGTACCAACCAATCATGACCTTCCTATGTATTTTTAAATGTGGTTTTCCCGCTATACTTATATACTTACCTGATGAAACGGCCAGTGAGCTTTATCGGCCGAGAAACGCGTTGTATTTAGCTCTTAAATAAATTTCTTTTAAATTATTTTTACCTAACATTTTGTCCGCTGACTTCCTTTTTTATTGGCAATTTCAAAAACATTTTAGTCACCCGTTTTTATTCTGTGACCTACTAAACTGAACAACAATTTGTATGCACCTTGTGTATTCTGAGCCTTCAACAAGCCTCAGGTGCATTTTTTGGTGTGTTCACGTCATACCTAGAGGATTTCCTTCCCTCAGCAAACAGTTGAGCCACAGCTGAGAATTCAGTACACACGCTGGTGTGCAGAGGACAAGCCTAAGCCGATAACAGCTACAGCTACAAACAATCAGCGTGCTGACTGCTGTATGAAGGTCAGCCTGCCTAAATGCACTACTTGCGAGTGCCAACTCCATTGTGAGTATACATCTTGCTGAAACTGTGTTCTTTTGCCGTGTCCATTTGGATTTAGACGATATTGCACCATTGGTCTTCTGTGTTCTTTTTCTATCATAACAGATTTCCGACACGACTTCCACACATTCAGCGTACTGACTGCTGTACAAAGGTCAGCCCGCCTGTATGCACTACTTGCGAGTGCTAAGCTCTTTGTGAGTATCCACTTGGCAGATACTTTTTATGTTTGTATCACTTTTGATCTTGACGATATTACACCATTAGGCGCTCTCTCTTTGTGTTTTCAATATATAACGCAAAAATGGAATTTACTATCGCAAGATCTAGACATAGACCCCAACCAGGTTGAAAAGTCTATAGCTACAATAACACAAACTACCTTGTCTGCTAGCTGGAGGAAATCACACATCAAGCTATTGTATAGAGAATTGCTGATTATTGTTTATGCTGTAAATTCAAAACTGAATAAAAAATATAAATAAAAAAAAATAAAAAAATAAATTCTTATTTTATAGGTGTGTCTGCTCAATCGTCCACTTCAGCCTCTATCAAAGCTCCATCTATCTCCATAGGACCTGAACCACGGCATCAAAATCCCATCAAATGAAAAGTTTACAGATGAGACAACATCAACAACATGGGCAATATATATGGTCTACAACAAATACCAGCCATAGCCTATCATCTGCTGATACTGTCCCAGATGTACGGACCAGTACACCAGACACAGCGGTTGGAAGAAGCACCGGTATATTTTTATATTTTTTTATTTATTTATATAGCCTATAAAATTGTTAAAAGGAGCAATATTGGGGGGGGGGTGGAGCTGCCCAGCAACAGAGATGGTCGCATGATCTGGGAGGTCCGTGAATACAACATCCAAGAAAGCCCTATTAACAATAGTATACCTAAAAGATATCTGTACTAAAGGGTAATATTGCAAGGAGAATCCCCGGACATGCTGAAAAGTTTTTGGAAATTGAATGATCTATGCTGAACTGAAAAGCTGCATCTGAGCTGACCACCGCACACTGAAGCGCCATCTTGGATTATTAGTGTACCCAGCAGGGATAACGACCGCTGCACTTAAAAGCACCTGTTAGATTTTGGGCCTCTGCTGTACCATAGCGCCTACTGTGTGTTATAGCACTTACTAATATGGATACACAAGCACCCTTTAACGTATTAAATGAACTACTGGAAGAGCATGGGAGGAAGATGTGTGAGAGGCTTGATGCTCTTATCTGTACGATCCAAACAGCACACATATGTGGCAATGAGATTGTGGGGTACACAAAGATGTGCAGGAACCGCAGAGTAACATAGCACCCACAGCTCTCCAAGTGTACTCTTCTCCACTGACATCAATAGCCACAAGCCTTAGGGCAGAGTTTCCCTTGTCTGAGATCAATTTGCCACTACAAGCAGAGTATACATGTGAAAAGGATTACAACAGGGCGGACCATATAGAGAAGCAGGAACCACAGATCGTTATGGTGCTCGCACATTTTCAAGTACGCTTCTCTATGTCATCGCCAACTACTGCAATCTTACAGAGGAACTGTGTGAGCAGACTGCACGACTCGACACCATGGTGGGGCTTTGTTCACTTGTCTCAGCAGCTCAGCGGGGAAAACTGGCGGATCCTGCAGATGCATCAGGCTACAAAAATGAACTATAATTCCTCCTATGGCCTCCGGTTTGGCATCGGATGAACGTGGCACAGTATTCCTGGGGATAGACCTGCATTAGCAGAGGCTCCCTTAGATAAGACGCTTTACAACGTTTTTTTTTTTTGGTCTGTTTCTTGGCTTGTACTTATACGATTATGAACTAGTACCTGGGACTTCTTTACAATAAAGTTAGGTGTCAGTAACCAGGATCTGCTTAAAAATAACTTCAATTTATACTGTTTGATGGGTCCTTGTTGTATACTATATTTTATATAAGGTATTAATCTAATGTCATGAACAAATATAGTAAGGCGAGTTAGCACTGTTCTGCTCTCATTATATAACATTTTTTTTTAATATGTTAGTAATATTTGTTGCCTATATTTTACTCACTGATTCTGCACTGTAACATTGGGGGTGTTACAGCCTATGAGGAATAGTAACATCAGAATAGGACAGCATACTAGTTTCAGTTAATCTTAATGTTATGATTAATGCCACTCAAATATATTCTGTGCACAGGAATAGTAACCTATATCAATCTTGTATTGTGCCATCTGGCCTGGCATATTAAGCAATATAGCGTGCCTAGAAAATGTATGATACACTTTACCTATAATTTTAAGATGTTACTCACTGTGGTTATTTATGAGTATGCTTACTGTGCTGGTGTTATGTGGGCCCAGGAACGTTGTTTTTCAATGTCTTAGCTGGTCACTTCCAGGTAATAACCCCCCCTCCCTTCCATCTGTGTGGTTATGGATACATAGTTTATCCTCCACACTCCTTTTCTTGGCAGAGTTATGCAGTCTCTGCCCAATCCATAGAACCTCTGTTATAGTTTGTACTTACATTACTGTAAAAATGGCTCTCCGGACCTTAACAATGAAAGATTCATCAAGACTATTCTTATGTGTCTTAATGTTTGCAGATTGTTTATTCTTATACTTTTGTCATGAATACTAGCTCACAAGTATGTCTATTGTAATTGTTAGAACTACTGGGAATGTGTTTAAGGTTTATAGGTTTCAGGTGCAGCTAACAAATGTGCCCCTCATGGACCTTAGTGAGTAAGATCCTTTTAGTGGACCTGATTGGTACAGATGACAAGGCGAAGCTTTAATGAAACCAAATGGAGGTGCTGATACATTTGAACTATAGACCTAGCGTATATAGTTGCTCCTTGGGGAAATATTCACTTCATTGCCAACTACTTATCCCCTAACTTTTGTAATTTCTTTATATAAAGTTTGGAAAACAATGTATCACTCAATCTTTATTCAGGTTTGCCAAAATGTATAGTCCTAAACTTAGTCTACAACTGGCGGATGCTATAGTTCTTATAGAGCTTGCCCAGTGGGTAGATATACTCATTTAATTGCCCTCAGACGACCCCAGAGTCCTGTAATCCTGGTAGTTATTTATATCATATTAGCTTTTAAATCTTCTGAAACCACAACTTCTATATTTTAAGTCTCTGTGAATCTGGGTCAGCTATAACAATGTTAGCAGTCATAACCCTAAAAATATTAGCCCTCAGACTTATCTGAGAAGCAGTTCTTGCAGTTTTGTTTTTTATGACACTGTGTTGGTTACCACTATATTAAATGTTATGAGTCTTTGGCATGTTAATCTCTATGACCTCCTCCAATTTTTTGTATTAGTTCTCCGGACCTACCCATGGTAGCAGGCATATGAAGGAGAATGCAGGCCTAAAAGTTGCCTATGCTACCCAAAAAAACTCTGATTTGTAAATAGAATGCATTGGGGTCCTAAAGTGGCATCAGCTATTCCTGAGGAAAAAGAGGGTGTTTTTAGGTTTGCTCCACAACTATTATACAACTGATTTATCTTTCAACTTGGGAATTGTATTAGATTGTTATAACAAGAGATTTAACCCTTTATTTGACCTTGCATATCCCTTTGTTTCTGATATTTGTTTTAACATTTAACATTTGTCTTATGTTTAATTGAGCAAACGGAATTGTGTTTTTGTAACTGTTATACCCTCAATAAAAATTATTAAAACAAAAAAACAAAAAAACAAAGGAGCAATATTAATTTTAATGTATTTATTAATTTATTTTTTTAATAGTGGATGTTGGACATCTTTTCAGATCTATGGTCACGAATTTAGCACCACTTTTTGATGGTAAATATGTTGTTATAATATAACTCTAATGAATAATTTATAATCAGTTTCTTATTTAAAGATCGACTATCCATCCATATCTTAAAAATTTGTTTTTCTTTCTCCAGGAAGATGTAAGTAATAATAATGTTTTAATTTCAGTTGTTAATTAATTATGTAGTTGTTAATTATCTTTTTTTAAATAGGGTATATAATTATCACTGAAAATAAAATGTAACTTTTATCAACAAATGTGCTTATTTCGCTTGGTATTCCTATTTTTAAGTTAAACATAGGAAGTTTTACATGAAAATTTCAAAGACCTTAAAGGCCGCCGCTTGTCACACGCTTTTTTATTTTATTTTCAAAACAAGGGAGAGCTAGTTCATATAGGCCATATAGATAACATTGTGATCATGCCCGTGTATTATGGCATACACTGCACCAAGTTTCTAAATTAAAAGTCAATAGGTAGTGAATAAAATGTCATGTGATCATGGGACAGACATCAGATGCTTAGATACAATTAAATCGAATATGTAATACATTTTTTTTTCAGAAAATTGTTGGTTATGCGAAAATGTGGAATGGTTAAAGGAACAATATACATCAATTGTCATGTAACTTCATGTAATAGACACTACTATACATAATAATATGCACAGATACTTATATAAAAATCCAGTATAAAACATTGTAACAAATTACTTAGAAACTCACAGTTTAGCACTGATAAAACGGTTACCTGGAAAACCCACTAGAAGTGGGTGTATAGCAAAAAAAAAAAAAAAAAACCATTCCCCCTTCTTCTACATATGGAAATACTCTTTACCCAAACAGGAGCAAGCTGGAGTAGGTGTACATCAGTTTTCTTGGCTTGTTTAGGATTCTGAAAATCAGCGCAATGTTATTTGAAAATAAGCTAAACTATACTTTAAAAAAAATAATGCATATTCTATATAAATTTATCATCTAAAAAACATATATGCAAAGAAAAATCTAATGTATAAAGTCCCTTTAATAAAGTAATATCTTTATTTTATAAATTCAAAGTTTCATGTGTTGAATATCCATTTAATTCAATTCTCTGCACTAATATTATTTTTCATGTTTCTAAAAGATCAAGTTATCTTTCTTCCATGAGTTATGTTTACATCTTTCGCCTAAATTTAGGTAATTTATTGTGTAACACATTTAAAATAACACAAGTATCCTCATGGTGACACATAAAAAATGTTGGATAGAAGTGTTTTTTAAAAAAGTGTTCCAAGAGGAGGATGATTCATCAAGAGAGGTCATTCTGAATCTGGTTCCAATTAGTGATCACAATCAGGAGGGTAGATCAAGATCAACAGACCTTGGAAGTGTAACTCCAGACCTATCGCAAATAGCACAAGATCAGGCTTTTGATATTCACAAACCACTAGATAACCCCTCAGATGAGGATGACAATCAGAATCCTGCTGTGCATGTAGCTGGAAAGCAGGGAATTGAACAGATAGAACATGCACCTCCTCAACCTTTACCTCAACAGCCTGCATCATTGGAAGATCCAGCTCTAGATGAAATGATTTGTCTTGCCCGTGGATATAGAGCTGACAGTAGACAGGTTCAAAATGTTCTCTCTGCACATTTAGAAAGATGGGGTAACTACAATCAGCAAAGATTAGAACTAGACCGTGAAATCTTTGAGTGGCAAAAACAAATGGAGACAGAAAGGAACCAACAAATAAATAGGGCATTGGCAATAGCAGAAAATAATATACAGGTGGCTTAAAATACTATGCACTCTATGTTAGAAATTATAAGAGATAGACAGCAGGCCAGAGATTCTCCAGATTCAAAGCGACAAATGTTCCAGTAGTTTGTTTTTGCCTAGTTATGTCAGGTGTATATATAAGTTTTCTGTTTTGTTTTTTCGTTCTTTGACAACATTTTTTTTTCTTGTTACTTATATATATTGCTATTAAAGTTCTATAGTTGCATTATTATATTTTCTTTTTTCAAAATGTTTTAAACTCATTAATATATTTATAAGTAAGAGACAAAACAATAAAAATGAATCATAATTATATATTTATTACAACAGCATAAATAAATAAAATACAAACTTTAAAAAAAATTGAATATGACACGATGATCCTCATGGTCACAATTCTAATCATTTATTAAAAAGAGTTTGTAAAACAACCAAAACATATTACAAGTGTCAGTACATTTTCAATTTAATTTTTTTATTTTTTTATTTTTATTATTAGCAATGACCAAACACTTAAATCTTCTCCATAAAATAATTGTTGTATAGCTTCTGAACCTGCGCATTTAAATTCTTTATAGAATCCATAATATTTATGATTTCTTCATGAACAGATTATTGTACTTGGGATCCAACTTGCACATCAGCATCTTTAAGAAATAGAAAAAAATAATTGTTATAAATGTTGAGATAATTTTATAAAAACTGTTGGAAATGCAATAATAAAAAATGTATTACCAATATGATTAGAAGATGGAGTTGTTGAAGTCTGTCTATATTTTGAAACATTTGTAAGTTCCATGGCAGCATTATTATCAGATTCATTTGTTCTGTAGATGTCACTACTTTCATCTGTTATATAGATATAAAAATAGATAAATATATATATACAGGGAGTGCAGAATTATTAGGCAAGTTGTATTTTTGAGGATTAATTTTATTATTGAACAACAACCATGTTCTCAATGAACCCAAAAAACTCATTAATATCAAAGCTGAATAGTTTTGGAAGTATTATTTAGTTTGTTTTGAGCTATAGCTATTTTAGGGGGATATCTGTGTGTGCAGGTGACTATTACTGTGCATAATTATTAGGCAACTTAACAAAAAACAAATATATACCCATTTCAATTATTTATTTTTACCAGTGAAACCAATATAACATCTCAACATTCACAAATATACATTTCTGACATTCAAAAACAAAACAAAAATAAATCAGTGACCAATATAGCCACCTTTCTTTGCAAGGACACTCAAAAGCCTGCCATCCATGGATTCTGTCAGTGTTTTGATCTGTTCACCATCAACATTGCGTGCAGCAGCAACCACAGCCTCCCAGACACTGTTCAGAGAGGTGTACTGTTTTCCCTCCTTGTAAATCTCACATTTGATGATGGACCACAGGTTCTCAATGGGGTTCAGATCAGGTGAACAAGGAGGCCATGTAATTAGATTTTCTTCTTTTATACCCTTTCTTGCCAGCCACGCTGTGGAGTACTTGGACGCGTGTGATGGAGCATTGTCCTGCATGAAAATCATGTTTTTCTTGAAGGATGCAGACTTCTTCCTGTACCACTGCTTGAAGAAGGTGTCTTCCAGAAACTGGCAGTAGGACTGGGAGTTGAGCTTGACTCCATCCTCAACCCGAAAAGGCCCCACAAGCTCATCTTTGATGATACCAGCCCAAACCAGTACTCCACCTCCACCTTGCTGGCGTCTGAGTCGGACTGGAGCTCTCTGCCCTTTACCAATCCAGCCACGGGCCCATCCATCTGGCCCATCAAGACTCACTCTCATTTCATCAGTCCATAAAACCTTAGAAAAATCAGTCTTGAAATATGTCTTGGCCCAGTCTTGACGTTTCAGCTTGTGTGTCTTGTTAAGTGGTGGTCGTATTTCAGCCTTTCTTACCTTGGCCATGTCTCTGAGTATTGCACACCTTGTGCTTTTGGGCACTCCAGTGATGTTGCAGCTCTGAAATATGGCCAAACTGGTGGCAAGTGGCATCTTGGCAGCTGCACGCTTGACTTTTCTCAGTTCATGGGCAGTTATTTTGCGCCTTGGTTTTTCCACACGCTTTTTGCGACCCTGTTGACTATTTTGAATGAAACGCTTGATTGTTCGATGATCACGCTTCAGAAGCTTTGCAATTTTAAAAGTGCTGCATCCCTCTGCAAGATATCTCACTATTTTTGACTTTTCTGAGCCTGTCAAGTCCTTCTTTTGACCCATTTTGCCAAAGGAAAGGAAGTTGCCTAATAATTATGCACACCTGATATAGGGTGTTGATGTCATTAGACCACATCCCTTCTCATTACAGAGATGCACATCACCTAATATGCTTAATTGGTAGTAGGCTTTCGAGCCTATACAGCTTGGAGTAAGACAACATGCATAAAGAGGATGATGTGGTCAAAATACTCATTTGCCTAATAATTCTGCACTCCCTGTAGAGAGATAGATTGATAGATTAAAGGAAAGAAAGAGAATATTTTTTTCATTATAAAATAACCATAGAAAAACCATACATTTTCCTATTTGCATCGATGGCAACATTACTGCAATTTCGTTTTGGACATTATTTTCCCCTGTTTCACTATATTTTAACAGTTATAGAATAACCCAAATAAACACTTAAAAAGTTAAACAATACAATAATTTTGATTAATTAGATGAATACCTTCATTAGAATATAATTCCCTTATTCTCTGGAACCTCCTTTTCTTGCATTTTTTAACTAAATTATCAGTTTCTACAATAACAAAACAATAGAAATAAGGATTATGTTAATAAGATCAATACCTTTATAAATTAATTTCTGGTTTCCTTTTGTACCTTGAGGTGTATGTACTATTGTTAAGCGTCTGACACCTCCTGTCTATGGAGGCAATTCACTGTCAAGCAAAGACAGTGACAAGGGTGGGGAGCTAGCCTCACTGTGAGGTGTCAAATTTAGAATAGGCCTCACATAACGTGGAGGAGGGACACCACAATTTTATCTCAAGTAGTGATTATAGATAGAAAAAATAAGATTAATGTATATAGTTATTTTTAAGTTTACTTTTGTTAAAGGGACATGAAACTCAAAACTTTAAATTTCATAATTTAGGTGGAACATACAATTTTAAATTAATTTAAAATAGACTTCTAGTATTTAATTTATTTAATTTTCTTGTTCTTCTTCTGTGAATTCCAACATTTAAATTTTATTAAACGATAACAAGAGAAGGAATCAAATTAGATAATAGAAGTAAATAATATTTTTTTTTTCAAAAATGTGGTATCTGTCTAAATCATTAAAGGGACACTAAACTCAAATGTTTTCTTTCATGATTCAGAAAGAGCATGCAATTTTAAGCAACTGTCTAATTGACTTCTATTGTAAATTTTTCTTCATTCTCTTTCTATCTTTATTTAAAAAGAAGGAATGTGATGCATAGGAGCCGGACCATTTTTGGTTGAGAACCTGGGTTATGCTTGCTTATTGGTGGGTAAATGTAAGCCTCCAATTAATAAGTGCTATCCATTTTGCTGAACCTAACATGGGCTGGCTGCTAAGATTTACATTCCTGCTTTTACAATAAAGATAGCAAGAGAACGAAGAAAAATTGATAATAGAAGTAAATTACAAAGTTGGTAAAAAATGTCTTGCTCTATCTGAATCATTAAATAATTTGTTTTGGTTCAGTGCACCTTTAAACTAAAGTTTTGGGTTTCATGTCAATATCATTAATTAATATTTATAATTTTCACTCAAGTTAGTATTCCTAATAATTTGTATGCTATTAGTAATGATTAGCTGGTAGATTTTTTTATTTATTGTAACAAAGTTAATACATAAAAATAGTTAGAATTAATTTGATTCTTGTTATTAAAGGTTCATGCAGACTTCCCAATTTCATATTTATTTAAATATATAGAGCTTTAGTATACATGTTACTATGTTTTTGAAGGTCCAACATCATAAAAAGTAAAATACATGTCATAGTACTGTGACTTGATCACTTCTATGAGCCTGTGTTTGCATCCTCCTGATACAAATTTAAAGATTTCTAGTAATCATTTTATGTGCTTTAACACTTTCATTGTAAAGTAAAGTATTGCTACATAGGAGGAAGCACACTGTTATCTATATAGCACACATATTTTACTTTACTTTGTAATTATTAAACTTGCATGTCCTTAGAAGGGTCCCAATGGATTCGTAATATTGTGGTTCTCTGCATCTAACATCACTATAATGTCTCAGGAGTCAGGCATTGGTGTCTGGTTCTTTTAATGTTAAAAACACGATACATTCTACGTATCATTTCGTATATTGTTTTGTCCCTTTCATCTTGGGTTACTCCACGGACACCCCCTAAGAGTTTAGGAAAATAACAGTCCATCACATAAACTAGAATTATCATTTCTCCTGATGTGAATGATTTTACTTTCTGCATCTTTCTTGGTCGCAAATCACTTATGTAAATGGATGTGTCGCATCTATAAAGCTTGTAAATCTCACGTTATTTCATAGTTTTTTTAAAAAAAAACTTTTTTTTTTCAAATTGACAGATCGATATTGAACAATTACATTAACTTAACAACTTTAAATTAAATTGATCTAATCCCATTATTTTATACAACCAAAAACAAAATGTTTATAATCTATTTTATGTGCCAGTAGTTATTTTTAATGTGGAATCTTTTTTGTTTCTCAGATGCCCAAGAGAAATTAAAATATATATAGACTTTATGTATGTTATTTTTAAAATACATTTTTTTTTTATTTTAATACAGTAATCATTACAATAGTTTAATAATTATTTATATAGTATACATTTTAATTTATTTTAAAATTGTAAGATGTTATCATTTGATATAGTTAATAGAAATTATATATATGTTGCATTAAAAATACATTGGCTTAGATTTAGAGTTTGGCGTTAGCCGTGAAAACCAGCGTTAGAGGCTCCTAACGCTGGTTTTAGGCTACCACCG
Source organism: Bombina bombina (assembly GCF_027579735.1). Taxonomy (NCBI): domain Eukaryota; kingdom Metazoa; phylum Chordata; class Amphibia; order Anura; family Bombinatoridae; genus Bombina; species Bombina bombina. Next base: position 938,140,025 of record NC_069504.1, on the reverse strand, counting down.
GTATTTGGAGTCACTCAAAATAGGGTCTAACGCTCACTTTTCAGCCGCGACTTTTCCATACCGCAGATCCCCTTACGTCAATTGCGTATCCTATCTTTTCAATGGGATCTTTCTAACTCCGGTATTTAGAGTCGTTTCTGAAATGAGCTTTAGACATCTAACGACAAAACTCCAGCCGCAGGAAAAAAGTCAGTAGTTAAGAGCTTTCTGGGCTAACGCCGGTTTATAAAGCTCTTAACTACTGTACTCTAAAGTACACTAACACCCATAAACTACCTATGTACCCCTAAACCGAGGTCCCCCCACATCGCCGACACTCAAATACATTTTTTTAACCCCTAATCTGCCGACCGCCACCTACGTTATCCTTATGTACCCCTAATCTGCTGCCCCTAACACCGCCAACCCCTATATTATATTTATTAACCCCTAATCTGCCCCCCATAACGTCGCCTCCACCTGCCTACACTTATTAACCCCTAATCTGCCAACCGCAAAGCGCCGCCACCTACGTTATCCTTATGTACCCCTAATCTGCTGCCCCTAACACCGCCGACCCCTATATTATATTTATTAACCCCTAATCTGCCCCCCTCAACGTCGCCTCCACCTGCCTACACTTATTAACCCCTAATCTGCCGACAGCAAAGCGCCGCCACCTACGTTATCCTTATGTACCCCTAATCTGCTGCCCCTAACACCGCCGACCCCTATATTATATTTATTAACCCCTAATCTGCCCCCCACAACGTCGCCTCCACCTGCCTACACTTATTAACCCCTAATCTGCCGAGCGGACCTGAGCGCTACTATAATAAAGTTATTAACCCCTAATCCGCCTCACTAACCCTATAATAAATAGTATTAACCCCTAATCTGCCCTCCCTAACATCGCAGACACCTAACTTCAATTATTAACCCCTAATCTGCCGACCGGAGCTCACCGCTATTCTAATAAATGAATTAACCCCTAAAGCTAAGTCTAACCCTAACACTAACACTCCCCTAAGTTAAATATAATTTAAATCTAACGAAATAAATTAACTCTTATTAAATAAATTATTCCTATTTAAAGCTAAATACTTACCTGTAAAATAAATCCTAATATAGCTACAATATAAATTATAATTATATTATAGCTATTTTAGGATTTATATTTATTTTACAGGTAACTTTGTATTTATTTTAACCAGGTACAATAGCTATTAAATAGTTAAGAACTATTTAATAGCTAAAATAGTTAAAATAATTATAAATGTACCTGTAAAATAAATCCTAACCTAAGTTACAATTAAAACTAACACTATACTATCAATAAATTAATTAAATAAACTACCTACAATTAACCTAACACTACACTATCAATAAATTAATTAAATACTATTCCTACAAATAAATACACATAAATAAACTTGCTAAAGTACAAAAAATAAAAAAGAACTAAGTTACAAAAAATAAAAAAATATCTACAAACATAAGAAAAATATTACAACAATTTTAAACTAATTACACCTACTCTAAGCCCCCTAATAAAACAACAAAGCCCCCCAAAATAAAAAATGCCCTACCCTATTCTAAATTACTAAAGTTAAAAGCTCTTTTACCTTACCAGCCCTGAACAGGGCCCTTTGCGGGGCATGCCCCAAGAAGTTCAGCTCTTTTGCCTGTAAAAAAAAAACATACAATACCCCCCCCAACATTACAACCCACCACCCACATACCCCTAATCTAACCCAAACCCCCCTTAAATAAACTTAACACTAAGCCCCTGAAGATCATCCTACCTTGTCTTCACCTCACCAGGTATCACCGATCCGTCCTGGCTCCAAAATCTTCATCCAAACCAAGCAGGAGTTGGCGATCCATCATCCGGTGCCTGAATTCCGATTGGCTGATAGAATCCGATCAGCCAATCGGAATTCGAGGGATGCCATCTTGGATGACGTCCCTTAAAGGAACCGTCATTCTGCAGTTGGACGTTGCCGGAAGAAGATGGGTCCGCGGTGGAGGTCTTCAGGATGGAGCCGGTCGTCATCGGATGAAGATAGAAGATGCTGCTTGGATCAAGATGGTTGCCGGTCCGGATCGCCTCTTCTTCCCGGATAGGATGAAGACTTTGGAGCCTCTTCTGGACCTCTTCAGGCACCGGATGATGGATCGCCAACCCCCGCTTGGGTTGGATGAAGATTTTGGAGCCAGGACGGATCGGTGATACCTGGTGAGGTGAAGACAAGGTATGATGATCTTCAGGGGCTTAGTGTTAGGTTTATTTAAGGGGGTTTGGGTTAGATTAGGGGTATGTGGGTGGTGGGTTGTAATGTTGGGGGGGGGGTATTGTATGGTTTTTTTTTACAGGCAAAAGAGCTGAACTTCTTGGGGCATGCCCCGCAAAGGGCCCTGTTCAGGGCTGGTAAGGTAAAAGAGCTTTTAACTTTAGTAATTTAGAATAGGGTAGGGCATTTTTTATTTTGGGGGGCTTTGTTGTTTTATTAGGGGGCTTAGAGTAGGTGTAATTAGTTTAAAATTGTTGTAATATTTTTCTTATGTTTGTAGATATTTTTTTATTTTTTGTAACTTAGTTCTTTTTTATTTTTTGTACTTTAGCAAGTTTATTTATGTGTATTTATTTGTAGGAATTGTATTTAATTAATTTATTGATAGTGTAGTGTTAGGTTAATTGTAGGTAGTTTATTTAATTAATTTATTGATAGTGTAGTGTTAGGTTAATTGTAGGTAATTGTAGGTATTTTATTTAATTAATTTATTGATAGTATAGTGTTAGTTTTAATTTTAACTTAGGTTAGGATTTATTTTACAGGTAAAATTGTAATTATTTTAACTATTTTAGCTATTAAATACTTCTTAACTATTTAATAGCTATTGTACCTGGTTAAAATAAATACAAAGTTACCTGTAAAATAAATATTAATCCTAAAATAGCTATAATATAAATATAATTTATATTGTAGCTATATTAGGATTTATTTTACAGGTAAGTATTTAGCTTTAAATAGGAATAATTTATTTAATAAGAGTTAATTTATTTTGTTAGATTTAAATTATATTTAATTTAGGGGGGTTTTAGTGTTAGGGTTAGATTTAGCTTTAGGGGTTAATCCATTTATTAGAATAGCAGTCGGCAGATTAGGGGTTAATAATTGAAGTTAGGTGTCGGCGATGTTAGGGAGGGCAGATTAGGGGTTAATACTATTTAATATAGGGTTAGTGAGGCGGATTAGGGGTTAATAACTTTATTATAGTAGCGCTCAGGTCCGGTCGGCAGATTAGGGGTTAATAAGTGTAGGCAGGTGGATGCGACGTTGTGGGGGGCAGATTAGGGGTTAATAAATATAATATAGGGGTCGGCGATGTTAGGGAACCAGATTAGGGGTACATAGGGATAATGTAAGTAGCGGCGGTTTACGGAGCGGCAGATTAGGGGTTAAAAATAATATGCAGGGGTCAGCGATAGCGGGGGCGGCAGATTAGGGGTTAATAAGTGTAAGGTTAGGGGTGTTTAAACTCGGGGTACATGTTAGAGTGTTAAGTGCAGACGTAGGAAGGGTTACCGCATAGCAAACAATGGGGCTGCGTTAGGAGCTGAACGCGGCTTTTTTGCAGGTGTTAGGTTTTTTTTCAGCTCAAACAGCCCCATTGTTTCCTATGGGAGAATCGTGCACGAGCACGTTTTTGAGGCTGGCCGCGTCCGTAAGCAACTCTGGTATCGAGAGTTGAAGCTGCGTTAAAAATGCTCTACGCTCCTTTTTTGGAGCCTAAGGCAGCCTTTATGTGGACTCTCGATACCAGAGTTATTTTTATGGTGCGGCCAGAAAAAAGCCGCGTTCAGCTCCTAACGCCGACAAAACTCCAAATCTAGGCCATTGTGAATATAAAAATATCCTCCATGTTACATCTTTAATTTTTTTTTCATATTGATTGTGAATAATAATGGTTATACACATACATTATCACCCAGGACTACTAAACAAGGAATGTTGGAGTGTTTATTTCTCCAAGTATGAAATAATTTCAAAAGTATACAATAACATGTTTAATAACGATGATGAATCAGAATGTAGTCAGCATAAGTGAGCTTAAAGGGACCTTAAAAAAAACATTTTTGAACCATGTTTCCAAGAAAAAATATAAATTTAAAACAACATTCAACTACAATTCTATAATTTAAGTTTCTTCTTTCTTTAGATATCCTTTTTTTAAAATAAATACCACTTTATATAAGTGAAAAACTCACAAGAGGCATCTATGTGCTGCCACCAAATAGAAATTTATGAGGTTATATAGATATGTTTTTCATCAAAGGATATAAATAGAATGAGGAAATTTAGATGACATAACTAAATTCGAATCTAGTTTACAATTTTTTTTTGTATCTTAATCATTAATAAAAACTAATTTATTGTAATGATCCTTTGATATTAGCATTTCTCACAGTTTAAAATATATAATTTTTAAACCTTTGACAGATACCGAGATTTATATTTATTTATAGAATATAATGAAAAAAAAATATTTTGAGAACTTGTAAAATAGATAACTTTTTTTAATTAAATTTTTATATCTATTTGTAGCATTTGAATGGAAAAAAAGGATCTGCATGGACTATTTTTACAGACTCAGACTCAGAGAGAGGCCCTCTTTCAAGGAGCGCTTGCGGAAGCCTCCTGTTCTGTTGTCTCCTATGTGTTCGTTCCCACCCATGCCTCCCTCTCCTCCCATGCCTCCTGGTCCCGAGTCACTAGGTACTGCTGAGCCGATGCAGTTTGGATTCACGTGTCTCTCCACGGTGGAGACGGCCTTTAGGAGGAGGGAGGGGCTCTGTCTCTATTGTTGGTTACAGGGCCACCTTTTGAAGTCTTGTCCTACATGGCCAAGAAACGCTCACACCTAAGGTCCTGTCGGGGGCAGACCTTGGGTGGTTTATCCTCATCCCCGGAACCGCTTAAGGAGAAACCTTTGGTCATGGTTGTCCTTTCCTGGGTGGACTCCTCCATAGGCACTCAGGCTCTTGTTGATTCCAGTGCTGTGGGCTATTTCATTGATAGTGCTTTTTTATCAAAGCACTCCATTCCTGTTTTGCCTTGGTCCATTCCACTTGCTATTGAGGCCATTGATGGCAGGCCCCTTCAGCCCGCACTCATTACTCACAAAACTGCTCCGTTGTCCATGGCTGTTGGGGCTATCCATTTTGAAACCCTCCATTTCCAGGTGATAAACTCTCTGCATTTTCATGTTGTTCTGGGTTATCCCTGGCTCCAAAAGCACAATCCCAGTCCCGACTGGCCGCAGGTCCAAAATTTTGTTGTGGTCCCCGCAATGTATTTCCTCTTGTCTTCGGAAACCAGTTCAAGTCTTGTGCACTTTTTCAGTATCTCAATTGCCAGAGGAGTACCGAGAGTTCCTAGACATTTTTTACAAGGTGTGTGCCGGTACGTTGCCTCCTCACCGATTGTGCCAAAGACATGCAACCCAGAGCCATTCCTCCTCAGGGCTGGGTGTACCCTCTGTATATTGCATAGAATTGTGCTATGGAGGAGTATGTTGCCAATGCTCTGTCGCGGGGGATCATCCGCAAATCCTGCTCTCCTGCAGGGGCTGGCTTCTTCTTTGTGAAGAAAAAGGGTGGTGAGTTAAGAACATGCATCGCTTATAAGGGTCTTAATCAACTTACCATTAAGAATGCTTACCCTATTCCACTCATTACGGAACTTTTTGACTGCCTCAAGGGAGCTACAGTCTTTACTAAACTTGATTTGAGAGGAGTGTACAATCTTGTTAGGATTAAGGAGGGCCACAAATGGAAAACAGCATTTAACACCAGGAGCGGGCATTATGAGTATCTTGTAATGCCCTTTGGCCTATGTAATGCTCCTGCTGTTTTTCAGGAATTAATTAATGATGTCCTACGAGATATGTTGCCACAGTGTGTTGTGGTGTACTTAGACAACATCCTCATACACTCACCCACACTTAAGGCTCATCGTTCTGATGTTACACAGGTTCTTCTGAGACTACGTGAGAATTGCCTGTTTTGTAAACTCAAGAAATGTGAGTTCCATCAGACTCAAGTAACCTTCCTATGTTATGTTATCTCTGTTGAAGGGTTCTCCATGGATCCTGACAAGTTATGTGCAGTTCTGCAGTGGCCTCGCCCAGTTGGTCTTCGGTCTATTCAACATTTTTTGGGGTTTGCCAATTACTATAGAAAGTTTATTAAAAACTTTTCTTCCTTGGTCAAACCTATCACAGACATGACCCATAAATACAATGATCCACTCCATTGGTCACCTACTGCCATTAAAGCATTTGATAGTCTTAAGACTGCCTTTGCTGCCGCTCCAGTTCTGGCTCATCCTAACCCTGTGCTGCCTTTCATTCTTGAGGTTGATGTGTCTGAGACTGGAGTAGGAGCACTCTTGTCTCAACATCCTATGCCTGACTGTACCTTGCATCCGTGTGGTTTCTTCTCTAAGAAATTGTCTCCAGCGGAGTTTAGTTATAAAATTGGCGACAGGGAATTACTGGCCATAATTTTGGCACTCAAGGAATGGAGGCATCTTCTCGAGGGTACTAGCGTGCCTTTGCTCATTCTTACTGACAACAAGAATTTAACTTATCTATCTGAAGCAAAATGTTTGTCACCCCAACAGGCCAGATGGGCACTATTTTTGTCTTGGTTTAATTATGTGGTCTCCTACCTGCCTGGTAGTAAGAATGTTAGGGCTGATGCCCTCTCTCAACAATTTTCGCCTCTATCCAAGGAGGAGTCTGTACCTACTCCAGTTATACCTCCTGACCATATTTTGGCTACCATACGTACTAATTTGACTTCTCCCTTGGGGGAGGAGATCCTTGCTGCACAAATCAATGCACCTCCTGAGAAACCTAGTGGTGTTTTGTTCCTGAGAATCTTCAAACTAAATTTTTGCACACTTACCACTATCCTAAAGCCGCAGGTCACCCAGGCAAGAACAAAATGATTTGGTCTGTCACTCGACAATTCTGGTGGCCAGGTATTCATTCTGATCTGATGTTGCTGCGTATGTTGCCTCCTGCTCAGTTTGTGCACAGAATAAGACTCCTCGACGTCTTCCTTCGGGTCTTCTTCAACCTATTGCTAATGGTGAGCATCCTTGGACACATCTTTCCATGTACTTGATTGCCGAGCTACCTGTTCCAATGGCAATACTGTTATCCTTATGGTGGTTGACCGTTTCTCTAAAATGTCACATTGCATTCCCTTGATGAAGCTGCCTACCGCTCAGGAGCTTGCTTCAATTTTTGCCTGGGAGGTCTTCCGTTTACATGGGTTACCCAAGGAGAAAGTGTCGGACCGGGGTAGCCAGTTTGTTTCCAGATTTTGGTGCTCCTTTTGTGCTCAAATGGGGATCCAGCTTTCCTTCTCCTCTGCATATCACCCTCAATCCAAGGGGGCTGTGGAACGGTCTAATCAAGCTCTGGAACAGTTCCTCCATTGCTATGTTTCAGATCACCACAATAATTGGTCTGAACTGTTACCTTGGGCAGAGTTTGCTCGTAATAGTGCTATTAATGCTTCCTCCAAGTTATTCCCGTTCATGGCGAATTATGGGTTTCAACCATCCTTGTTGCCCGATTCATTCATGTTTTAATGTTGGGGGGGGTGGAGTAAGTGCGCTAAAAAAGCTAAAGGTATCACAAAAAGTTTAATTTCTTCCTAGTGATCGTTAGTGTTAAATTTAAAAAGAATTGTTATTTTTTATTTATTTTTATTTTATAAAATATTTTCTTTTAAAGCATAGGTCCTAAAAAATTATTTATGCTTTGTAAAGTTAACCAGTGATAGAGGAAAAAAGGGTGTTCTTATAAATTATATGTGCTAAAATTGCTCAAATAATAATAAACTTATCTAAGTGGTATTGTGAGAAAAAAAGGGATAATGTGAAAAAATTGTTAAAAAGTTGTTAATAGTGTTAAAAAAATCCTTATGTGTGAAAACTCCTCACATGGAGTGATACAACTTATGAAAACTAAGTAGTCAAGAAACTAATGATACACGATGGTAGTAATATCACATGGCAATATTTGAGAATATCTATTAATGGGTTCAAAGCTGCATAAAAATAGAAAGTTCCATAAAATCTCTTAGAAGATCCCTTATACAATAAATGTGCACAGATGTATAAATCTCACTTATTTATTATCAAATAAAAAGTATAAAATTTGACAAGGGGACGTCTCCCCGGATTTCAACAGTTTTAAAATTGTAAAAAAGTGAACTGATCTCTGTAGTAATCAACAAATAATCAGAGACTGTGTATCATATAAGCACAATATTTTGCTGTATTATAAACTCTGGTGATGACTCTTATATAGTAGATTCGTTATCGGGATTAAAGTTATTATCACTTTAGCAGTACAGGTAGATAATACAGAATTTCTATGCAAGTACCGTAATTGGTTATGTTAACGGACAAAGTTATGCTTTATAGGAGTGATCACACACTTCCTTTTGTTATAGTAAAGTCAAGTTGTAACGCTTACTTGTATCCTCTGATTCTTAGAAGAAACTCTGGAGCCTGTATCCGACGGCTATCTACCAGCTGGGTCAGTACGCCGCATGGGTCTTGGCGTCTGACGTCATCAGTAAATTTACCGGTTGTCAAAGAGAAACTTTCAGCTGGGATATATGTTATATCCAGATATGATTTGGAAGATAAGTCCGTTATTTAACAGTAGATATCACACCCTGCACCTAGTGCTGATGCACGCAGGGATAATTGGAGCTCAAATGTTAATGATCCAAAAGTAGAAAAAAAACCCGGGTTACCTCAGAAATTAGTTAAAAGTTGTTGTAAAGTTCAGATGTCATCATCTGTAGTAGGCACAGTCACTTAGATCGACGTGTTTCACTCACCAGGGAGCTTTATCAAGATGCAGGTGACTGGCAAAAGGTGTTCTTATATAGGTTGCAGGTAGTTCTGATTGGTTCTTTCCAAATGCTTTTTTGTTAAGGTGGAATCACAGGTGTTATCTCCATACAGGTATCGTACTCTTTATACATGGCCAGAGTCTTAAGGTGGAAATCTTTAAACTCAAATCAAAAGAGACTTAGAGACTTTCTTTCATTTCTTTTTTCTTCTGTACTTGAGTCATGTTTCTTATATGTTTCCAGTTCTTAAAGTGGTAGTGCTTTTATTAGACCAATAAATAATGGTTCTCATTCTAACTCTTTATATTATGATCACATACAATATACTTTTCTTAAAAGTCAGATTGTGGTCCCTTAAAAATGCAGTATAAATCCCTTAAAATCCCTTAAAATTACAGTATATAAAAACCACTCCTACTATGACTTTCATAATCCCTCCCATAAAAACATACAACTATTGATATAAATATGTTACCCAGGATATTTACATAAAATTTCATAGAGCATATCTACATATTCTAAAATTACTATTTTCATAAATTAGTATTGGTGTGATAGAAGGCTATTTAATCTTTTACAAAAGGGGGGGGGGGATTGTAACTCTGCCTGTTGTAAATAGTATTATAATTGCTATTATAATTCAAAGAGGAAAGGTGAGAGGTCTAGTTCGGAGTTCAGACCTGTAGGGTATAGAGTGTCGTATTTATAGATCATTTCAGCTTCTTTTATTAACAGTTTCTTCTCTATATTCCCCAGCCCTCCAATGTTTATGTACTCTCTTAATAGCCCAATATTTTAGATGTTTGGTGTTACCTTTGTAATCTATTTTAAAATAGAAGCTTTTGAAAGATGATAACATCCAAACAACTAATACATGTACATCTGATAAAATATCTGATTTAATGCAGAATTTAGAACACAATATGATTAAAGAACTTAAGCAAAAGATGGAATTAGTCTTTTTAAATAGATACACCACTAAAGACTTCATCCCAAGAGGGCTTCGCCTCAACAAAAATTGTACATTTCCACTCTCAGATACACTACAGACTGAGTGGACTGACACTTTAAAGAAAGCATCAAACACTCTAATAGATATTTTGAAGAGATCAAGGAAGGAGACCCTAATAAATATTGAAAAAAACATTCTGGAAATCAAAGATAAACTGAAAGACAAAAAAAGTAGTAACGAATTTAAAGAAAGGCAAAAAGTGATAATTGATAAATTAGCAAACCTAAATAAGGAACTTTTAAGAACAAAATGGGGAAAGATGGAAAGGGACATAAATGATAATATACAAGTACACAGGGAAGATAATACAAATGAGACTTCCCTGAGTCACAATCGCCAAGATGCAAGACAAGAAAATAATCATATGAATAAAACTATAAGAGACCCCCAAACACAATATTACACTAATCATGAAAACAATAGAAATTATCATTCTTATAATGATTACCATAATTATGATAGATATCATAATAATGATCACAATGCTCAATACCATAATAATGATCGCAACGCCCAATATGATAGACCAAGATACACTAGGTATCAAAACAGAGACCATTTCTACTCAGAATTTCGACATAACATGCACAGACAGAATCCAGATAAAAGCTACCAGAACAGATACAATAATTGGGAATACCCAAGAAGAACTAATAGATGGTTAGATAGACAAAATGATAATTGGAGTATCCCGACACATAATAGATTTGAAACACTTAGGGATCAGAGGCCTCACGAGGGGGAACAACAACAAAAAAATGAGGAACAGGTTTTTTTAGAGAGAAGCCCTCTAAGGGAGGGCCACTCAAGAGATCTGATAAGACAAGAAAACGAGTCCAACACCAGAAGGAAAAGAAATTTAGAGGAAAGAGAGGAAGAGGAGCTTCTAAACGAGGCAAAAAGGTGGAGATAGGTACTAAATATCAGGGGATCTTCAATCTTAGTAGTATTAAACTTAAGGAAGAAGAAAAGGTATTAAGCTTAGGTCTATCTTTCGCACCAACACAAAGACTAAATAAATTTAACACACATATCCACATCAAAAAGATTGTAAGAAATCTAACAATAAAAAGATTTTTTCTTAAATGTCCCATTGAAAGACAAGTTATTAATAAACCTACTCCAGACAACATCCAGCATACAGACTTTAAGGTTAAATCTAGATTCAACCCAGTCCAGGCCAAGGGTAACTACCTTGATACATTCGAAAAACTAGTATGTAAAGATATACAGAAATCCAATCTCCAAAAGAATAAGAAACATAATTTAAATGCCAGAGAAAAATAAATAATTGAAAATCTTCAAAAAAATAGTGACATAACCATCAAACCCGCGGATAAGGGTGGAGGGATTGTCTTATGGTCACCAGTAAATACATAAAAGAGACAGATAGACTTTTAAACGATACTAAGATTTATAAGAAATTAGATTTTAATCCAACTGAAAAATTCAACAAAACATTAAACAAAATCCTTAAAGAGGGTAGTGAATTAGGGATATTGAATAATAAAGAACTGGAATTTTTGACACCTAAATATCCCCGGATTCCCATATTCTACTTCTTGCCTAAAATCCACAAATGTTTGGTCAACCCTCCTGGGAGACCAATCATTTCTGGCATAGAATCATTATCAGCTAATTTATCCAAATATGTTGACAACTTTTTGCAGAAACATGTAAAGAAACTAAATTCATACCTTAAAGATTCCACACAAGTATTAAACACACTTAAATCTATAAATTGGGAAGAAGGGATGTACCTGGTAACATGCGATGTTACATCACTTTATACAGTAATTAACCACTCAAAGGGTATTAAAGCTGTAGACATGTTTTTTAACTCTGACCCACTTACGACAGACCAACATAGGTCCTTTATTCTGAAAAGCATTAAATATATACTAGAAAACAACTACTTTTCTTTTAATGAGAGATTTTACCTTCAAGTAGAAGGCACGGCTATGGGCACAAGGTTTGCACCTAGCTATGCTAACCTGTTTATGGATGCCTGGGAATCCCAGTTTTTCGATAGCTATGGTGCAAACCTTGTGCTCTATAAAAGGTACATAGATGACCTTCTAATAGTGTGGAGGGGGTCAGAACAAGAACTCCAAATTATATTTGAAGAAATTAATAACAACACTTTGGGTCTAAACTTCACATATAACTAAAGCAAAGATTCAATAGTATTCCAGGATTTAGAGATTATGAGGGTGGAGAATCAACTGGAAACAAAAACACATTTCAAAAAGGTTGACTGTAGTAATTACATACACGCAAATAGCTGCCACTTGGATGTATGGAAAAAGAGTATCCCGATAGGGCAATATTTACGTATTAGGAAAAACTGTTCTAGGATAACAGATTTTGAACAGCAGTCTGAGATTCTATTAGAAAGATTCAAAGCAAGGGGTTATCAAAATAACATTACAGAAAAAGCCATAGAAAGAGCAAAAAATACGGATAGAGAATCCTTACTAATGTATAAAGAAAGACTAAAGGAGAACAATGCTGATAAAATAACGATCCCCTTTATAACAGATTATAGCATTGATCAAAATATCATAAAAAGAGTAATAAAAAAGCATTGGCATCTTCTCAAAGAAGATGATATACTAGGTGAAAAAATCTCTGACAACCCCAAATTTCGCTTAAAAAAAGTTGCCAATCTAAAGACACTTTTAGCTCCCAGTGAACTGAAAAAAACAAAGAAAACTACTTTCAAACAAAGAGATTTAACAGGCAAAGATATTACGGGATTTTTCCCCTGCTATTCATGCAAGGCCTGTAGCCATAGCAGCAAATTGAAGAATATTGAAATTAATAATGCTACAAGACCTCTTATTATTCAAGATATTATAAGATGTACTAATAAAAATATAATTTATGTCCTGAAGTGCTCCTGTAATCTCTTTTACTTTGGAGAAACAACAAGAATGGTAAGGGACCGCATAAGAGAGCACATTGGTAATATCAAAAATGGTAAAGATGATACCCACTTATATAAACATTTTAAAATAGATTACAAAGGTAACACCAAACATCTAAAATATTGGGCTATTAAGAGAGTACATAAACATTGGAGGGGTGGGAATATAGAGAAGAAACTGTTAATAAAAGAAGCTGAAATGATCTATAAATACGACACTCTATACCCTAAAGGTCTGAACTCCGAACTAGACCTCTCACCTTTCCTCTTTGAATTATAATAGCAATTATAATAGTATTTACAACAGGCAGAGTTACAACCCCCCCCCCCCTTTTGTAAAAGATTAGATACCCTACTCACACCAATACTAATTTATGAAAATAGTAATTTTAGAATATGTAGATATGCTCTATGAAATTTTATGTAAATATCCTGGGTAACATATTTATATCAATAGTTGTATGTTTTTATGGGAGGGATTGTGAAAGTCATAGTAGGAGTCGTTTTTATACACTTAATTTTAAGGTATTTTAAGGGATTTTTACTGCATTTTTAAGGGACCACAATCTGACTTTTAAGAAAAGTATATTGTATGTGATCATAATATAAAGAGTTAGAATGAGAACCGTTATTTATTGGTCTAATAAAAGCACTACCACTTTAAGAACTGGAAACATATAAGAAACATGACTCAAGTACAGAAGAAAAAAGAAATGAAAGAAAGTCTCTAAGTCTCTTTTGATTTGAGTTTAAAGATTTCCACCTTAAGACTCTGGCCATGTATAAAGAGTACGATACCTGTATGGAGATAACACCTGTGATTCTACCTTAACAAAAAAAGCATTTGGAAGGAACCAATCAGAACTACCTGCAACCTATATAAGAACACCTTTTGCCATTCACCTGCATCTTGATAAAGCTCCCTGGTGAGTGAAACGCGTCAATCTAAGTGACTGTGCCTACTACAGATGATGACATCTGAACTTTACAACAACTTTTAACTAATTTCTGAGGTAACCCGGGTTATTTTTCTACTTTTGGATCATTAACATTTGAGCTCCAATTATCCCTGCGTGCATCAGCACTAGGTGCAGGGTGTGATATCTACTGTTAAATAACGGACTTATCTTCCAAATCATATCTGGATATAAACAGCTGAAAGTTTCTCTTTGACAACCGGTAAATTTACTGATGACGTCAGACACCAAGACCCATGTGGCGTACTGACCCGGCTGGTAGATAGCCGTCGGATACAGGCTCCAGAGTTTCTTCTAAGAATCAGAGGATACAAGTAAGCGTTACAACTTGACTTTACTATAACAAAAGGAAGTGTGTGATCACTCGTATAAAGCATAACTTTGTCCGTTAACATAACCAATTACGGTACTTGCATAGAAATTCTGTATTATCTACCTGTACTGCTAAAGTGGTAATAACTTTAATCCAGATAACGAATCTACTATATAAGAGTCATCACCAGAGTTTATAATACAGCAAAATATTGTGCTTATATGATACACAGTCTCTGATTATTTGTTGATTACTACAAAGATCAGTTCACTTTTTTACAATTTTAAAACTGTTGAAATCCGGGGAGACGTCCCCTTGTCAAATTTTATACTTTTTATTTGATAATAAATAAGTGAGATTTATACATCTGTGCACATTTATTGTATAAGGGATCTTCTAAGAGATTTTAGGGAACTTGCTATTTTTATGCAGCTTTGAACCCATTAATAGATATTCTCAAATGTTGCCATGTGATATTACTACCATCGTGTATCATTAGTTTCTTGACTACTTAGTTTTCATAAGTTGTATCACTCCATGTGAGGAGTCTTCACACATAAGGATTTTTTTAACACTAGTAACAACTTTTTAACAATTTTTTCACATTAGCCCTTTTTTTCTCACAATACCACTTAGATAAGTTTATTAATTATTATTTGAGCAATTTTAGCACATATAATTTATAAGAACACCCTTTTTTCCTCTATCACTGGTTAACGTTACAAAGCATAAATCATTTTTTAGGACCTATGCTTTAAAAGAAAATATTTTATAAAATAAAAATAAATAAAAATAACAATTCTTTTTAAATTTAACACTAACGATCACTAAGAAGAAATTAAACTTTTTCTGATACCTTTAGCTTTTTTAGCGCACTTACTCCACACACCCCCAACATTAAAACTACACTGAGAAGAATGAAGGATCTTCTCATTCTGTAAGTTGTGTGATATCCTCTTTGTACCAGCGCTCTACTATCACCCCACAGACTACAAATACCGATTCATTCATGTCTCAGGGTATTCTGGCTTTTGGAGGAACATCTCCGGCAACTCCGTTCCACATGGGTGCAGATTCAGGATTGCCTTCATCGTTCTATGCAGCGCCAAAAGTTCCAGGCTGATCGCAGGCATCTGCCCGCACCTTCCTACCAGGTTGGTGAGAGAGTTTGGCTGTCCTCCCACAACTTGAACCTTTGTGTGCCTTCCAATAAATTGGCTCCTCGTTATGTTGGTCCTTTTTGAATACTCCGACGGGTTAATCCTGTGGCCTACACTCTTGACCTTCCTCCTGCTATGAGCATCTCCGATGTTTTTCATGTCTTCCTCTTGAAACCATTGGTTTGTAATTGGTTTACCAATGTTTTGCCTCATCACCCTCCTATCTTTGTTGACAACCATGAGGAGTATGAGGTCAGCAGCATTATTGACTCTTGCATGTCCAGGGGCCGTGTACAGTATTTGATTCACTGGAGGGGCTACGGTCCGGAGGAGTGTTCTTGGGTTCCCTCCTCTGATGTTCATGCTCCCGCCCTCCTCCGTGCCTTCCATGCCCGTTTCCCCAATAAACCTTTTGTTCTCCCTCGGGGGAGAGGTCGTTGAGGGGAGGGTACTGTCAGGGTTTTTTCCCTGTTTTGTTTGCCATGTGCTGCTGGCAGCCATTTTACTCACCTCTCTTCCTGACTGTGGTGCATTGTGGGGGATGCTGCTCATTTCCTGCACTTCCTTTTATGGCCAGACTGGTGTGCATCATTCGTGTGAGACAGGATGCAGTCTCAGAATTGTGATGTCATCACTTATTATTTAAAGGGCCTCTGTTTAGTATGCTTTGCCTTTGCATTGTCTCAGACCTGTTTGTGAGAGTTCCTGTGTATTACCTGGCTGCCTGTCGTCCTTCCTAGTTCCTGATCCCTGGCTTGTTCCTGACTCTGCTGTTTTCCTTGTTCCTGATTCCGGCTTGTCTGATTATTTGCTTTGGCTCCTGACTCGGCTCGTTTGACTACCAGCTCTGGTTTTGACTCCTGGCTTGTTATTTGACTTGTGGACTTTTTATTATTTTTTGCTATTAATAAAGGTGTGATTACTTTTGCACTTCTCGTATCAGTCTGATTCCTGGCACCCTGACACTATATTACTGTAATGCTCATCTTTCTATTCCTCCTTTATTCCTTACATCAGTCATCTAGCAATACCACCTTATCATCTATTCATCACCACCTCTCACCTGTATATAACCTACCAGCTGGTTTATTGAAGATTCTGATCTCAATAGTTATAGTAATACTATGCAGTTTCTTGTGTCCTGAACACTTAGTTGCTAATCAAGCAGAAATCCTCTCCTTAACTGTAGTTCCTGACAGTTTGCAGACACTGTGCATTCCTCTCTCCGTGGGCGTGATGTCATCAGACACGGCCCTCAGCCCTGCAGCATCTCCAGCCACTCTGCCTCTATCAGACTGCCTCTATCAGTCTGCCTATCAGTCTGCCTATCAGACTGCTTGCTCTGTTCCACTATAATAACCAGGGAGGTCGTGAGTAATTAATCATCACTGCTTATCTCAACTATTCTCTGTTAAGTTATCTTTAACATGAACTCTGCTGCTGCATTTGATTTACAAGCATATTATTTAAAGTAACAGCTGCTGTTGCTAACTAACCTTCAGTTGTATTTGAGACTGAATAATACTGCAAACAACTCAGCCTTCCTCCTGCACTGACACAAGTATTTCTGGTATATTTTGTCAAGCTCGAATTAGGGAAAATCAAGCCGAGTATTAACACCCTATCTACTTGGTAGTAGATAGTATTCTGCACTTGTCACAAATCTATAAACTGATTATCCTAAAAGGTTCTGAACTCCTTCAATTAATCTTTGTGTTACTTAAGGATATCACAATAACCCAGACTGACGCAAGATATAGGAATAATGGCAGGACCCAGGGAAGTTGGAATGGACACTGATTATTTTCATGTTATGGTCACACACCATCTGAATGTTGAGAGAATGGTACTGTTTTCTATTACGGTAAACTTCTTCACGTTCACATGCCGGTTTTACTGCAATGTTTGTGCAATCAATGGCTTCAAGCACATTGGGCATTCCGGACATTCTATAAAAGTTGGACTTCACAGATTGCCAATCTTTAGGAGTCAATGGAAGGCACACATACCATGGAAAAACCAGCATCAATGCGTTTTTTGTCAGATGCCTAGAAAATGCAGACTGGCTTATGCCAATTATGACGCTAGACACAGCCTGGAAAGAACCTGTGGCAAAAAAAGTGTAATGCTGCCAACACTTTTAAGAGTCCAGGTATGGCTTGTGAACATGCTGTCATTGGCTCAAGGTATTCTGCTATTTCATTGTAAAGGTCCATTATAGTTTCTCTGTCCAAACGGAATCTCTGGATAACCTCACGATCAGAAAGGGCTTCAAAACCCATACAAGGGAGGAAAACTCTTGGAATTCTCCTTCTTCGACCTCCTCTCCTTCTTTGAAATTCATTATTTCCAACAGGTGCCTGTATAGCCCTTCTTCCTCGTAATTGAATAAATCAAAAGATAAATAAATGTAAAGGTGTCTCCATCTTCATTCACTGCTGGCAAACTAATAATGAAATATGTTTTGTCTACCTGCTTAACTTAAGTACTTCAACCTGGCGTCAGTCTGATACCCCCTATAGTTTTCTATTGTATTCGCTACCTAAATGGTCGCAAAGTAAATTACACAAAGTTTAAGCGAAAGTTTGAGTGGACAGATTGGTTGTAACATTGATCATTTCCGCTAATAGCGGATTTTACGACGATCACTGGTTTAGTATGTTAAAAAAGGGTTTGGATCGATTAGTTGCGGAAAAGTACAATCGTTTATAAAATAAAAAAATGGTTTATAAATTAGATCATGGCTTGGTAAATATGATTTTTAGTCTGCGTGCAAATGTTGATGCAAAATTACACACGAAAGGTCACTTCGATGCTTAGTACATGGAGCCCTAAGTGTTATTACTTGCTAATGGTTTTTTTTATTTAATTTTAATTTTTATATGACATGGACTTAAACATAGATGCCTGTTAAGCATTGTAATCTGAATCAATTGTTCTCTTGTAAAGTTGTAAAATATAGAGATGCTTCTCTTATCATAAATTATTTAAAATATATTTAGAAGTATTCATCCAAAGCATTTAATTTTTAGAACTCTGAAGAATTAGCTTTGACATTATTAACGATAACATTAATATCAGTCAAAGGTAAGTGCACCTTTCCTCTAGTTTAAACAGGGGAGTTTATTTACATATATATATATATATATATATATATATATATATATATATGTATATACTGTATATATATATATATATATATATATATATATATATATATATAGATATAGATACAGATATATATATATATATATATATATATATATATATATATATATATATAGAGAGAGAGAGAGAGAGAGAGAGAGAGAGAGAGAAAGAGAGACAGAGAGAGACAAAGAGGCATATTTAAGAAATGTCTTGCAGACCTGATCCGACAGTGTGGATCAGGTCCGCAAGACATTGCTGAATGCGGGGAGCAATACGCTCTCCGCATTTAACATTGCACCAGCAGCTCACAAGAGCTGCTGGTACAACGCCGCCCCCTGCTGACTCGCCGCCAATGGCCGCCAGCAGGGGGTGTCAATCAACCTGATCGTACTTGATCGGGTTGAATTGTTGCGATTCCTGTCCACCTGCTCAGAGCAGGCGGACAGGGTTATGGAGCCGCGGTCTTTGTGACCGCTTCTTCATAACTGCTGTTTCTTGTGAGTCTGAAGACTATTGATAGATAGGCCCCAAAGAGAGAGAGAGAGAGAGAGAGAGAGAGAGTTTATATAAATATAATAAATAGACTGTATTTTAAGGTGTCCATTTTGGTGAAAATCCAAATAATTAAAAAATTTGCAAATTTTTGGTTTACCAATTTGTAAAGTCCTTTAGCTGCCAAGATTTAATCAGTCATAAGGGATGCTTTACATATTTTAGAGTTAATGATAAACAATTGCCAAGTAGTGCGCAACATAGTTGTAATTTTACATCAGTAAAATATTGATGTTTCTTGCCCTCACATTTGGTACAGCTTAAGGGCAAGAAAAACAAGAAAAAACTTGCTATATTCGTCTGTTTTAAATAGGGAATAACAAATGATTGTTGTGTTTACATATGAAATTAAGACTAGGATTTAATTTCTAAATGACAATAATGTAATATTAAGGGCTAGAGTACAAAATGAGCCCAACATATTGCTTCTACTGAAACACACTTAAATGCACTGGTATTACTAGTGAGTGCAATTGCATTCGCATTGCAAAGATGCATTGCAAGGGAGCCTTATTCCCATGCCGTCAGACATGGCATGAGAACTAGTGCAGTGATGGGGGTAAGTCACGCATCTATTGGCAGCAAATATAAATATATATGTATATGAATATATATACTTATATATTTATACGTTAATATGTGAATTTACACATATTAACACATAAATATATATTTATATAAGCATATACATATATATTTACTGGGAACACACAGTCCCCATAGACCGCGATGTAATGGCACTTTTCAGTACATTTTTTTTCTAACCCCACACCTGCCAACTTTAGCCCCAAAAAACTGCTTAGTGAAGTTTTTTTTATTTAAATCCTACATTTTTGTTTCTAAAAAAAGGGACCTCACGTGTTATTTTGTGGGCAATTTAAAATATTAACCAGAGGTCTAACCAGTGACTTGTAATGGCTTATTTAGCACGTGCCTGTACACAGGAAAATTTGCCCATTTGCAGGCATGAAACGTTAGCGTTCCACTTGTAAACTGGCTCTAAGAGAGAAATTGGTTGTAGGGCCACTAATGTAGTTTATTTGGCAACCTATATAATTTAAAGTCTACAGAATTCATAAGTAAAATCATTTTTTAATGCATTTATTTCTTATCATTTAATGTAACAGAAAGGTAAAAGAGATTTAGAGAAATAAATTATTGCTTAATTTTCCAAGAAAACTAATAATTTATGAAACTGATAATTCACTAAAGCTATATGAAAGCCTAAGTAGGGATCTGGAGCACTACATAGCCGGAGACAGTGCTGCCATTGAGTCCTATTACAAATGGATAACATTATTGCAAAACTAGATAAGGTACACAGCGGGCGGAATGATAACCAAAATTACACCAAACTGGTAACTATAAGAGGCGCCAAAAGGACAAAGATAATATGACTCTGCTTAGTAATCAGTTGTCTACAATCAACAACAGGTATATGTACACAATGAAAAAATGCACGTTTAGGCTAATATAGATAAAAAGGGAACATATACTAATGTATATAACCTATACTAATGTATAAATAACTAAAAATCCAAATAATATATATATGATATGGAGGCAATGCAAATAATCAACCCAATAATATATAACATAAATATAACAACTACAATATAGAGAGCATAACAATGTTACAATATAATATGTAAATTAAAAATAAAAAATAATAGTAAATTAATATAAAGTCCTGTAGTAAGGATTATCCAACTGACAGAGGGTATCACGGTTCCAGGCAGCTCCTCTAGTATGTCGATAATTAATGGAAGGTCTAGGATGAAAAAATAGAGAGCACCATATGGTGCAAATCAAACAGGTAACCAATGGTACAGGTACAGGTGCAGCTGAAATCTTACTCACATGGTAAAAAGCACAGTAGTGCAAAATTAGCAGGCCGGAGCCAAAAGGTCGTCCGGCAGACACCTAGGCACACTAAGGGTTAGTAGTAACCTCGTCCCATCCAGAAGGGAGTCCAGAGATGTTCTTTAGCGCCACAGGAGATATCATAATGTTCAACACTGGTCTAACAGGAGCTAACTGTTCCAGTAGCTTCTCTGCTCTCCTCTGCACCTCCTCACGTCACTATCTGAAGTCTGACTCTGAACTGATTGAAGCCCACAATCTGATTATTGCAAAACTGCTGCCATATAGTACTACAGAAATGAGCCGGCTCCTTAGAATATGTCTCTGATCTGATTATCTCATATATTTAAACATCAAAATAATTTGTGCCCATATCTTTTTCTATCTGTAGCTCTGATGTAAAGTAATGAATAGTTACTAACGTAAAGGAATGAGGGATATTATTTAAACCTCAGTAAATCAAATTGGATCTGAGTTGCCAGGTACAAAACTGAATACTTGTTATCCAATGTTCCAATTAATGGAAGTGTAGAGGGAGTTCCTGCCACATGTAATGAATATCAAAAAGGTCATAATTTGGAATTACTTACATATTAACAATATTTTTGTTGTTTCCTCAACAGTGGTTAAGCCCTGTTTAAAATGATGTAGGAGCCTACAAGATTCACTTGTTGGATAAGCAGCTTTCTTAGGCCTAGATTTAGAGTTTTGTCAGTAAGGACCCGCGTAGCTAACGCCGGCTTTTTTCTGGCCGCACCATAAAAATAACTCTGGTATTGAGAGTCCACATAAAGGCTGCGTTAGGCTCCAAAAAAGGAGCGTAGAGCATTTTTAACGCAGCTTCAACTCTCGATACCAGAGTTGCTTACGCAAGCGGCCAGCCTCAAAAACGTGCTCGTGCACGATTCCCCCATAGAAAACAATGGGGCTGTTTGAGCTGAAAAAAAACCTAACACCTGCAAAAAAGCCGCGTTCAGCTCCTAACGCAGCCCCATTGTTTGCTATGCGGAAACACTTCCTACGTCTGCACCTAACACTCTAACATGTACACCGAGTCTAAACACCCCTAACCTTACACTTATTAACCCCTATTCTGCCGCCCCCGCTATCGCTGACCCCTGCATATTATTATTAACCCCTAATCTGCCGCTCCGTAAACCGCCGCTACTTAAATTATCCTTATGTACCCCTAATCTGCTGCCCTAACATCGCCGACCCCTATATTATATTTATTAACCCCTAATATGCCCCCCACAACGTCGCCTCCACCTGCCTACACTTATTAACCCCTAATCTGCCGAGCGGACCTGAGCGCTACTATAATAAAGTTATTAACCCCTAATCCACCTCACTAACCCTATAATAAATAGTATTAACCCCTAATCTGCCCTCCCTAACATCGCCGACACCTAACTTCAATTATTAACCCCTAATCTGCCGACCGGAGCTCACCGCTATTCTAATAAATGTGTTAACCCCTAAAGCTAAGTCTAACCCTAACACTAACACCCCCCTAAATTAAATATAATTTTAATCTAACGAAATTAATTAACTCTTATTAAATAAATTATTCCTATTTAAAGCTAAATACTTACCTGTAAAATAAACCCTAATATAGCTACAATATAAATTATAATTATATTGTAGCTATTTTAGGATTAATATTTATTTTACAGGCAACTTTGTAATTATTTTAACTAGGTACAATAGCTATTAAATAGTTAATAACTATTTAATAGTTACCTAGTTAAAATAATTACAAAATTACCTGTAAAATAAATCCTAACCTAAGTTACAATTAAACCTAACACTATACTATCATTAAATTAATTAAATAAAATACCTACAATTACCTACAATTAAACCTAACACTACACTATCAATACATTAATTAAATACAATATCTACAAATAACTACAATGAAATAAACTAACTAAAGTACAAAAAATAAAAAAGAACTAAATAAAAAAATATCTGCAAACATAAGAAAAATATTACAACAATTTTAAACTAATTACACCTACTCTAAGCCCCCTAATAAAACAACAAAGCCCCCCAAAATAAAAAATGCCCTACCCTATTCTAAATTACTAAAGTTAAAAGCTCTTTTACCTTACCAGCCCTGAACAGGGCCCTTTGCGGGGCATGCCCCAAGAAGTTCAGCTCTTTTGCCTGTAAAAAAAACATACAATACCCCCCCCCAACATTACAACCCACCATCCACATACCCCTAATCTAACCCAAACCCCCCTTAACCCCTTAATGACCACAATGTACCCTGTATGTCACTGGTCGTTAAGGGTTTTTTCAGGACATAATAGCACAAGTCTAGCAAGAAGACGCTATTAATACCCTCCCTCCAGCAGGCTTTGTGGAATAGAGCAGTCTCAACGCTGGTGGCAAGACCACGCTATAAAACAAATCAAGTCCCAAAAAAAGGCCAGTGACATACAGGGTACGTCGCTGGTCCTTAAGGGGTTAAATAAACCTAACACTAAGCCCCTGAAGATCTTCCTACCTTATCTTCACCATACCAGGTTCACCGATCCGTCCTGAAGAGCTCCTCCGATGTCCTGATCCAAGCCCAAGCGGGGGGCTGAAGATGTCCATGATCCGGTAGAAGTCTTCATCCAAGCGGGGCAGAAGAGGTCTTCCATCCGATTGAAGTCTTCATCCAAGCGGGGCAGAAGAGATCTTCCATCCGATTGAAGTCTTCATCCAGGCGGCATCTTCTATCGACATCCATCTGGAGCGGAGCGGCAGCATCCTGAAGACCTCCAACGCGGAACATCCATCCTGGCCGACGACTGAACAACGAAAGATGGTTCCTTTAAATGACGTCATCCAAGATGGCGTCCCTCGAATTCCGATTGGCTGATAGGTTTCTATCAGCCAATCGGAATTAAGGTAGGAATATTCTGATTGGCTGATGGAATCAGCCAATCAGAATCAAGTTCAATCCGATTGGCTGATCCAATCAGCCAATTGGATTGAGCTCGCATTCTATTGGCTGTTCCGATCAGCCAATAGAATGCGAGCTAAATCTGATTGGCTGATTCCATCAGCCAATCAGAATATTCCTACCTTAATTCCGATTGGCTGATAGAATCCTATCAGCCAATCGGAATTCAAGGGACGCCATCTTGGATGACGTCATTTAAAGGAACTGTCATTCGTCGTTCAGTCGTCAGCCAGGATGGATGTTCCCCGTCGGAGGTCTTCAGGATGCTGCCGCTCCGCTCCAGATGGATGTCGATAGAAGATGCCGCCTGGATGAAGACTTCAATCAGATGGAAGACCTCTTCTGCCCCGCTTGGATGAAGACTTCAATCGGATGGAAGACCTCTTCTGCCCCGCTTGGATGAAGACTTCTACCGGATCATGGACATCTTCAGCCCCCCGCTTGGGCTTGCATCAGGACATCGGAGGAGCTCTTCAGGACGGATCGTTGAACCTGGTATGGTGAAGATAAGGTAGGAAGATCTTCAGGGGCTTAGTGTTAGGTTTATTTAAGGGGGCTTTGGGTTAGATTAGGGGTATGTGGGTGGTGGGTTGTAATGTTGGGGGGGGGTATTGTATGTTAATTTAGAATAGGGTAGGGCATTTTTTATTTTGGGGGGCTTTGTTGTTTTATTAGGGGGCTTAGAGTAGGTGTAATTAGTTTAAAATTGTAATATTTTTCTTATGCTTGTAGATATTTTTTTATTTTTTGTAACTTAGTTCTTTTTTATTTTTTGTACTTTAGTTAGTTTATTTCATTGTAGTTATTTGTAGATATTGTATTTAATTAATTTATTGATAGTGTAGTGTTTAATTGTAACTTAGGTTAGGATTTATTTTACAGGTAATGTTGTAATTATTTTAACTAGGTAACTATTAAATAGTTCTTAACTATTTAATAGCTATTGTACCTGGTTAAAATAATTACAAAGTTCCCTGTAAAATGAATATTAATCCTAAAATAGCTACAATGTAATTATAATTTATATTGTAGCTATATTAGGATTTATTTTACAGGTAAGTATTTAGCTTTAAATAGGATTAATTTATTTAATAAGAGTTAATTAATTTCGTTAGATTAAAATTATATTTAACTTAGGGGGGTGTTAGTGTTAGGGTTAGACTTAGCTTTAGGGGTTAATACATTTATTAGAATAGCGGTGAGCTCCAGTCGGCAGATTAGGGGTTAATGTTTGAAGTTAGGTGTCAGCGATGTTAGGGAGGGCAGATTAGGGGTTAATACTATTTATTATAGGGTTAGTGAGGCGGATTAGGGGTTAATAACTTTATTATAGTAGCAGTGCGGTCCGCTCGGCAGATTAGGGGTTAATAAGTGTAGGCAGGTGGAGGCGACGTTGAGGGGGGCAGATTAGGGGTTAATAAATATAATATAGGGGTCGGCGGTGTTAGGGGCAGCAGATTAGGGGTACATAAGGATAACGTAGGTGGTGGCGCTTTGCGGTCGGCAGATTAGGGGTTAATAAGTGTAGGTAGCTGGCAGCGACATTGTGGGGGGCAGGTTAGGGGTTAATAAATATAATATAGGGGTCAGCGGTGTTAGGGGCAGCAGATTAGGGGTACATAAGTATAACGTAGTTGGCGGTCGGCAGATTAGGGGTTAAAAAATTTTAATCGAGTGGCGGCGATGTGGGGGGACCTCGGTTTAGGGGTACATAGGTAGTTTATGGGTGTTAGTGTACTTTAGAGTACAGTAGTTAGGAGCTTTATAAACCGGCGTTAGCCCAGAAAGCTCTTAACTACTGACTTTTTTCCTGCGGCTGGAGTTTTGTCGTTAGATTTCTAACGCTCACTTCAGACACGACTCTAAATACCGGAGTTAGAAAAATCCCATTGAAAAGATAGGATACGCAATTTACGTAAGGGGATCTGCGGTATGGAAAAGTCGAGGCTGAAAAGTGAGCGTTAGACCCTTTTTTGAGTGACTCCAAATACCAGAGTTAGCCTAAAACCAGCGTTAGGAGCCTCTAACGCTGGTTTTAACGGCTAACGCCAAACTCCAAATCTAGGCCTTAGTAATCCTAAAACACAACAAACCCCTGGAGCAAATTATTTGTTGTGACTACTTTCTATCAGATAGAAAGATGATACCATTTTCCTTTAACACAAAAAACTCCACATTGATTATATTAAAGGACCATGATACCCAACTGTTGAAACACTTGAAAGTGATGCAGCATAGCTCTAAAAAGCTGACTAGAAAATATCACCTGAACATCTCTATGTAAAAAAGAAAGATATTTTACCTAAAAAAATCCTCAGTAGCCACATCCCATTTTAAAGGACTTCTAAGCAGCAAATCAGTATGTATGTCCCGGGACAGCTAAGGGAGTGAACTTACGTGCACACTCATCTTATTTCCCTATTCAATTTAATGAAGTTTACTATGAAATCTCATGAGAGTTAAGTCAAATCTCATGAGATTACAGTAAAAAGTTCATGACCTCAGCACTGTTGATGCTAATTGGCTGCTGTTCATTTCTTCAGTTTTTTTTTTTTTACCTGCAGCTGAGCAACTGCCGATGTATATTGTTTTACACAGAACTTACTCTGCTGAGCTAAGGAAATTGTTAGATAAAATATCTTCTTTTTTTACACAGAGATACTCAGGTGGTATTTTCCTGTCAGCTTTTTACAGTTATACTGCATCAGTTTCAAGTGATTTAGCATATGAGTATTATGTCCCTTTAAGGCTAAAGCATAGTAGCTGTCAACAGCTAATTTAAGGAAAGAAAATCTCAACACGCTAGCATTTTTTTAGAGTATCTAAGCTCAGTGCAAAGTAATTATGCATTTTATGCATATTGTATCATGTATGTTTTTCAACACATGCTTTTTCTTACATATAGGTTTAAGGGGTTTCAGAAGGGAATTTGCCTAATATGTTTATAAAGATGTGCATTGTTGACATTAAAGGGACATGAAACCCAAACATTTTCTTTCATGATTCAGATAAAGAATACAATTTTAACCAACTTTCAAATTAACTTCTATTATTTAAAGTGAAGGTAAACTTTGGTGAATGAAAGCCCGTTTTTTAAAAATACTATTAAAAACAGAGGCACTTTCATTCATCAAAGTTTACAAAGCAGCCGTTTTGTTAAAAAAATTACCAATTTTTTTTTCACTGCTACAGCAGCTTCCCCCACCTAGAGATCCTCTATTCACAAGTCAGCAATGACTAATCCAGCTTCCTCCAATCACAGCATGGCCTCAGGCAATGACTACCCTGGGGGGAAAGCTGTGATTGGAGGAAGCAGGATTAGTCATTACTGACATGTGAATAGAGGATCTCTAGGTGAGGGAAGCTGCTGTAGCAGTGGAAATAAAAAAGGTAATTTTTTTAACAAAACGGCTGCTTTGTAAACTTTGATGAATGAAAGTGCCCATGTTTTTAATAGTATTTAAAAAAAACGGGCTTTCATTTACAAAAATTTACCTTCACTTTAAAGGGCCACTAAACCCAAAATCTTTCTTTTATGATTCAGATAGAGAATAGAAATTTAAACAACATGACAATTTACTTCTATTATTTATTTTGCTTCATTTTTTAGATATCCTTATTTGAAGAAAAAGCAATGCACAAGGGTAAGCCAATCACATGAGGCTTTTATGTGCAGCAACCAATCAGCAGCTACTGAGCATATCTAGATATGCTTTTCAGCAAAGAATATCAAGAGAATAAAACAAATTAGATAATAGAAGTAAATTAGAAAGATGTTTAAAATTGCATTCTCTTTCTTAATCATAAAAGAAAAAATGTGGGTTTCACGTCCCTTTAATTTGCTTCCTTCTCTTATCCTTTGCTGAAAGGTTTAGCTTGGAAAGCTTAGGAGCAGTGAAGAATCTAGGTTCTAGCTGCTGATTGGTGGCTGCATATATATACTGATTGTCTTTGGCTCACCCATGTGTTCAGCTAGAAACCAGTAGTACATTATTTTTTTCTTTTTGAGCTCACAGCTAATAGAATTCACCAAAACCACCTTGCCAATGCTATTGCAGATAACTACAAACATGATCCCATGCACAGTAGAACAAGCAACCCATCAGATCTCTCCTCTACTAAATATCAATTACTAGTCCTAAAGCCCGTTCACATGGGCCATTTTTTGCAGTACAGCGGCCCCACCCCTTGCGCTCTCTCCCTCCCCCTCTCTTTTGCTCTGCCTCTCTCCCCCCTCTCTTTTGCTATCTCTCTCCCCCTCTCTTTTGAGCTTTCTCTCTCCCCCCTCTCTTTTGAGCTCTCTCTCTCCTCCCTCTCTTTTGCGCTCTCTCCCCCTATCTTTTGTGCTCTCTCCCCCTCTCTTTTGCACTCTCTCTGTCCCCCTCTCTTTTGCGCTCTCTCTCCCCCTCTCTTTTGCTCTCTCTCTCCCCGCCTCCCTTTTGATCTCTCTCTCCCCCCTCTCTTTTGCGCTCTCTCCCCCTCTCTTTTGCGCTCTCTCTATCCCCCTCTCTTTTGCGCTCTCTCTCCCCCTCTCTTTTGCTCTCTCTCCCCCATCTCTTTTGCGCTCTCTCTCTCCCCTCTCTTTTGCGCTCTCTCCCCCTCTCTTTTGCTCTCTCTCTCCCCGCCTCCCTTTTGATCTCTCTCTCCCCCCTCTCTTTTGCGCTCTCTCCCCCTCTCTTTTGAGCTCTCTCTATCCCCCTCTCTTTTGCACTCTCTCTCCCCCTCTCTTTTGCTCTCTCTCTCTCCCCCATCTCTTTTGGGCTCTCTCTCCCCCCTCTCTTTTGCGCTCTCTCCCCCTCTCTTTTGTGCGCTCTCTCTCTTCCCTCTCTTTTGCGCTCTCTCTCCCCCCTCTCTTTTGCGCTCTCTCTCCACCCCTCTCTTTTGCGCTCTCTCTTCTCCCTCTCTTTTGCGCTCTTCCCTCCTCTCTTTTGTGCTCTCTCTCTCCCCCCTCTTTTGCGCCCTCTCTTCCCCCTCTCTTTTGCACTCTCTCTCCCCCTCTCTCTTTTGCTGTCTCTCTCCTCACCTCTCTTTTGTGCTCTCTCCCCCTCTCTTTTGCACTCTCTCTGTCCCCCCTCTCTTTTGTGCTCTCTCTCCCCCCTCTCTTTTGCTCTCTCTCTCCCCGCCTCTCTTTTGATCTCTCTTTCCCCCCTCTCGTTTGTGCTCTCTCCCCCTCTCTTTTGCGCTCTCTCTCCCCCCTCTCTTTTGCACTCTCTCTCTCTCCCCCTCTCTTTTATGCTCTCTCTCTCCCCCTCTCTTTTGCGCTCTCTCTCTCCCCCTCTCTTTTGCGCTCTCTCTCTCCCCCTCTCTTTTGCGCTCTCTCCCCCATCTCTTTTGCGCTCTCTCTCCCCATCTCTTTTGCGCTCTCTCCCCCCCTCTCTCCCCTCTCTTTTGGGCTCTCTCTCTTCCCTCTCTTTTGCACTCTCTCTCCCCCCTCTCTTTTGCGCTCTCTCTCCACCCCTCTCTTTTGCTCTCTCTCTCACCCCTCTCTTTTGTGCTCTCTCCCCCTCTCTTTTGCACTCTCTCCCCCCTCTCTTTTGCGCTCTCTCCCCCCTCTCTTTTGCTCCCCCCCTTCCGAGCCTCTCTTTTGATCTCTCTCCCCCCTCTCTTTTGCGCTCTCTCCCCCTCTCTTTTTTGTGCTCTCTCTCCCTCTCTTTTGCTCTCTCTCTCTCCCCCCTCTCTTTTACGCTCTCTCTCTCTTCCCCTATCTTTTGCCCTCTCTCCCCCTCTCTTTTGTGCTCTCTCCCCCTCTCTTTTGCGCTCTCCCTCTCCCCCATCTCTTTTGCGCTTTCTCTCTCCCCCCCATCTCTTTTGCGCTCTCTCCCCCCTCTCTCCCCTCTCTTTTGGGCTCTCCCCCCTCTATTTTGCCCTCTCTCTCCCCCTCTCTTTTGTGCTCTCTCTTCCCTCTCTTTTGCGCTCTCTCTCCAACCTCTCTTTTGCGCGCTCTCTTCACCCCTCTCTTTTGCGTTCTCTCTCCCCCCTCTCTTTTGCGCTCTTCCCTCCTCTCTTTTGTGCTCTCTCCCCCTCTTTTGCGCTCTCTCTTCCCCTCTCTCTTTTGCGCTCTCTCTCCCCCTCTCTCTTTTGCTGTCTCTCTCCCCCCTCTCTTTTGCTGTCTCTCTCCCCCTCTCTTTTGCTGTCTCTCTCCCCACCTCTCTTTTGCTGTCTCTCTCCCCCCTCTCTTTTGCTGTCTCTTTCTCCCTCTCTCTTTTGCTGTCTCTCTCCCCTCTCTCTTTTGCTGTCTCTCTCCCCCCTCTCTTTTGCTGTCTCTCTCCCCCTCTATTTTTTTCTGTCTCTCTCCCCCCTCTCTTTTGCTGTCTCTCTCCCCCCTCTTTTTTGCTGTCTCTCTTCCCCTCTCTCTTTTGCTGTCTCTCTTCCCCTCTCTCTTTTGCTGTCTCTCTTCCCCTCTCTCTTTTGCTGTCTCTCCCCCTCTCTTTTCCTGTCTCTCTCCCCCCTCTCTTTTGCTGTCTCTCTCCCCCTCTCTTTTGCTGTCTCTCTCCCCCTCTGTCTTTTGCTGTCTCTCTCCCCCTCTCTTTTGCTGTCTCTCTCCCCCCTCTCTTTTGCTGTCTCTCTCCCCCTCTCTCTTTTGCTGTCTCTCTCTCCCTCTCTCTATCCCCCCTCTTCTGATCTCTCTATTTACCCTCTTCTGTTCTCTCTCCCCCATCTCTTTTGCGCTCTCTCTCCCCATCTCTTTTGCGCTCTCTCCCCCCCCTCTCTCCCCTCTCTTTTGGGCTCTCTCTCTTCCCTCTCTTTTGCGCTCTCTCTCCCCCCTCTCTTTTGCGCTCTCTCTCCACCCCTCTCTTTTGCTCTCTCTCTCACCCCTCTCTTTTGCGCTCATCCCTCCTCTCTTTTGCGTTCTCTCTCTCCCCCTCTTTTGCGCTCTCTTTCCCCCTCTCTTTTGCATTCTCTCTCCCCCTCTCTCTTTTTCTATCTCTCTCCCCCTCTCTCTTTTTCTATCTCTCTCCCCCCCTCTCTTTTGCACTCTCTCTGTCCCCCCTCTCTTTTGCGCTCTCTCCCCCCTCTCTTTTGCTCCCCCCCTTCCGAGCCTCTCTTTTGATCTCTCTCCCCCCTCTCTTTTGCGCTCTCTCCCCCTCTCTTTTTTGTGCTCTCTCTCCCTCTCTTTTGCTCTCTCTCTCTCCCCCCTCTCTTTTACGCTCTCTCTCTCTTCCCCTATCTTTTGCGCTCTCTCTCTCCCCCTCTCTTTTGTGCTCTCTCCCCCTCTCTTTTGCGCTCTCCCTCCCCCCCATCTCTTTTGCGCTCTCTCCCCCCTCTCTCCCCTCTCTTTTGGGCTCTCTCTCCCCCCTCTATTTTGCCCTCTCTCTCCCCCTCTCTTTTGTGCTCTCTCTTCCCTCTCTTTTGCGCTCTCTCTCCAACCTCTCTTTTGCGCGCTTTCTTCACCCCTCTCTTTTGCGTTCTCTCTCCCCCTCTCTTTTGCTGTCTCTCTCCCCCCTCTCTTTTGCTGTCTCTTTCTCCCTCTCTCTTTTGCTGTCTCTCTCCCCCTCTCTCTTTTGCTGTCTCTCTCCCCCCTCTCTTTTGCTGTCTCTCTCCCCCTCTATTTTTTTCTGTCTCTCTCCCCCCTCTCTTTTGCTGTCTCTCTCCCCCCTCTTTTTTGCTGTCTCTCTTCCCCTCTCTCTTTTGCTGTCTCTCTTCCCCTCTCTCTTTTGCTGTCTCTCTTCCCCTCTCTCTTTTGCTGTCTCTCTTCCCCTCTCTCTTTTGCTGTCTCTCCCCCTCTCTTTTCCTGTCTCTCTCCCCCTCTCTTTTGCTGTCTCTCTCCCCCTCTCTTTTGCTGTCTCTCTCCCCCTCTATCTTTTGCTGTCTCTCTCCCCCTCTCTTTTGCTGTCTCTCTCCCCCCTCTCTTTTGCTGTCTCTCTCCCCCTCTCTCTTTTGCTGTCTCTCTCTCCCTCTCTCTATCCCCCCTCTTCTGATCTCTCAATTTACCCTCTTCTGTTCTCTCTCCCCCCTCTCTTTTGAGCTCTCTCTCCCCCCTCTATCTCTCCCCCTCTCTATCTCTCTCCTTTCTATCGCGTGACCGTGCCCGGCCAAGCCCCCTTCACACCCGGTCACGCCCCATTCACAGCAATTCATGCCCGGCCATGCCCCCTTCACGCCGACCACGCCCCCCACTCACGTCCACTTCTGCCGCAGATCAGCTAGAGACTCAAAGGCCAGGTGTGTTTGTCCTCGTGCTGTCTCTACTGCGCATGACAGCTTCGGACAAACACGGACTTGGCCTTTTATTATATAGGATGGATTTTAATACGTGGAGTGTAGGTGGTGCTAGAAGTACACTAGGTATACCAAGCAATGGGTTAATAAACTAATTTTCTAAGTCTATTTTAATCAGCCTCCAACAATTGGTGTCCCAGACAATATTGGTAAAGCTAATACCATCAAATGAACTGGGTAGTGGGAAATAATAGTCTTAAACTATTTAGTAAATTTAATTTCAAATTTATTCAATCATTTAAAACTTAAAAATAAACAAACTCAGTCATGCATGTGGCCCACACTAATTCAATCACAACACCTTTCAGATCACAATAATAAAATCAAACTTAATCAATATGATGAAAAATACAGCCGCATTAAATCATTTAGCATATATGAATAATTAAGGCAATAAAAATGTGGAGGCAATCTGACCTAAAAAAAAAAAAATAAAAAAAAAAAAAAAATAAAATAAAAAAAATAACAGCAAATCAAAGGCAATTAGGGGAGATATAAGGCAGACCTAACTCTCACACTGGATCTTGAAAAAGCCCCACACCTTAGGGGTGAAACGTGTAGAAAGGTTTTCAAAGAGGACACACAGCGCTAACCCACTCTGCGTACAGAGTACTTGAAGAGCAGAGAATCGCTTTAGGCTGTAAGTCCGGATACGAAGGTAACTGAGGTAAGACTTGCGCAAGTGAAGACAGTTACGTTTTGGGACCCGGAGGTCCGTGACTCATCCAAAACAGCAAATCCACACAGGAGCCGACATACTCGGACGAGGAGAAGCAGGTGAGAGTGTCTGTACTGATATCAGTTCTCCCTGCTAAGTTACACCTATACCGGACCACGGCAGTCCGTTGGAGTTTACTTGAAATAGACTCTTTCTTTTGTTACTGTTGTTCCAACTTGGGAATCCTTTTAAAAGACTTTTTAACTGTTGTTCTAAACTTGGGAATCCTTTTAAAAGAAGTGAGAGCCGGAATCTCTTTTATTACAGGGCACTTTACAAGAGAGACTTGAATTACCGGGTTTTGCCCTAACCCACTTGAGATAAGATTTACCTGATTCTGACTGCTATAAGGATTAAACACTATCTCATATCAGAATTTAATGAAAGAGACTTTTATAGGCAATTATAACCCAAGTCAGATTGCCTCCACATTTTTATTGCCTTAATTATTCATATATGCTAAATGATTTAATGCGGCTGTATTTTTCATCATATTGATTAAGTTTGATTTTATTATTGTGATCTGAAAGGTGTTGTGATTGAATTAGTGTGGGCCACATGCATGACTGAGTTTGTTGATTTTTAAGTTTTAAATTATTGAATAAATTTGAAATGAAATTTACTAAATAGTTTTAGACTATTATTTCCCACTACCCAGTTCATTTGATGGTATTAGCTTAACCAATATTGTTTGGGACACCAATTGTTGGAGGCTAATTAAAATAGACTTAGATAATTAGTTTATTAACCCATTGCTTGGTATACCTAGTGTACTTCTAGCGCCACCTACACTCCGCGTATTAAAATCCTTTTGAATTCAGAACTACCTAGGAAAGAGGTAGTATAAGAGGTTGGCGACGTGGGTTGAGTCCAGCGCTCCACTTCACTGTTTTATACAATTACTTCATTATATAGGATGGTAAACACCAAATCTACGAACAAAGATAGGTTACCGCTTAAAATTTAGTGTATAATTGGTATTTCAAACATTGGGTATGTTAGTTAGTTAGTTAGTTAGTTAGTTAGTTAGTTAGTTAGTTAGTTAGTTAGTTAGTTAGTTAGTAAGTTGGGGACTCAACAAGAATATATATAAATGTAAAAAGGAACTAAGGGGTAATAGTAGTCAGTTGATTAAGGTATGCACATTTGCGTGGTCATCTAGTAATGAAAAAAAAATTAATTAGACATCACAGAAAGTAGGGGACCAGATGAGAAGGTGCGATTAATAATATAGCCCATATAGCCCTTGACAAAGTTAGATACAGAATTTCATCAAAAGTATATAAAAAAATATGTAAAAATGCTAAGTCGTGGGTAAGGCGAGATATTCAAAAACATTAACATTTGTAAGGTCATCTAGCAGATAACAACAGAGAAGTCCAAAAGTAGAGCTCCTAGGACTCAAAAGAGGAAGGCTATGATTCTGTGTATAAGGGCATGTCGTAGCATCTAACTAGTGTAGCATCAATAAGTACTATCTCCCTCAATCTGTCAAGCGTAAAGATATGTGTTAAAGTGTGATTAAGTGTCGTCTAGACCATTAAATTCACTCAAACATAAGAAAAATACTCTTTAGGGGCCATACATATATTAACAGTTAAATAACAGATATATTGAAAAGCTTTGAGGATATGAGGCCATAATATTCAAACAGAATATGAGCAGGTATAATATAACGTAACATGAAGCCTGTGGGTTGCTATACGTAGTTACTGTGTATAAACTCGGTATGAACAGCTCTACTGGTACGTGAAGGGGTATAATATTTGAGGTAGAATGGGAGTCTAGGAAGAACACACAAGGAAAACAAATTATACATTTAGTATGAGCTCTATAGCCTGGAAAAACCTAGCAAACTAGTAGGTACATGAGGGATTGTATATGAAAAAAACAGAGGAGTCAAGCTGAGTATGGGTGACAGATAATGTGGAATGTATGGGTTAGTTAAACCATTGATTATATTCTGATCTATATGACAAACTGTAATGTTTTTTTTGTTTGTTTTTGTTTTATTTGAAAATTATATTTGTATTGAGGTTATGAGAAATATTACATAAAATATTCATCCAAGTACAATGAGAAGAAGATATTGATACATATATTATTTACCCATACACATAGCAAAGAAATAGTGATATAACAAATCTGGGCATAAATTCTGTGTGTCTCTGGAAGAACATAAATACAATAGCAATGAATTATACAGCTATGTCTAAGGTTCATACTGCCAACAGTGCGAATAAAGAGATTTACAATAAGTATCTAGTGAATATAAGTGGTATTTTAAGACATGCTTAACTAGTATGTCAATATAGGAAAATAGAACCTCATTATTAAATTTTATATATGGAAAATATGATTTCCACATTGCCATAATGAACATTTATAAATTTATTTATTCTAGTCAAAGTGGGACAAATGTGGATTAGATTTTGTTTGGTCGCTTTTGGACCAAATTAGCGGGGAAGGAAGAAAGAAAGTCCAGCAGGCAAGAGCTGCTCAAAGTGGAGTGGGGGAGGGAATGGGGAACAGAGACGTAGGGTACTAGAATAGTAAAGTGGAGGGAGTTAGTAAAGGTCGCGTTATGTAGTTACAAAGGTAGGCTTCAAAGGAAGGACCTGCTGTTTATATGCCTAATAGGGTGGAACCTAGCTTGGTCAGGGTATAAAAATGAACGAAATAAGGTATTTCTAGTACATATGAGATACCAAAAGAGCCCTGGATATACCGGTGTGATAGCTTCTATGCAATAATGCTCTATATAGTGTATAGCAATTGAGTTATATCACTGTTAACTCTATCTAATATTAAACTACATAAATTAGCCGATAATACTCTGAGGTCACGGCCGCAAACCCAGTAATACATCATCATAAATGTTAGGTATGGAAATTAGAAAAGGATTAGCTGCAACACCGGAAGGAATCTTGAGGAGTTATATCACTATAAATTGCTATCACTGGGGCTTATAAATGAAGTTGTAAATGTGTACATTGAAGGTAGATAGTAATGATTCCATGTCACGTAGGAGGTTGTTACAAAGTAGTATGGCAGAAGCACTAAGACCATTTGCATAAAAATGAGTTTTGGTAAGGCTTAGTATCTATAAGTGTATTTTCCTGAGACAATATAGACCATGTAAAGAGTGGAGTATCTTAAGCATGAATATATTAATACTAAGGTCATGGAGGTCTAAACTATGGCACAAGGCGGGTTAAAGAGAAGCCTAAAGTACCAACTTATATGAGTACACGAATAAACCAGACATCAAAAACTAGGTCACTATAGGTACAGATATACAAATATTTCAAACTACCCTTTCATTAAATTAAAATCATTAGACCAACTGTTACGGCTGCCAACAGTAGGAACATATTAGGCATGTATGTAGTATAATAAGGAGTCTAGGTACCTTTGTTACTTATATCTACATTGGATTAGTAAGGTACTTTAGAAAAAAGCATCATTATTACTTTCGCAAGGAGCTAGGAAAATATAGGGGTTTAAGGAATATGTAAATATCTACATATAATGGACATATGATTCCACTGTATATTATAACATAGAACTCAGAACTTATTAAAAACCAACATTAAAAAGTACAATTATTAACAGAAGAAAACATGCACAGGCCTGACTAATATGTATATAAGTACATGTATATACAACCTCAGACGTTAAATGGAGCTAGGGCCCTAATGTAAGTACCAACCAGTGTAGATAGAGCATGTTCAGTTATAAGAAGCCTGCTGAATCTCATCCTCTAGTGATCTTAGATTAAACCGGCCATTTAAGGAGAGCTAAGTCCTCATGTGAGATAACTAAACATGATGTCCTAGACGGTCGCCACTAAAAAAGAGATGATGAGTAGTGATGTCGCGAACGTAAAAATTTGGGTTCGCGAACGGCGAACGCAAACTTCCCCAACTGTTCATGAACAGGCGAACCGCCATAGACTTAAATAGGCAGGCGAATTTTAAAACCCACAGGGACTCTTTCTGGCCACAATAGTGATGGAAAAGTTGTTTCAAGGGGACTAACACCTGGACTGTGGCATGCCGAAGGGGGATCCATGGCAAAACTCCCATGGAAAATTACATAGTTGATGCAGAGTCTGTTTTTAAGCCATAAAGGGCATAAGCGATGTCCGGAGCGGCAGATTAGGGGTTAATTAGTATAATGTAGGTGTCAGCGATGTCAGGGGCGGCAGATTAGAGGTTAATAAGTATAATGTAGGTGATGTTGGGGTGGCAGATTAGGGGTTAATAAGTGTAAGATTAGGGGTGTTTAGACTTGGGGTTCATGTTAGGGTGTTAGGTGTAAACATAAATTTGGTTTCCTCATAGGAATCAATGGGGCTGCATTACTGAGCTTTACGCTGATTTTTTGCAGGTGTTAGACTTTTTCTCAGCCGGCTCTCCCATTGATGTCTATGGGGAAATTGTGCATGAGCACGTAAAACCAGCTCACACGGCTTTCAGCAGCGCTGGTATTGGAGTGCGGTATGGAGCTCAATTTTGCTCAACGCTCACTTCTGTCGGCCTGTCACTATTCTGTCTGTATTCATTCTATGTCTAATTAAATAAAGTTATGAAAAAATAATCACCTGTACTAGTTATCTAACTACAAATCAGAAAATGGAACAGAGAAGAAATGGGTTTGCCACACTTGTTCCAAACTACAGAACTATGAAAAAATGTCAATGATTTTAAATATAAATTTCTGAAAAAAAAAATGCCAAAAATAATAAAATGTTTAACATAAAAAAGACAGGAAGTAGACAACAGTACAAGCAGAAAGTTATGTTTACAATAAAGCAGCTCCATACAACAAGCAAATTAAAACAAATAATAACTTACAATATTAAACCAGGATAACAAACTAAAATAGAATTATAGAAGGACCAAAAGCAACATTTAGAAAAAAGATCAACCCTAGAAGATCTTAGCCCTAGAAGATCTAAAAGAATAAAAATAATTTAAATTGGCTCCAAAAAAGACATTAAAGGGATAGGAAAGTAAAAAAAACAACTAGTTAGAGCTAGCTGCTGATTGGTGCCTGCACACATTTGTCTTTTGTGATTGGCTAACTAGATGTGTTCAACTAGCTGCCAGCAGTGCAATGCTGTTCCCTCAGCAACAAATAACAAGATAATGAAGCAAATTTAATAATAGTATTACATTGGAAAGTTG
Source organism: Bombina bombina (assembly GCF_027579735.1). Classification (NCBI taxonomy): domain Eukaryota; kingdom Metazoa; phylum Chordata; class Amphibia; order Anura; family Bombinatoridae; genus Bombina; species Bombina bombina. Next base: position 938,102,048 of record NC_069504.1, on the reverse strand, counting down.
TTTGAAATTGTATATTCTATCTGAATCATGAAAACAAAATGTATTCTTACCTGATAAATGTATTTATTTCCCGGCATGGAGAGTCCACAACATCATTCCAATTACTAGTGGGGTATTCAACTCCTGGCCAGCAGCAGGAGGCAAAGAGCACCCCAGCAAAGCTGTTAGTTGTAACTTTCCCTACCCATAATCCCCAGTCATTCTCTTTGCCTTTGTTAATGGAGAATGTGCGAAGGCGGTTTCAGAAGAATTTAATCATTTTAATGTGTACTATTCTCTGCAAGCAAGGATTGGAGTCTAGCTGTGTCCACGTAAATCTCTTTAGTAAGAGTAGTGTTGGCTTTTAGCAGTTAGAAGGCGGAAAGGTAGTATTTGCTTTACTTCTAACATTTATGCTACCCATCTTATAGAAAACCATGGTTGGCTATTCTCTTTTTTCATTTCTCTCCATGTCGCTGCCAGCTGTCGATTGAGGCTGACAGACTGGGAAGTGCTGTGTCTGCTCCACAGTAGAAGATCATGGAGGGTAAGTCCATTTATATCCTTATTTAAACCCTTCCCTTGGCAGGTATAACTGTTACTGTTATAAGGGAAAGGGAGGACTTTGAAGGGTGACTGACTGGCACCTCCATTGCCCTCTTAGATGGGTCTGGAAACCTTGGTTATATCCCAGATTGGCGATATCAGTTATTTGAGAAGCTTGGATCTACCGGCATCTCCTTAAACAAGCTCCGGTTCACTCATTATTGTGTGTTTACCTCTGACATAACTCAAATACTCCCATAGTTTGTTTACAGTTAAAAATGACACAGGGGGTTGAGGCTTTTATTTATTTGTGTGGACCTTTATAATAGAGCATCTACACTCTAGCTCTTTTAACTGGTATGCTCATTTAAAGCAGCGATACCTCCAGCTTCAGTAGAGGGGGCTAGCGCTGACTGTGTTACTCTTATATTTTATAACATTGATGCGTGCCATTATCTGATGCTGTGGCGGCTTCCCCAGCTAGATGAGAGGAGACTACCACTGACCTTTTTTTTAAAAAAAATAGAGTAGCCTGGAGAGAAAGGCAAGAAGCAAAAATCTTGTCTTTTCTAATCTCCGTCAGAAAAATCTACATGGACAGGGAATCTATTATAGTCACTAGGAAACACACTTTGGTAGATGAAACAAGAGAACTTTTCTCAAAATTTACCTTTCACCCATGGGAGCATAGAAAAGACAACAGCATCTCTTTATGAGATTGGACTAGTTGAAAAGATGACTTTGTAAGGTTGACAGCAACTGAAGGTTCAGAGTCATCTAAAGTAGCTAGAACCTCCTTCAATAGTAACCGGAGGTGTTCAAGCCTAAATCTAAAATTAACCTCTTCAGATTCTGAAGATTTGTCTGCTAAAGTGTCAGAGTCTGAGATCTCACCTTCAGAAGCTACTGAAGTATTCTCAGCATCAGACATCTGAGCAAGATGGCTAATGCAGTCCTTCCTATAGTCAGAAACCTTAGTATCAGGCAAATGTTTAGATTTTCTCTTGGGAAAGCTGACAAAGCCACAGTTACTGCAGAAAAAAACCTGAGCGGCAAAATCCCCAGATAAATAAACACCCTAGGTGGATGAGAGGACACAGAAGGCACAGTATGAGACACAACTGAGGCTTGAAACATCTGAGGAGAAAGCTGAGGAATGTTACATATAGAAGGCCCCAAGGCTCATCTGAGCCTTGGCTCTCTGATTATAAGTGGCTCTGTTAAAAGTGGCAGAGTTACTCACATGATCTACATCCTCACTGCTTCTAATCCTACTTCATCTCATCTCTCTACAGGTATGTGTCCCTGCTTGTGTCTCCTGGCTCCTCTTAAAATGTCTCTTTAATTCCTGCTAAATATCTCTGGTTTGTGTCCCTGCTTGTGTCTCCTGGCTCCTCTTAAAACTTTCCTATAATTCCTGCTAAATATCTCTGGTATGTGTCCCTTCTTGTGTATCCTGGCTCCTCTTAAAATGTCCCTTTAATTCCTGCTAAATATCTCTGGTATGTGTCCCTGCTTGAGTCTCCTGACTCCTCTTAAAACGTCCCTTTAATTTCTGCTAAATATCTCTGGTATGTGCCCCTGCTTGTGTCTCATGGCTCCTCCTAAAACGTCCCATTAATTTCTGCTAAATATCTCTGGTATGCATTTCCTCTGTCTCCATAAATCAGTTAATTAATCTCACTCCTACATATAAAAGGCCCCATGGCTCATCTGAGCCTTTGCTCTCTGATTCTAAGTGGCTCTGTTACAAGTGGCAGAGTTACTCACTGGAGTTAGAAACTGGAGTCCCACTAACAGGTAAACTTATTAACTATACACCTACACAATGCTCTCTACGTATTTTCTGCTCTCTCTGTCTGCCCTTCTCCTAAAACTCACTGCATGTCCCTATAACAACAAAACCCACACTATCCATATCTCACCCTCCCTTCTCTCATCCCCTATGCTGTCCTCTCATGAACTACTCTGTTTCCTTAGAAACACTTCCCCCTCTAACTCTCCTGTGTCTAGTCATACGCACTCCTAAAAATCTCACTCTCACCTTCTGTCACTCTCACTGCTACTTCTGCTTGCTGCTGGTGATGTCTCTCCTAACCCTGGCCCTGCAGCAATCACCACACTTTTAAACTCTTGCTCTGTCTCCCACTGCAAAAACCCTAGGTCACGCAATACCAACAATCTCGTCTCTATTAACCCACAACACATATCCCCTCCATTTTCTTGTGCCCTCTGGAATGCTCGCTCTGTCTGTAACAAAGTTACAACCGTTCACAACCTGTTTTTTTTCCAATGCTTTCAACCTTTTAGTGATTACTGAAACCTGGCTATCTTCCTCTGACACTGTTTCCATTGCTGCTCTCACACATGGTGGTCTTCAGTTTAGCCACACACCTAGGCCAGGTGAGACACACGGTGGTGGCGTTGACATCTTACTCTCCCCCTCCTGCTCCTATCAGTACTTATCTCCATTTCCATCTCTCTCCTTTTCTTCATTTGAAGTCCACTGCATTCACTTGTTCTCCCCCTTCTCTCTCAGAGTGGCAGTTATCTATCGCCCCCCTGGACTAACCTCCCTTCCTCGACAACTTTGCTGCCTGGCTTCCTTACTTTCTCTCTACAAATACACCTACTCTAATTATGGGGGCCTTCAACATTCCCATTGACAACCCAAATGCCACTTCTCTCACTCACAAACTCCTTTGGCCTATTACAATCCACCCTATTCCCTACCCACCACGATGGACACTCTATTCATCTGGTATTCTCCTATCTCTGCTCTCTCCCAGATGTTGACTGTCACCCATTTCCCATCTCAAACCACCATCTGCTCACCTTTAATCTTAATATACAGACTAAACCTACTTCCCCCCTCGCCCCCACACCTGTAGAAATCTGCACACTGTTGACCCTCCCCAACTCTCCAACCTTATTAAAATATGCCTCCCCCACACTTCCACAATATCCTGCCCTGACCTTGCCATAACCCACTACAACAATACTCTCTCCTCTGCACTTGACACCCTTGCTCCGCCCCAACTTCGCAAAGACCCACGTCATCAGCTCCAGCCCTGGCACTCCCAGCAAACATGCCACCTACAAAAATGCTCCCGCACTGCTGATCGTGCCTGGAAAAAATCCTGCTTTGAACCTTTATTCATGCACTATAAATTAATCCTTTACTCTTACAACTCTGCCCTTCACTTAGCTAAGCAAACCTACTTCTCTTCTCTTATATCCACTTACTCCTCAAACCCTAAGAGACTCTTCTCCACTTTCAACTCTCTTCTTTACCCACCTGCACCAACTCCCTCATCTGCTTTCAGTGCTCAAGACCTGGCTGACTACTTTTTCAATAAAACACTTACCATCCGGAGAAACATCCCAACACAAGCCTGCAATCTCCCAACTCTCTCTGCATCCTCCTCCCAACCACTGAGAGTGAAGTGGCTTCCCTATTGTCTTCCTCACATCTCACTACCTGCCGACTTAAACCTATTCCTTTGCATCTTTAATCTTACCCACATATTCAACCTATCCCTTTCTACTGGCTCATTCCCTGCCTCCTTCAAACATGCAAAGGTCAACCCCATCCTCAAAAAAACCTCCCTTGACCCTAACTCTCCTGCTAACTACTGCCCCATATCACTGCTCCCGCTAGCTTCAAAAATCCTTGAAAAACTAGTTTTCGATCGCCTAACCCACTTCCTGTCCTTCAACTCACTGCTCAACCCCCTGCAATCTGGCTTCCGTCCCCAACACTCAACTGAGACTGCCCTCACCAAGGTTACTAACAATCTCCTTTCTGCTAAAAACAAAGGCCACTACTCTATACTCATCTTACTTGACCTCTCTGCTGCCTTTGACACTGTTGACCATCCCCTTCTCCTACGGACTCTCAGCTCTCTTGGGCTCTGTGACACTGCCCTCTCCTTGATTTACTCTTATCTCTGTAACAGATCATTCTCCGTCTCTTTTGCTGGTGACTCCTCCTCTCCATTGCCTCTGTCTGTTGGATTACGTCAAGGCTCTGTCCTGGGTCCTCTACTCTTCTCTATTTACACTTCTTCACTGGGTAAACTTATCAACAGCTATGGCTTCAACTACCACCTCTATGCTGATGACACCCAGATCTACTTTTCCACCCCTGCACTCTCTCCTTCTGTCAATTCTCACATAAGCGACTGCTTATCTGGCATTTCCTCCTGGATTGCCTCTCACACCTAAAAATAAACATGGCCAAGACCAAACTACTTCTAATCCCCCCCTCTAACTCTACTACAGTTTGTAATTTTTCCATCACTGTTGGCGGCACCACTATCACCCCATCACCCCAAGTCCGCTGCCTCGGAGTCGCACTTGACTCAAATATGTCCTTCATTCCCACATCCAACTGCTCTCTTCATCCTGCCGCAACCACCTATGCAATATCGTCCGTTTCTGAGTAACAAAACTACTAAACTGCTTATTCACTCCCTGGTAATTTCCCAACTTGACTACTGCAATAACTTGCTAACTGGCCTCCCTCTCTCTCACCTCTCTCCCCTTCAATCCATCCTAAATGCATCTGCCAGGCTAATTGTAACATATCTCAGCCTAATGTCACTATCCCTTTAAGAAATCCTTCTCTGACTGCTGCATTTGGGCAGTATTCACATTCAGCTTGCATGCCTGCCTGATTAATCATTTATGCACCTGATTACCTCAGCCTCTTTTTAAGCCTTCTCAGGTCTAATGTGCTGGGCATTAACATTGAAGTTGTGATCCTGAACAACAGAGGTCTGTGACTGTTTACTGTATGAATTTACCAACTATTTCAACCTACAGCATTTTCTATTCCAATGCCTAAAATCATCAAATTGGAAGTATCCAAATAATTCCATTTTCTGTTTCCTGGACACTGCTACTTAACAAACTCAGAACTTTATTATAAATCAAGCATACTTTTGGTTATCATCACTCTCTAATTACAACAGCATCTTACTCAGAACTTTATAACTATTTCTCTGCTACAAGTTGTCATTGCTGAAATATCCTGCTGCAAATATGTTAACATATTCTGAACTCTGCATCTATGTGTTCAATTAAAAGCTTTCATGTGATTCTCCAATATATGTTCAAAGAGTAATTGATGCCTTAAACTTAACTTTCACCTGTGCTGCTCTGCTAATTACTGACATACAGCTCTTTATAATAATATGTACTGTGAACCTGCAACAAACCAAGGCCTAGATTTAGAGTTCGGCGGTAGCCGTCAAAACCAGCGTTAGAGGCTCCTAACGCTGGTTTTGGCCGCCCGCTGGTATTTGGAGTCAGTGATTAAAGGGTCTAACGCTCACTTTGCAGCCGCGACTTTTCCATACCGCAGATCCCCCTACGCCATTTGCGTAGCCTATCTTTTCAATGGGATCTTTCTAACGCTGGTATTTAGAGTCGTTTCTGCAGTGAGCGTTAGAGCTCTAACGACAAGATTCCAGCCGCCTGAAAATAGCAGGAGTTAAGAGCTTTCTGGCTAACGCCGGTTCATAAAGCTCTTAACTACTGTACCCTAAAGTACACTAACACCCATAAACTACCTATGTACCCCTAAACCGAGGTCCCCCCACATCGCCGCCACTCGATTAAAAATTTTAACCCCTAATCTGCCGACCGCCACCTACGTTATACTTATGTACCCCTAATCTGCTGCCCCTAACCCCGCCGACCCCTATATTACATTTATTAACCCCTAATCTGCCCCCCACAACATCGCCGCCAGCTACTTAAAATAATTAACCCCTAATCTTCCGACCGCAAAGCGCCGCCACCTACGTTATCCCTATGTACCCCTAATCTGCTACCCCTAACACCGCCGACCCCTATATTATATTTATTATCCCCTAATCTGCCCCCCTCAACGTCGCCGACACCTACCTACACTTATTAACCCCTAATCTGCCGATCGGAGCTCACCGCTATTCTAATAAATGTATTAACCCCTAAAGCTAAGTCTAACCCTAACACTAACACCCCCCTAACTTAAATATAATTTACATCTAACGAAATAAATTAACTCTTATTAAATAAATTAATCCTATTTAAAGCTAAATACTTACCTGTAAAATAAACCCTAATATAGCTACAATATAAATTATAATTATATTTTAGCTATTTTAGGATTAATATTTATTTTACAGGCAACTTGGTATTTATTTTAACTAGGTACAATAGCTATTAAATAGTTAAGAACTATTTAATAGTTACCTAGTTAAAATAATTACAAAATTACCTGTAAAATAAATCCTAACCTAAGATATAATTAAACCTAACACTACCCTATCAATAAAATAATTAAATAAACTACCTACAATTAACCTAACACTACACTATCAATAAATAAATTAAATACAATTGCTACAAATAAATACAATTAAATAAACTAGCTAAAGTACAAAAAATAAAAAAGAACTAAGTTACAGAAAATAAAAAAATATTTACAAACATAAGAAAAATATTACAACAATTTTAAACTAATTACACCTACTCTAAGCCCCCTAATAAAATAACAAAGCCCCCCAAAATAAAAAATTCCCTACCCTATTCTAAATTTAAAAAGTTACAAGCTCTTTTACCTTACCAGCCCTGAACAGGGCCCTTTGCGGGGCATGCCCCAAGAAGTTCAGCTCTTTTGCCTGTAAAAGAAAACATACAATACCCCCCCCCCAACATTACAACCCACCACCCACATACCCCTAATCTAACCCAAACCACCCTTAAATAAACCTAACACTAATCCCCTGATGATCTTCCTACCTTGTCTTCACCATACCAGGTTCACCGATCCGTCCTGGCTCCGATATCTTCATCCAACCCAAGCGGGGGCTAGACATCCACTGAAGAAGTCCAGAAGAGGCTCCAAAGTCTTCATCCTATCCGGCAAGAAGAGGACATCCGGACCGGCAAACATCTTCTCCAAGCCGCATCTTCTATCTTCTTCCATCCGGTGCGGAGCGGGTCCATCTTGAAGCAGGCGACGCGGATCCATCCTCTTCTTCCGATGTCTCCCGACGAATGATGGTTCCTTTAAGGGACGTCATCCAAGATGGCGTCCCTCGAATTCCGATTGGCTGATAGGATTCTATCAGCCAATCGGAATTAAGGTAGGAATTTTCTGATTGGCTGATGGAATCAGCCAATCAGAATCTAGTTCAATCCGATTGGCCGGTCCAATCAGCCAATCAGATTGAGCTCGCATTCTATTGGCTGATCGGAACAGCCAATAGAATGCGAGCTCAATCTGATTGGCTGATTGGATCAGCCAATCGGATTGAACTTGATTCTGATTGGCTGATTCCATCAGCCAATCAGAAAATTCCTACCTTAATTCCGATTGGCTGATAGAATCCTATCAGCCAATCGGAATTCGAGGGACGCCATCTTGGATGACGTCCCTTAAAGGAACCGTCATTCGTCGGGAGACATCGGAAGAAGAGGATGGATCCGCGTCGCCTGCTTCAAGATGGACCCGCTCCGCACCGGATGGAAGAAGATAGAAGATGCGGCTTGGAGAAGATGTTTGCCGGTCCGGATGTCCTCTTCTTGCCGGATAGGATGAAGACTTTGGAGCCTCTTCTGGACTTCTTCAGTGGATGTCTAGCCCCCGCTTGGGTTGGATGAAGATATCGGAGCCAGGACGGATCGGTGAACCTGGTATGGTGAAGACAAGGTAGGAAGATCATCAGGGGATTAGTGTTAGGTTTATTTAAGGGTGGTTTGGGTTAGATTAGGGGTATGTGGGTGGTGGGTTGTAATGTTGGGGGGGGGTATTGTATGTTTTCTTTTACAGGCAAAAGAGCTGAACTTCTTGGGGCATGCCCCGCAAAGGGCCCTGTTCAGGGCTGGTAAGGTAAAAGAGCTTGTAACTTTTTAAATTTAGAATAGGGTAGGGAATTTTTTATTTTGGGGGGCTTTGTTATTTTATTAGGGGGCTTAGAGTAGGTGTAATTAGTTTAAAATTGTTGTAATATTTTTCTTATGTTTGTAAATATTTTTTTATTTTCTGTAACTTAGTTCTTTTTTATTTTTTGTACTTTAGCTAGTTTATTTAATTGTATTTATTTGTAGCAATTGTATTTAATTTATTTATTGATAGTGTAGTGTTAGGTTAATTGTAGGTAATTGTAGGTAGTTTATTTAATTATTTTATTGATAGGGTAGTGTTAGGTTTAATTATATCTTAGGTTAGGATTTATTTTACAGGTAATTTTGTAATTATTTTAACTAGGTAACTATTAAATAGTTCTTAACTATTTAATAGCTATTGTACCTGGTTAAAATAAATACCAAGTTGCCTGTAAAATAAATATTAATCCTAAAATAGCTATAATATAATTATAATTTATATTGTAGCTATATTAGGATTTATTTTACAGGTAAGTATTTAGCTTTAAATAGGATTAATTTATTTAATAAGAGTTAATTTATTTCGTTAGATGTAAATTATATTTAAGTTAGGGGGGTGTTAGTGTTAGGGTTAGACTTAGCTTTAGGGGTTAATACATTTATTAGAATAGCGGTGAGCTCCGATCGGAAGATTAGGGGTTAATAATTGAAGGTAGGTGTCGGCGATGTTAGGGAGGGCAGATTAGGGGTTAATACTATTTATGATAGGGTTAGTGAGACGGATTAGGGGTTAATAACTTTATTATAGTAGCGCTCAGGTCCGCTCGGCAGATTAGGGGTTAATAAGTGTAGGTAGGTGTCGGCGACGTTGTGGGGGGCAGATTAGGGGTTAATAAATATAACATAGGGGTCGGCGATGTTAGGGCAGCAGATTAGGGGTACATAGGGATAACGTAGGTTGCGGCGGTTTACGGAGCGGAAGATTAGGGGTTAAAACTGTAATGCAGGGGTCAGCGATAGCGGGGGCGGCAGATTAGGGGTTAATAAGTGTAAGGTTAGGGGTGTTTAGACTCAGGGTACATGTTAGAGTGTTAGGTGCAGACGTAGGAAGTGTTTCACCATAGGAAACAATGGGGCTGCGTTAGGAGCTGAACGCTGCTTTTTTGCAGGTGTTAGGTTTTTTTTCAGCTCAAACAGTCCCATTGTTTCCTATGGGAGAATCGTGCACGAGCACGTTTTTGATGCCGGCTGCGTCCGTAAGCAACTCTGGTATCGAGAGTTGCATTTGCGGTAAAAATGCCCTACGCTCCTTTTTTTGGAGCCTAACGCAGCATTTGTTTTAACTCTCGATACCAGAGTTAAATTTATGGTGCGGCCAGAAAAAAGCCCGCGGAGCGTTAACAGCCCTTTTACCGCCGAAATCTAAATCTAGGCCCAAGTTTGCATCTAAATGCACAAACAGTAATTAATGCCTAAACTTGCAGCTTGTCTAAGTACCTGTGCAGCTGTGCTTTAACTCTGACATACAGCTTTATATAATATTATGTACTGTGAACCTGCAACAAACCTTAGTTTGCATCTAAGTGTCAATCTTTTACCAGATTACTCTGAAGCCTGAACATTCCACATTGCTATATTTTTCTCTCATTGAATCCTGCAGTTACTTCTATTAACTAACTATAAGTCACAGTGAACTCAGAATATATTGTATACAAATGTTGCACTCTCCATTTATTCTACAATAACTTCTAGCAACTATGAATCACAGAATATCATCTATCCACGTCCAGGATACTCTTCCCCGGGTCAGGGGTCGGTGTCTTCAAATCCCTACCACTGCCCCGAGGGTCTGTGTCCTGAGCGCATGTACACCGGATCATGACACTAATCCACCTCTCTCTACTCTCCGTTTCTGCTGCACCTTGCTGTGAGTCCCTTCACTGGCTCCCCATTCACAGCAGAATTAAATTCAAAATACTCACCCTGACCTACAAAGCCCTAACCAATGCTGCCACACCCTACCTGTCCTCACTCATCAGCAAATATACTCCAGCCTTCCCCCTAAGATCTAACAATGACCTGCACCTTGCGTCCTCTACCATCACCTCCTCTCATGCTAGACTACAGGACTTCTCTTGTGCGGCATCAACCCTCTGGAACGCACTTCATCGAGCCGTCAGACTCTCCCCTAACCTCTCCTGCTTTAAACATTCCCTAAAGACATTTTTGTTCAGGGAATCTTATCACCCGACTCATTAACAAATTAATTTCACTTACTCAACAGTTGCCCTCATCTATCTCCTCACTAATATCATCACCTTTGCAGTCCCCACCTCCTGTTTCCCATCCTCCTACCCATCTAGATTGTAAGTTTCCATGGGAACAGGGCCCTCAATTCCCCCTGTATCTGTCTGTAAAATTTTGTCTTTTATTGTATTGTTTCTCCATCGTACTTCTATCCTTGTACCCATGGGCAGTGCTGCAGAATCTGTTGGCACTTTATAAATAAAGAATAATAATAAAATAATAATAATAGTCACGCACAGCAGAATCCTTAGCTCAGAAGGGAGAATTTTTTCTTTGCATTTTAAAGTTTTTGCTAAATAGGATGAACAAAACTGCATAGGCAGGACAATCTGGTTGTCTAAACAAAGCAAACATCTATCCATATAGTTATAGATAGATTGATCCTGATCTGTATCCAAAGTCTAGAATAACGGTCCTACAAGCAGTGTGCAAATATAGGCCTAGATTTGGAGTTTGGCAGTAGCCGTGAAAACCAGCATTAGAGGCTCCTAACGCTGGTTTTAGGCTACCGCTGGTATTTGGAGACACTCAAAAAAGGGTCTAACGCTCACTTTTCAGCAGCAACTTTTCCATACCGCAGATCCCCTTACGTCATTTGCGTATCCTATCTTTTCAATGGGATCTTTCTAACTCCGGTATTTAGAGTCGTGTCTGGAGTGAGCATTAGAAATCTAACGACAAAACTCCAGCCGCAGAAAAAAGTCAGTAGTTAAGAGCTTTCTGGGCTAATGCCGGTTTATAAAAGATCCTAACTACTGTACTCTAAAGTACACTAACACCCATAAACTACCTATGTACCCCTAATCCGAGGTCCCCCCACATCGCCGCCACTCGATTACATTTTTTTAACCCTTAATCTGCCGACCGCCACCTACGTTATACTTATGTACCCCTAATCTGCTGCCCCTAACACCGCCGGCCCCTGTATTATATTTATTAACCTCTAACCTGCCCCCCACAACGTCGCCGCCAGCTACCTACAATAATTAACCCCTAATCTGCCGACCGCAAAGCGCCGCCACCTATTATAGCTATGTACCCCTAATCTGCTGCCCCTAACACCGCCGACCCCTATATTATATTTATTAACCCCTAATCTGCCCCCCACAACGTCGCCTCCACCTGCCTACACTTATTAACCCCTAATCTGCCGAGCGGACCGCACCGCTATTATAATAAAGTTATTAACCCCTAATACGCCTGACACCCGCCTCAATAACCCTATAATAAATAGCCAATCAGCCAATCAGATTGAGCTTGCATTCTATTGGCTGATCGGAACAGCCAATAGAATGCGAGCTCAATCTGATTGGCTGATTGAATCAGCCAATCGGATTGAACTTGATTCTGATTGGCTGATTCCATCAGCCAATCAGAATATTCCTACCTTAAATCCGATTGTCTGATAGAATCCTATCAGCCAATCGGAATTCGAGGGACGCCATCTTGGATGATGTCATTTAAAGGAACCGTCATTCGTCGTTCAGTCGTCGGCCAGGATGGATGTTCCGCATCGGAGGTCTTCAGGATGCTGCCGCTCCGCTCCGGATGGATGACGATAGAAGATGCCTCTTGGATGAAGACTTCAATCGGATGGAAGACCTCTTCTGCCCCGCTTGGATGAAGACTTCTACCGGATGGAGGACCTCTTCTTGCTCCGCTTGGATGAAGAATTTAGCTCGGCTGGGTGAAGACGACTCAAGGTAGGGAGATCTTCAGGGACTTAGTGTTAGGTTTATTTAAGGGGGGTTTGGGTTTGATTAGGGGTATGTGGGTGGTGGGTTGTAATGTTGGGGGGGTATTGTATGTTTTTTTTACAGGCAAAAGAGCTGAACTTCTTGGGGCATGCCCCGCAAAGGGCCCTGTTCAGGGCTGGTAAGGTAAAAGAGCTTTGAACTTTAGTAATTTAGAATAGGGTAGGGCATTTTTTTATTTTGGGGGCTTTGTTATTTTATTAGGGGGCTTAGAGTAGGTGTAATTAGTTTAAAATTGTTGTAATATATTTCTAATATTTGTAAATATTTTTTTATTTTTTGTACTTTAGTTAGTTTATTTCATTGTATTTATTTTTAGGAATTGTATTTACTTTATTTATTGATAGTGTAGTGTTAGGTTTAATTGTAGATAATTATAGGTATTTTATTTAATTAATTTATTGATAGTGTAGTGTTAGGTTTAATTGTAACTTAGGTTAGGATTTATTTTACAGGTAAATTTGTAATTATTTTAACTATTTTAGCTATTAAATAGTTCTTAACTATTTAATAGCTATTGTACCTGGTTAAAATAAATACAAAGTTACCTGTAAAATAAATATAAATACTAAAATAGCTATAATATAATTATAATTTATATTGTAGCTATATTAGGATTTATTTTACAGGTAAGTATTTAGCTTTAAATAGGAATAATTTATTTAATAAGAATTAATTAATTTTGTTAGATTTAAATTATATTTAACTTAGGGGGGTGTTAGTGTTAGGGTTAGACTTAGCTTTAGGGGTTAATACATTTTTTAGAATAGCGGTGAGCTCCGGTCGGCAGATTAGGGGTTAATACTTGAAGTTAGGTGTCGGCGATGTTAGGGAGGGCAGATTAGGGGTTAATACTATTTATTATAGGGTTAGTGAGGCGGATTAGGGGTTAATAACTTTATTATAGTAGCGGTGCGGTCCGCTCGGCAGATTAGGGGTTAATAAGTGTAGGCAGGTGGAGGCGACATTGTGGGGGGCAGATTAGGGGTTAATAAATATAATATAGGGGTCGGCGGTGTTAGGGGCAGCAGATTAGGGGTACATAGGGATAATGTAAGTAGCGGCGGTTTACGGAGCGGCAGATTAGGGGTTAAAAATAATATGCAGGGGTCAGCGATAGCGGGGGCGGCAGATTAGGGGTTAATAAGTGTAAGGCTAGGGGTGTTTAGACTCGGGGTACATGTTAGAGTGTTAGGTGCAGACGTAGGAAGTGTTTCCCCATAGCAAACAATGGGGCTGCGTTAAGAGCTGAACGCGGCTTTTTTGCAGGTGTTAGGTTTTTTTTTCAGCTCAAACAGACCCATTGTTTCCTATGGGGGAATCGTGCACGAGCACGTTTTTGAGGCTGGCCGCGTCCGTAAGCAACTCTGGTATCGAGAGTTGCAGTGGCGTTAAATATGCTCTACGCTCCTTTTTTGGAGCCTAACGCAGCCATTCTGTGGACTCTCAATACCAGAGTTATTTTAAAGGTGCGGCCAGAAAAAAGCCAGCGTTAGATACGCGGGTCGTTACCGGCAAAACTCTAAATCTAGCCGATAGAATTTTAATGGAAAAATAAAAACTTTAATCCTTCAGAAAAATATTAAATTGTAATTAGTAAATATGAAATAATATAATCGATTTTAAGTTTAACTTTAAAAAACTGCCTCAGATGCTTGAGGCTCCTACTGGCCAGAAAAAAATGCCCCACTAGTAAGAGAAAATTCTTTAGAAGTGATTTCCTCCTCTGGGGATCCGGTGAGCTGATTAATAGAAGCCTATTCAGAAAATGTCCAAGCAGAGTCAAAGACGCCTGCATTAAATATATAACCGCTCCGCTTCGTAAAAGCGGAAATGCGGTTTTAGAAAATAAAGTGTGACACATAATTTTACATTGCTCTAAAAAGAGCCCGAAAAACTGCATTTAAAAAAAAAAACAGCTAAGGTATTAAGACCGTTAGCCCAAAAATGTCAAATAAAAATGTAAGCTTCTAACCTATATTTCTCTTTATTTACAGGGAGTGCAGAATTATTAGGCAAATGAGTATTTTGACCACATCATCCTCTTTATGCATGTTGTCTTACTCCAAGCTGTATAGGCTCGAAAGCCTACTACCAATTAAGCATATTAGGTGATGTGCATCTCTGTAATGAGAAGGGGTGTGGTCTAATGACATCAACACCCTATATCAGGTGTGCATAATTATTAGGCAATTTCCTTTCCTTTGGCAAAATGGGTCAAAAGAAGGACTTGACAGGCTCAGAAAAGTCAAAAATAGTGAGATATCTTGCAGAGGGATGCAGCACTCTTAAAATTGCAAAGCTTCTGAAGCGTGATCATCGAACAATCAAGCGTTTCATTCAAAATAGTCAACAGGGTCGCAAGAAGCGTGTGGAAAAACCAAGGCGCAAAATAACTGCCCATGAACTGAGAAAAGTCAAGCGTGCAGCTGCCAAGATGCCACTTGCCACCAGTTTGGCCATATTTCAGAGCTGCAACATCACTGGAGTGCCCAAAAGCACAAGGTGTGCAATACTCAGAGACATGGCCAAGGTAAGAAAGGCTGAAAGACGACCACCACTGAACAAGACACACAAGCTGAAACTTCAATACTGGGCCAAGAAATATCTCAAGACTGATTTTTCTAAGGTTTTATGGACTGATGAAATGAGAGTGAGTCTTGATGGGCCAGGTGGATGGGCCCTTGGCTGGATTGGTAAAGGGCAGAGAGCTCCAGTCCGACTCAGACACCAGCAAGGTGGAGGTGGAGTACTAGTTTGGGCTGGTATCATCAAAGATGAGCTTGTGGGGCCTTTTCGGGTTGAGGATGGAGTCAAGCTCAACTCCCAGTCCTACTGCCAGTTTCTGGAAGACACCTTCTTCAAGCAGTGGTACAGGAAGAAGTCTGCATCCTTCAAGAAAAACATGATTTTCATGTAGGACAATGCTCCATCACACGCGTCCAAGTACTCCAGAGCGTGGCCGGCAAGAAAGGGTATAAAAGAAGAAAATCTAATGACATGGCCTCCTTGTTCACCTGATCTGAACCCCATTGAGAACCTGTGGTCCATCATCAAATGTGAGATTTACAAGGAGGGAAAACAGTACACCTCTCTGAACAGTGTCTGGGAGGCTGTGGTTGCTGCTGCACGCAATGTTGATGGTGAACAGATCAAAACACTGACAGAATCCATGGATGGCAGGCTTTTGAGTGTCCTTGCAAAGAAAGGTGGCTATATTGGTCACTGATTTGTTTTTGTTTTGTTTTTGAATGTCAGAAATGTATATTTGTGAATGTTGAGATGTTATATTGGTTTCACTGGTAAAAATAAATAATTGAAATGGGTATATATTTGTTTTTTGTTAAGTTGCCTAATAATTATGCACAGTAATAGTCACCTGCACACACAGATATCCCCTAAAATAGCTATAACTAAAAACAAACTAAAAACTACTTCCAAAACTATTCAGCTTTGATATTAATGAGTTTTTTTGGGTTCATTGAGAACATGGTTGTTGTTCAATAATAAAATTAATCCTCAAAAATACAACTTGCCTAATAATTCTGCACTCCCTGTACACTCTTACCTAGAAGCGTAATTAAATGGGAGGTAACCAATAAAGAGCTCCTTTACTGTTAACCCTTAAACTCCCCTGTCCAAGTTAAACTCCTCATATGATCTGACCTTACTCATACTAACAAAAATACCCAAGTACCTTGTCCTTAATATGACTCCTTAACTAATAAGGAGTATTAAGTCCCAAATGAAGGATCTAAAAAGAGGATTAACCTTTTAAGTGTTGCTATCCTTCTGTACCTAGAAGGCAAAAGCACTTACCTTAGATCCAATTGCATGATAGATGCTGATCCTTAGGTGTGGCAGGTGCTTCACTCCCTGTCATAGACCTGCTGGAAAAGAAAGAACAGAGTAACCAACCCTGGCTTTCTGCAAAGGGGTAGCAAAGTGTTAAAAGTAAAGCAAAGACTTCAATAGATTGACATGGACACAGCTAGACCCCACTCCTTGCTTGCAGGGAAAAGTACCCATAAAAGGATTAAAATCTTCCGACACTAACTTCACACAACCTCCATTGACAGAGGCAAAGAGAATGAGTGGGGGTTATGGGTAAGGCAGTTACACTTAAATGGACAGTTTATCCAAAAAGTTATCTAATTTTAAATGAAACTGCAGGAATAGTTATATACATTATTGCCAAACACTCTGTAAGAATCTTTTTCTTTGTGTGTAAATATTTTTTTGAAATATCAGTTTTCAAACTACATTACCAATACCCATTGACATAGTTTTTGGCCGTGCGGCCAGTCTGCTTTCACTCACTTCAGTGCAGAGCCCATGTGCCTCCCCCAACTGTGATGTCATGGCAAGGAAGCAAGTTCCTGTAAACAGTTTATTTTCTTGCCGGGATCACAGTGATATGTTAATGAGACGGATCTCTGCTGAAAAGTACAATTCCCAATTTCCCTTAGCTTCAGAGCAGTAAATGTGATCGAAGAGGAATGCAGGTCCAGTAATTTACAGGCTTGGGGTTCATAGAGGTTATACATGTTACTAAATTACATGATCATCGCCCCCTCTCCCCCTGCCACAGAATTGAATCAACTGCCAACATTTGTAGCTCTGCCTATTTAGCAGCACGCCGTGAAGATATCAGTGCTCCGATCTGGGTTTGATCTCCTGACGGCTTTCTTTCGCAAGGCTTCCTGCTGCTCTGCTTTGTGAGCAGAATGTTTTACCTAGGTCAAAAAATTAATCTCCATTTAACCCTTTGCTACTCTACTGTAACACATAAAGGGTATAAACACCAAATACATTTTTTATTTAGGATACATGCAGGTGAAGCTCATTACATTGCATACACACTCATAACATTTGCATAGATTAAAATAGCCTTTTAACTGGGAGTTCCAGTGGCATTGAGATTAACAGGTACCGTACAAACTAAAAAGTAAACAAAAAAACTTTTGCTGCTCTAGTGTGAACTGGTCCTTTAACAGCTCAAAAATGTACGGACTTCAGGAACCGTGAGTAGATATTCTGGGGTGAGTGTTAGGTATTTTTTTTATTTTTTTTGTGGTGGGGTTTTTTCAGGTTAGGGCTTTGGGCAAAGTGTTAAAGAGCTGAATGCCCTTTTATGGGCAATGCCCATACAAATGCCCCATTAGGGGCAATGGGTAGCTTAAGTTTTTTTTAGAGTTAGGTTTTTTTATTTTGGGGGGTTTGGTTGGATGGTTAGTTTTACTGTTGGGGGGACTTTATATTTTTTTTTACAGGTAAAAGAGCTGTTTAACTTAGGGCAATGCCCTATAAAAGGCCCTTTTAAGGGCTATTGGTAGTTTATTGTAGGTTAGGGGGTATTTTTATTTTGGGGTAGGCTTTTTATTTTCATAGGGCTATTAGATTAGGTGTAATTGTTTTTATTTTTGATAATTTTGTTTATTATTTTTGTAATATTGGTGTTTTTTATTTTTCTAATTTAGTGTTTATTTTTTTTTGTATTTTTAGATTTTTAAAATAGGTTAAGTTAATTTATAGTTTAAACTAAGGTTTTTTTTATTTCACAAGTAGGTTTTTATTTATTTTAAGATAGTTATATTGTGGATTAGGGGTTAATATCTTTATTTAGTGGTGG
Source organism: Bombina bombina (assembly GCF_027579735.1). Taxonomy (NCBI): domain Eukaryota; kingdom Metazoa; phylum Chordata; class Amphibia; order Anura; family Bombinatoridae; genus Bombina; species Bombina bombina. Next base: position 938,083,949 of record NC_069504.1, on the reverse strand, counting down.
CGATGTCGGGGAGTGGTGGATTAGGGGTTAATAACTTTATTTAGTGGCGATGATGTCGGGGAGCTAGGGATTAGGGGTTAATAGCTTTTATTTAGTGGAGGTGATGTCGGGGTGTGGAGGATTAGGGGATGTCAGGGAGCAGCATATTAGGGGTTAATAGCTTTAATTTAATGTCGGGGAGCGTTGGAATAGAGGTTATTAGCTTTTATTTAGTTTTGGCGATGTCGGGAGCGGTGGAATAGGGGTGTTTAGGGGTTTATATTAGGGTGTTAGGTTGAAATGTAACTTTCTTTTCCCCATAGACATCAATGGGGTTGCGTTATGGAAATCGCCATTACGCACTTCAGGTGTTAGTTTTTTTTCTAACACTTTCTCCCTATTGATGTCTATAGGGGAAAGCGTGCATGAGCACGTCAAATCAGCACTTGGCTTTTGTGCGGTATGGAGCTTAATGCACCATAACGCACAGCACAAGGAGGCTTTTCAGTAACTCGTAATGGCAGCGCTATGGGGAGTGAAATAACATATTTTTTTGGCATTATTTTCGCACCCTGTTTAGCGCAAAACTCATAATCTAGGTGAATATGCACTAACCCGCTTGCTTTAAAAGTTTACTGTAATTGGTGTTTGCATGCAAGCAAAAATAACTTTAGCTTGCCACTTAATTAAGTAATTTAGCCCATCATTTAGAATACTCTGTCTATCTATCATTATGTATGCAGTTTTTAAACTTTATTTAAGAAACATTCATTTTTTAATAGTCTTTGGAGAAAAATTATTCAATTATAGAATCTCAGAGTACTGTTTACATAATTGGAATGTGCGGATGAAGTGTTTTGCATGGGAGTAAGTTGGTTTTTAAAAATCAAGGCCATATTGATGCATTAGAGATCTATTAAAAGCCTTCTTATAGCTTGTTTTGTTGAATAATATCCACTTATAATTATAGAGAATATTGAAGCAGTATTCCAATCCAAAAGAAAACACTTTTTGAGCAGATTATTGCATTATTTTTTTTCTATTTTAACAGCCTTGACCAATGGAAAAAACAAACAAAAAAAAAACAAAAACATTTGGCTGTTTTATATGGCATATTTTTAAAAAAAAAATAATGTTAAAATTTAATTAACTAATAAACATTAATTTCATGGTTTATTAAAATATTAAATATATTTAGCAAATCAGATTTATAAATTATGACATTTGAACATAATTAGAATACAATCATAAAAATGTACAGTATATTTGTGATTGAAAGGAATTGTGAAATTGCTACTATTTGTGCACATCATAAATTTATATTATTAGTTAATAGTGATGTCGCGAACCTAAAAAATTGGGTTTGCGAACGGCGAACGTGAACTTCCGCAAATGTTCACGAACGGGCGAATCGGGCAAACCGCCATAGACTTCAATAGGCAGGCGAATTTTAAAACCCACAGGGACTCTTTCTGGCCACAATAGTGATGGAAAAGTTGTTTCAAGGGCACTAACACCTGGACTGTGGCATGCCGGAAGGGGATTCATGACAAAACTCCCATGGAAAATTACATAGTTGATGCAGAGTCTGGTTTTAATCCATAAAGGGCATAAATCACCTAACATTCCTAAATTGTTTGGAATAACGTGCTTTAAAACATCAGGTATGATGTTGTATCGATCAGGTAGTGTAAGGGTTACGCCCGCTTCACAGTGCACAGTGTAGGTGATATACCTGCCTTGACCATGCTTTGCAGACCAGGTATCAGTGGTCAGATGGACCCTTGCCCCAACATTGTGTGCCAGACATGCCATTATAGCAGACCTATATGGCTTTGGCGTTGTTTTTTGGTAATTAGAAGGCTGCTAAATGCCACTGTGCACCACACGTGTTTTATGCCCAGCAGTGAAGGGGTTAATTAGGGAGCATGTAGGCAGCTTGTAGAGTTAATTTTAGCTTAAGTGTAGTGTAGTAGACAACCCAAAGTATTCATCTAGGCCCATTTTGGTATATTTCATGCTCACATTTCACCGCCAAATGCGATCAAATAAAAAAAAATTGTTCACTTTTTCACAAACTTTAGGTTTCTCACAGAAATTATTCACAAACAACTTATGCAATTATGGCATAAATGGTTGTAAATGCTTCTCTGGGATCCCCTTTGTTCAGAAATAGCAGACTTACATGGCTTTGGCGTTGCTTTTTGGTAATTAGAAGGCTGCTAAATGCCACTGCGCACCACACGTGTTTTATGCCCAGCAGTGAAGGGGTTAATTAGGGAGCATGTAGGCAGCTTGTAGAGTTAATTTTAGCTTAAGTGTAGTGTAGTAGACAACCCAAAGTATTGATCTAGGCCCATTTTGGTATATTTCATGCCACCATTTCACCGCCAAATGCGATAAAATAAAAAAAAAATGTTCACTGTTTCACAAACTTTAAGTTTCTCACAGAAATTACTTACAAACAACTTATGCAATTATGGCATAAATGGTTGTAAATGCTTCTCTGGGATCCCCTTTGTTCAGAAATAGTAGACTTATATGGCTTTGGCATTGCTTTTTGGTAATTAGAAGGCTGCTAAATGCCACTGTGCACCACACGTGTTTTATGCCCAGCATTGAAGGGGTTAATTAGGGAGCATGTAGGGAGCTTGTAGAGTTAATTTTAGCTTAAGTGTAGTATAGTAGACAACCCAAAGTATTGATCTAGGCCCATTTTGGTATATTTCATGCCACCATTTCACCGCCAAATGCGATCAAATAAAAAAAAAAATTGTTCACTTTTTCACAAACTTTAGGTTTCTCACAGAAATTATTTACAAACAACTTATGCAATTATGGCAGAAATGGTTTTAAATGTTTCTCTGGGATCCCCTTTGTTCAGAAATAGCAGACTTATATGGCTTTGGCGTTGCTTTTTGGTAATTAGAAGGCTGCTAAATGCCACTGCGCACCACACGTGTTTTATGCCCAGCAGTGAAGGGGTTAATTAGGGAACATGTAGGCAGCTTGTAGAGTTAATTTTAGCTTAAGTGTAGTGTAGTAGACAACCCAAAGTATTGATCTAGGCCCATTTTGGTATATTTCATGCCACCATTTCACCGCCAAATGTGATCAAATTTAAAAAAAAAACAATTTTTTTTCGCAATTTTAGGTTTCCCACTGAAATTATTTACAAACAGCTTGTGCAATTATGGCACAAATGGTTGTAAATGCTTCTCTGGGATCCCCTTTGTTCAGAAATAGCAGACATATATGACTTTGGCGTTGCTTTCTAGTAATTAGAAGGCCGCTAAATGCTGCTGCGCATCACACGTGTATTATGGCTAGCAGTGAAGGGGTTAATTAGGTAGTTTGTAGGGAGCTTGCAGGGTTAATTTTAGCTTTAGTGTAGAGATCAGCCTCCCACCTGACACATCAGACCCCCTGATCCCTCCCTTCCCCCACCCCACAATTGTCCCCGCCATCTTAAGTACTGGCAGAAAGTCTGCCAGTACTAAAATAAAAGGTTTTTACATTTTTTTTTTAGCATATTTACATATGCTGTGGTGAAGCATCCCCTCTTAGCCCCCAACCTCCCTGATCCCCCCAAAACAGCTCTCTAACCCTCCCCATCTGCCTTATTGGCGGCCATCTTGGGTACTGGCAGCTGTCTGCTGTTATTTCACAGTCAAATTTTTTTTTTTTTTTTTTTTAAATGTACACTACTGTTACACCAGATATGAGTGGTGGCACTGGGCAAGTGGGCACAGTATACGCTGTGAGCCTGACACGCTGGCAGGCAGGCAGGCAACTGCAATTAGATTACACAGAAAAAAAAAAGGCAGACTGATGTTCTAGCCCTAAAAAGGGCTTTTTGGGGTGCTGTCCTTACAGCAGAGATCAGATGAGTCCTTCAGTAGTGGACACTGAATAACCTAGCCTAGCTATCGATTTCCCTATTAAATCAGCAGAAGCTATACTGTCCCTCCTCTCACTAAGAATGCAGCTTCCAAATGAATCTAAAATGGATGTTGTCTAGGAGGTGGGAGGGTCTGGGAGGGAGGGTCTGCTGCCGATTGGCTGTAATGTGTATTCTGACTGTGAGGTACAGGGTCAAAGTTTACTCAATGATGACAAATAGGGGGCGGATCGAACATCGCATATGTTCGCCTGCCGAGGCGAACATGTTATGTTCGCCGGGAACTATTCGCCGGCGAACTATTTGCGACATCACTATTAGTTAGTTGAAAAGACTATTATCAATATTGAATCAAGTTACAATCATATTTCTCACGTATTAAACATATATATATATATATACAGTCCAGATAGAGGACAGCACAAACTTATACCAATTCAACTGCCAAGGTGCACTGCAAGCCAATTCGTATCCTCTCCAAGAACACAGGCACTCACTGGTCTTTATAAAAGGTAATCCTTTATTCAATACACAATGGTATTATTATCGTTTTAATGGATTGAATAAAGGATTACCTTTTATAAAGACCAGTGAGTGCCTGTGTTCTTGGAGAGGATATTTATATATATATATATCCTGTATTAATTTTGGCATCTTAACTATTTGAAATGGCAGTGCTTCTAATAGATTGGCATATCATAGAAATTATGTTTAAATTCAAAATTACTCAAGTTACATATGAAATATTTACACTAAATGATCTAATTGATTGTAATGGTACTATTGTTTAAGTGTTATATTGTTAATTTTGTACTACTATTAAACTTATTTAAGTTCTTTGGTTATCTTATTTTTTATTTTACAATATTTTCCCCCAGGTAACTTAATATTTTGGGAACAATCTAAACAAATGTTAAGTAAATCACAATAACAACGTGTTGTGGAGTCATGGACCAATTCCTTAGTGAATAAATCAGTGTCAAAGCCTTCACTTTCCATATTGTACTTCATATCAAGAGAATTACCTGATTTGTCAAAGTAATGAAGTGTGAACATTACTTGTTATATTTAGTTTTACGTCCTCTTGAAATGTGTTATTGGAATAGACAATGTTTATTGTCAGTGAAATCTATATTTTCCTTAGTAGACATATAAACTAACAAGATCTACCCAACTGTCACTGCTTTCATATTACACAAACTGTATTTTAGTGTATTTTGGTCCTAACCTTACAAAATTTAAGAGCCAATGATTTTACTGTTTATGTCAGTATTTTCAAACACCCCTGGTGATACGTTTGTTAAATAAATTGGCTTAACAAATTACTGAGGGCTAGATTACAAGTGGAGTGCTAATTTATCGTACATCGCAAACTGTCAAATTTGCAGGTTTGCAGGCGCGCAATAAATAACCAGCCATCAGAAGTGGCTGGTTATTGCTACCGCAAGCACACAGTAGAAATGAATACATATAAAAATAACCAGAGATCAGATCTCTGGTTAAAGGGACAGTCTACACCAGAATTTTTATTGTTTTAATAGATAGATAATCCCTTTTTTACCCATTCCCTAGTTTTGCATAACCAACACAGTTATATTTATATATTTTTTACCTCTGTGATTATCTTGTATCTAAGCCTCTACAGACTGCCCCTTTATTTCAGATCTTTTGACAGACTTGCAGTTTAGCCAATCAGTAATGGCTCCCAGGTAACTTCACGTGCACGAGCACAGTGTTATCTATATGAAAAACATGAACTAACACCCTCTAGTAGTGAAAAACCTGTTAAAATGCATTCTTAAGAGGCGGCCTTCAAGGTCTAAGAAATTAGCATATGAACCTCCTAGGTTAAGTTTTCAACTAAGAATACCAAGAGAACAAAGAAAAATTGGTGATAAAAGTAAATTGGAAAATTGTTTAAAATTACATGCCCTATCTGAATTATGAAAGTTTTTTTTTGTACTAGACTGTCCCTTTAATTTTATAAATGTCCACCAAATGCCCCCCCCCCAAAAAAAAAAAAACAAGTGTTATTTACTTTATTAAAAAATAGAAATAGTAGTATCTTTATTTTTTAATAAAATGACTGCAAAAAGCAGTTATGAGGGTTTAAAGTTGGTGGGTGTGTGGTGTTAGAAGAAAATGGCAATGGAAATTGTTTTTAGATATCGGTCTATGGGAACTGTGTATATATATATATATATATATATATATATATATATACATATATTTTACATGTTAATATGCGTTTATACACATATTAACACTTGAATATATATATATATATATATATATATTTATATTTATATACAGTATCTCACAAAAGTGAGAACACTCCTCACATATTTGTAAATATTTTATTATATATTTTCATGTGACAACACTGAAGAAATTACATTTTGCTACAATGTAAAGTAGTGAGGGCACAGCCTGTAAATCAGCGTAAATGTGCTGTCCCCTCAAAATAACTCAACACGGGGGGCGGAGTTAGCCGCCAAGCAGTGAGGACGTGCACTAACAGAGCTCTTCACAGATTTATCTTAAAAATTGAAATTATATCAACTTTATCCCAAATTTGGACTTTGATATTCCTGGAAGAAGACCCCTGACTGAATTGGGGCTACCAAAGCAGTGAACTCTGCACATTTTGCTGACCCTGTACAGCGCTAAAGACCACCAGCCCAGGAACACTGTGGCCGCATCAGTCCGGGACCTAAACCCCAGCACCGGAACTCCAAACCACCAGCCTATTGTACTCTGGAGGGTCGGGGATCCGATCCGGAGTATTGCGGTGCACTGACCAGGGGTTCTTTGCCCACGAGTGTATCCTACAGCAGGGCGGCATCGTAAGGGGCGCGGCAGCGGGAGTTAACGGCTACAGGAGCAACGAGAGAGGACTACAGGGCGCTTGTGCCCACAATACACAGGGGATTTACGTCCCAAAGCCCTGATACCACGGGGACACAGTCAGTAAGGAGACATAACAGCACTGGGCCCATTTTTGTCAACTTACCTAGGGCGCGAAAGCCCGCCATCTTGGATACCGCTCCCCTGACAGAAGCACAAGCCAGGTCACAGAGAGGATATAAAGCGGTTACAGAGGAGAGCCTTTGATGTACTTGCTGCTTAGCACGCTGGTAAGACACCCAATACTACATACATCACTGCCATTCCCTCTCGCATCTCATTACTTGCACACAAGCACAGCCGTTAACTCATACCCCACGTGGCATCTAGGGCCTAGCAGTCCACAGCACTATCTCCTGATAAGCCGTCACTGGCAAGTGTACAGTAATACCCTTCTGCCTGCTATTTCTGGCTGAGGCCTCACCGCATTGTGTCAGTTCTATATTCAAAAACAGTCCCATTTATACTCACACAACATCTGAAGAAATAGGGACATATAGAGAGGCCATTATCGCAACTTTCTTGTGCACTAAAAGCTGCAGCCTGCTTCCTAAAACTGAATAAGCGATCTGAAGGGATTGTAAGGGAAGGGTGAAAACAACACCACAATAAAACCCATTTATACGCACTATCTACATTAAGGGGTACAGCTCTCAGAGATTCTAATCTAAACTATAATACAAGGAACTGAGACCCTGGAACGTGTCAACTGTGGGTTAGTCAGACCAAGATAAGTGAGCAGCAACAGGCCAGAAAGACCTAGAAGCTGAAGATACAACCCAGCTACCATAGAATACTGTACCTGATAACACACTGAAACCTATTGAACAAGCACCTGCACCCTCAGACCAAACCTGCCGCTGTGTTAACATCCCAGGAAGCCAGTTAAGATATAGACTCTATTTTCTAACCACAGCTCCCTCACCGGTCTCTCCCCTCCCTTTCCCGCCGGCCCTGATTGCCTGCGGGTCATACCCCCATACCTTACCCCACATCGTCCTAAGGGGGCAACTCCCCAGGGGAGAGACTATACGCCTCAGTGAAAACTATTTCTGCTCTCAGGCCTCAAGGCACAGTTCTTAGCTAGCCCAGTTCCAATTTCTGTGAGATGCCAGGAATTGTGAAGACAATGTAATAGCTCTATGCACCGATGCCATAGCCCAGTCAGTCCTATAACAGATATCTTTATAGTGCAAAACAATCTTTTCTTTTTCTCATTATTTGCCTTCTATATCTCATGCCACTACAATTGCAGAAGCACAAGATGCCGCAATCCTTTAAAAGAAAACAAAAGTCCCACAACACTCCGAAGAGAACAGTCGCCGACCACTTTAGCCAGCATACACCTAGACAGCAATCTGGCTCGGAAGATGATGCCTCGGACACAAGAAGCCTTAACGATGCTCGCATCAGAACAACATTAACCCAGGCCACAGGCCATCTTCAACACCAAGATGCTGATACTGATAACAATATTATGGACTCTATCAGGTTGCTTCTGGCCTCGCATCACGACTCCCTTTCTAAGAAGTTTGATAAGGGCCATGCTGATCTGAAAAGGGACATAGCCCTTATAGGAGAAAGAACAGATGCGCTGGAAGGCAAGCAGGAAGATCTCAGGGTAGATCATGTCAACCTCTTAGACTACTCGCAGGGACTTGCAGAACAGATCACTGACCTGAAGCTCAAACTTGCAGACCTCGAGGACAGGACTCGTCGTAACAATATTAGGGTGAAGGGTATTCCTGAATCTGTCCCCCCACAGGAGCTTGAAAAATTCCTGCAAGATTTTTTTGTGGCAGTCCTTGGTCCTGGGATCGAGAAAGAGATGCTCCTTGACAGAGCCCATAGAGCCCTGAGGCCGAGGACGGCTGAAGGCGATAAGCCAAGGGATGTTGTTGCCCGTCTGCATTATTACACCTTTCGAGAGAAACTCCTGAGAACCCTGGCAGGTGACAAGTCGCTCCCTGAGCAGTATGCTGATATCCAGGTATTCCAAGATCTCTCTCCCCACACCCTCCAGATAAGAAGACACTATCAACCCTACACTAAAATCTTGAGGGACAAAGCCATTAAATACAGGTGGGGCTTCCCTGTTAAGCTCTACATCAATAAAGATGGACAGCAATATGCGGCCTCCTCACCTCAACAGGCAAGAGACTTACTCCAAAGATGGGGTCTACTGCCACAGGACCCACCTGTGCCTCCCCAAGCAATCGTACCAGGTAGAGGTTTGAGAGCATCCGCCCCTGAGTGGGGCTCCCTTCCGCAGAGACCCAGCAGTGACCAGAGGAATACCTCAATATCCAGGACTAGAGACGCTCCCACATGAGACATTTCATTCCGGTCACTGCTCTGATATGCAGATTGTTATCTCTCCAAACTGGGGACTTATAATTGAGAGACTCTTTACTACTACAGAGACTGACTCGTGTGTACCGAGGGTACACGAAGATTGGTGAGACTGCTATGGCATAGTGGATATTTTCTACATTAATGTTTTTTGGCTGTCTCTCCTCCTTGTCTCCACTCCCTCCCTGTTTCTTTTTTTCTTTCCTCTCTACACTACTCTCCTTCCCTCCTCCCTCCTCCCCTCCTTTTCTCGCTCTACCTCCTTGTGCCTATAATTATTTGTAATTGTATTTATCAAGCTTATCAAGGACAGTTAAGAGATGTTACAGCTTGTGACTTGCTATGTTCTAACGCATTACCTAGATGACCACTGCCTAGAGGGGCGCATGCCCTGGTTGCACTAAAAAGAAATCCCAGTGTAGAAAAGCGCATTAACAATAGCTCTACACTCCTACTCTAAGACTGCCTACTCCTTTTAGACTAATGAGTGCTGCGAAAAATAGTAAACCCCTACCCCTCTTTGCCCCAATACTTAGATGAGCACTATCCAGAGCTGCGCTTGCCTTAATCTCCATTTAAGAGAAATAACTAAGAAGTAATGTGCACCGTAAATAGCTCTACACTTTTGCCTTAGGTTACATACCCCTTAGAATTAATAAATGCTTCACACAGTTGAAAACCCCTATCCCTCTAAGTTACAATCACTGAAGCAGCCATCTCTCTCCCTATTGGGATAGGCAGGAGTTGGATCACTTGAAAATCTATTAGGCATTCAACTCCCATGAAAAAGCAGCCTTGAGGTCCCAGAATTATACAATCCCCAACTTTGTCCTTTTGGACTGATGGTTATCATTGTGTGTTGTTATTCTTATTCATGTTGTTATTGTTTACTTTGTTGCTGTTCTCACTAATATTTATGTATATAACTCAGGGTATATAAGATGTACAGGAACCAATACATGGCAAGAGACGCTATAGCCTGTGGTTTACTATGCTTTCGCCCAATATTTAGATGACTATCATCCAGAGTTGCGCACACTTCAACTCCCACTTGTGACCAATAACCCTAATGTTAAGTACACCATTTATAGCTTTTCACTATAGCCTTCGGGTATATGCCCCCTTGATTAAGATGACCTTATGAACGACTGAAAAATCTTATCCCATTATGGTCCACTTATATTAACAGCCACCCCCGCTTATACCTGACCAATCAGGAATTAGATTAGTGGTCAACCTGGCAGTCACCAGGTTTCCATGAGAAAATAGCCCTGAGGTTCAAGGTCGACGTCCCTCCCTAGCTTAGCCCTTGCGAACTGATGGTAGTCATCATATATCGTTTGTTTATAAGGATGTTGTTGTTGTTTATGGTTGTTTTTCTTTTTTGTTGTTTTGGGCTGTCCATCCCAATATCTATGTCCATAACTGCAGGAATATGGGGCTTGGGATACCTTGCCCTGCAAGAATACCTTGTATGCACACAACCACCCTCGGAGGGATACCATTGACAGAGAAACTTAACTACAGACCCACACACGAGTCTCTCTCTTTCTCCCTCGACCTTCATCCTAGAAGAGTCGAGATTAGACTTTCCTTACCCCAATTTTTGTCTCAGCCTTATGCCAGAGATAACAGTATGAATGCATTACAGTAATATAATATAAGACTCTCACTTACAGCGAAAAAATTACAATAAGGACTAAAAACAAGAGAAAGAAAGGGGGAGAAAAGGAAAGAAATTTTTTTTTAAATTTTTTTGTTTTTTTTCTCTCTCTCTCTTTTTTTCTTTGTATGTTTTAAACTAACTGACTGGGGCTCGGCTATTTCTGCTGGCCTCTCCCCCCCACACATTTATAGTTGTGCTCTCCTACTGTTAGTTGTGAGATCACTCATTGTGATAGTGTACATATACACATCGACATACGCTAGTAACGTCTGAAATTCAAGACATTCTGTTCGTGGACTGAAGTGCTCCCAAAAACCGCCTCCCCCCTTTCCCCACCCATATCCCCTTACCCCCGCTTACCTGCACCACTCTTCCTAAAGTCTATGTCCTTGCCCGTAACTGAGATCCTCATCTGTTACCTAGAAGGCATCCGCTCAAAGCATGGCTCCCGTTTCGGCTGCCACCCTGAACGTCCAGGGGCTTAACTCGCCTACTAAAAGGAGTCTTCTGTATAACTACCTATTCACCCACAAAATACACTTAATGTTTCTGCAGGAGACCCATTGGGAAAGGGGCTCTAAACAGCCCAGGAGTTTCCCCCTGTACCCGATCTGTGAAACTGCCTCTTATACGAAAAAGAAGAGAGGAGTAGCCATAGTGATTCACCGAGATGTCAGTTGTAGGATAGACCATATTGAACGAGACCCTGAGGGTAGATTCCTTATCCTAGTTTGTGCCCTAAATGGGGCCCTCTATACGTTGGCATCCATTTATGCCCCGAATAAGGGACAGGTCCCCTTTCTTCGAAAATTTTTAAACAAGTTAGATCTCATCAAAAGAGGACATCTCTTGGTGGGGGGCGATCTGAATCTGGTCTGGGACCCAGTGCTTGATAAGAAAAAGAACGCAAGCCACCCAACTGACCGCAATCTAATTTCACTGTCACTGGCCTTTCGTAGGCTAATGTATCAATTTGGACTGTTTGATGTTTGGAGGTGCTTAGCCCCGACCGAACTAGACTAAACACACCATTCGGTACCTCACAATTCATACTCGCGGTTGGATTATCTGCTCTGTGATTCATGGACACTAGACAAATTTGCTATGTCAAAGATCAAGCCCTGTCCGTGGTCAGACCATGATATGGTTAGTGCCCATCTCTCAACCCTACAATCCCCTGACTGTAGACCGTCCTGGAAACTCCCGGACCAGTGTCTCGCGGAAATAGAGATTCCGCGCCTAAACGAAATCATCCTAGATTTTTTGGCGCATAACGACACTGGGGACACGAGCCTCGAAATGGTATGGGCCGCCCTCAAAGCATACCTGAGAGGACATTTCATAAAGAAAAAGGCCCAATGGAAAGCGGCTCATAAGATTCCCTTATCGAAATTGTACGCTGAACTGAGACCCCTAGAGATGGCCAACAAAAATGCCCCGGACACCGCTCTTGCCACCCAGGTGGGTATAATATGGTCTGAGATCAACAAATGAGAGCTTCTAAAAGTACAAACCAACCTATTTAAACTAAAACAAATATACTATAGCAAAGGGAACAAAGCCGATAGGCTTTTGGCCCGCAAACTTCGAAATAGGGCGGTTGCCAGTAGGATTCCGGCCATAAACTCTGTCCGTGGCATAGTCCGCTCCCCCAAGGAGATCGGTAAAGCTTTCTCAGACTACTATGCTGCCCTTTATGATCTAGACAGCAGCTCTAACGACCCACCGTCGAGTGGTACGGAGTTGGGGCAGTTCTTAACCAAGTTGTGTTTACCAAAGTTGAGCGAGGAGTCTGCTGAAGAACTTGACAGACCATTTTCCTTGGAAGAAGTTAAGGTGGCCATTTTGTCCCTTAAGCCTCACAAGGCCCCTGGTCCGGATGGCTTCTCCTCTCTCTTTTACAGAACTTTCGCCTCTCTGATTTCTCCTCTCCTACTCCGACTGTTTAACGATGTGGCTAAAGTAGGCAAGATGTTAAAGGAATTCTTGGAGGCCAACATTATGACCATCCCTAAAGAAGGGAAGGACCCCAAGGAATGTGGGAGCTATAGACCTATCTCCCTTATCAATGTGGACATCAAGATATATTCTAAAGTTCTTGCGACATGACTAGGGAAGCACCTCCCTTCTATAATCCACCTAGACCAAGTTGGGTTTGTCCAAGGCAGACAGGGTACTGACAATACCCGTAGACTGTTGAACATCTTCGCAGAATCGCATGATATGGGCTTGCCCCTTCTCACCCTGTCATTAGATTCCGAAAAGGCATTCGACAGGGTGAGATGGGAATATATGTTTGAAACTTTGAGAACATTTGGGATCCCGCACTCATTTTGTAAAGCAGTGGAGGCCCTATATACCCTTCCCACAGCAGTGGTTAAAGGGCTTGGTTTTTGCTCCCCTAGGATACACATAAGGAATGGAGCGAGGCAGGGATGTCCCCTGTCGCCACTCCTCTTTGCGATGGTTATGGAACCATTAGCGGAGGCCATTAGGCAAGACACCCATATCCAGGGCCTGTTGTTACATGACTCAGTGCAAAAGGTGGCACTATTCACTGATGACCTTACACTTTTCATTGTTGAACCGACCCTATCGCTCCCACCGTTGATGGCTCTCATTGAAAGATTTGGTAAACTCTCTAATTACAAAATAAATGTAACCAAGACAGAGGTGTACATGATCCATCTTGACCACCAAGAACAGAGAACTTTGCGACAGCAATACTCCTTCAAATGGTCTACTAGAGGTATCCGGCACCTTGGTGTCTTCTTGTCTCATGACAAGGAGATGGTCCTCCAGGAGAACTACCAGACCTTGCTAAAGGAAGTTGACAAACACCTGAGAGCCAAGAAATACGACAAACTCTCTTGGATGGGTAGAATTGCAGCCCTGAAGATGATGCTGTTACCCAAGCTAACGTACATTATGCAATGTATTCCCCTCCCAGTTCCAGAAAAGCTGCTGAAAAACTTCCAGACCCTTTTCAATGGGTATGTCTGGAATAACAAGAGACCTAGAGTCGCTGCTACAATCTTACAGTCCCCCCTGGATCAGGGAGGGCTAGGCTTGCCAAGCGTGAAGATGTACTATGAAGCGGCAATGATCTCTCATGTCTCAGCCTGGGGACGAGACCTCCCTCCCACGAGATGGAGGGAACTGGAACAGGCGTACCTGCTTATATTGATCTATCTGATTTGTTGTGGTTCCCCCCACATCTTGCCACCATACACACTATCTCTAACTCAATAGTGAGAGGATGCCAAATATTATGGTATAAATTGCGACACCACGCCCAGATCGCCCCCCACCCTTCTCCTATCCAGCCTATACTCCCCATACTTCAGACCCTCCCTAACATGAGACTGAACTGGTGGCGTCAGGTGGAGATTTTGACAGTAGGTGACTTTTATGTAGGAGACCGTCTTCTAACGCAAGACGAGATGGTGACAAACTTTGAGGTCCCGCGGCATTTGGAATTCGAACTCCTAAGATTAAGATCTCTGCTAAAAGCGTGGGGGTTTCTGGGAGATACCCCACGGCCCCCTACGGCTTGGGAATCTAGATGGAAAACGGGCCTCCAGACCCATAAACCCCTCACGGCACACTATAGATGCCTACTGGTTCCCCCTACAATTCCAAAGACGAGGCATATGCTCTCCTGGGAGGCTGATCTAAAAACGACATACTCCCCTAAGAAATGGACATTGGCCATCGCCAAGACCAAGGCTGCTCTACATTGCACCACGATGTACGAGCTTTACTTTAAAATGCTTACCAGGTGGCACCTGGTCCCGACCAGACTGCAGACCCTCTATCCTAATCACTCCCCCTCTTGTTGGAGAAACTGTGGTGGCATTGGCGCCCCACTACACACGTGGTGGACTTGCCCCAACCTAAAGTCACTCTGGAGTAAGACCAGTAGGGTCTGTAGCTTGATGGGTCTTCCAGAGATAGTGGATCCAGGAATGGCTCTCCTGCACTTGGGTTTGGAGAAAGTGCCCCCGCACAAGAGAACCCTTCTTATATACATACTTACCTCAGTTAAAATGGCAATTGCCAGGAACTGGAAAAAAGTGCACCCCCCGAAATGGCAGAGTGTAGTGGAGTACCTAAACTATGTCAAGTCCATGGAAGACTTTGTCTACAGAGTCCGGCGCCAGTCGGAAACTTTCTGTCTTGTCTGGGAACCCTGGGAAGCTTACCTACAGAGCCTCAGAACTAAACATTAGGATTCTCTGCCCCTCAGTGTCACTGGCTCCTGATACGGGACCAGGACGTTCTCTGCGCTCCCCTTTACCCCCCCCCTTCCCCTCCACTCAATGGGCCCTTCCCCTCCCCTTCTCCTCCCCACCTAATCCACATTTCAACTCCCTAAAAAATACCTCCTCCCCCCCCTGAGGGGGTGCTTTAGCCCACGACAGTGCAAAGATGGCTGAATTTAGGTTTCACTCCCTGGGGGCGGTGGCCCTTGTCGGCCCCTGCGCTCTCGCTCAGCTACTTTTGAAGGTAGTACCAACACTATAACCGACTACTAGCGTAATTTCACTTTTAAAAAGCAGAACAAAAGGCGGAAAACGCCACAATCTTAACCTACCTGTTGATAACAACTCTCCCTACCTGTGAACGCACCTGCACACTCCTCATCTCATCTCTCACTTAGGAATAGTTTGACCCTTAGAATTGTAAGGAATGGAGGTGAAAGCCTGGTTATGTTATGCAATATTCTTGTCACTTTAACATAATGCGAGATGTAACTCCTGTAATTTTTGTGTTTACTCAATATTTGTAATATTTGAAAGAGTTGTGATAACTTATGCTTATAATAAAAATGTTTAATAAAAAAAAAAAAAAAAAACTCAACACACAGCCATTAATGTCTAAACTGTTGGCAACAAAAGTGAATACACCCCTAAGTGGAAATATCCAAATTGTTGGCAAAGTGTCAATATTTTGTGTGGCCAGCATTATTTTCCAACACTGCCTTAACCCTTTTGGGCAAGGAGTTCACAAAAGCTTCACAGGTTGCCATTGGAGTCCTCTTCCACTCCTCCATGATGACATCACGGAGAAGGTGGATGTTAGAGACCTTGCGCTCCCCCACCTTATGTTTGAGGATGCCCCACAGATGCTCAATAGGGTTTAGGTCTGGAGACATGCTTGACCAGTCCATCACCTTTACCCTCAGCTTCTTTAGCAAGGCAGTGGTCGTCTTGGAGGTGTGTTTGGGGTTGTTATCATTTTGGAATACTGCCCTGCGGCCCAGTCTCCGAAGGGACGGAATCATGCTTTGCTTCAGTATGTCACAGTACATGTTGGCATTTATGGTTCCTTCAATAAACTGTAGCTCCCCAGTGCAGGCAGCACTCATGCAGGCCCAGACCAGGACACTCCCACCACTATGCTTGTCTGTAGGCAAAACACACTTGTCTTTGTACTCCTCACCTGGTTGCCGCCACACAGGCTTGACACCATCTGAACCAAATAAGTTTATCTTGGTCTCATCGGAATACAGGACATGGTTCCAGTAATTCATGTCCTTAGACTGCTTGTCTTCAGCAATCTGTTTGCAGGCTTTCATGTGCATCATTTTTAGAAGAGGCTTCCTTCTGGGCCGACAGCCATGCAGACCAATTTGATGCAGTGTGCTGCATATGGTCTGAACACTGACCCCCTACCCCTTCAACCTCTGAAGCAACCTGTCCTGTGAAACTGCTGTATGGTCTTGCCCACCGTGCTGCAGCTGAGTTTAAGGGTCTTGGCAATCTTCTTATAGCCTAGGCCATATTTATGTAGAGCAACAATTCTTTTCTTCAGATCCTCAGAGAGTTCTTTGCCATGAGGTGCCATGTTGAACTTCCAGTGACCAGAATGAGAAAGTGTGAGAGCGATAACACCAATTTTAACTTACCTGCTCCCCATTCACAACTGAGACCTCTTAACACTAACTAGTCATGACACCGGGGAGGGAAAATGGCTAATTGGGTTCAATTTGGACATTTCCACATAGGGATGTACTCAGTTTTGTTGCCAAGGATTTAGACATTAATGGCTGTGAGTTGAGTTATTTTGAGGGGACAGCAAATTTACACTGTTATACAGGTTGTACACTCACTACTTTACATTGTAGCAAAGTGTCATTTTTTCAGTGTTGTCACATGAAAAGATATAATAAAATATTTACAAAAATGTGAGAGGTGTACTCACTTTTGTGAGATACCGTGTATATATATTTTTATATATATATATATATATATATATATATATATATATATATATATATATATATATATATCTGGACAAATACTACAAGAAAAGAAACGGTACATCAAAATACATATACCTTTAGAAAAGATAGGTAAACAAGCACTCTTATAATTGATAATAGCAGTATTTATTGCTCTCTATGATAGAGCCAAAAATTTATATCCAATGTATCACAGTATAACTTGCTAAAAAAAACATTTCATAGCAACATCATTGTCTAAAGCTATAGACTATACACATTGTATCATTATAATTTCATGTGACCCAAATCACACATAGTATCATATCAAGCATGGATGGCCTGTACCAATAATCGGTTTGTGTCAAATAAACACTAATTGTTGCTCACACTACAACCCGGCTGCTGTCAGAACCTCTGTACTACAGAGGTTAATTCTGGGCAGGTAAGTATAGATGATCTAAGTGTGGCAATAAAGTGTTTAATGAGTTCTTGGATACAAAAACATATAACAAAAAATTGGCAAATGTATCAAAGTACAGCGTAAAAACAGTGTCAATGCGCTGTAGTCCACAAAAAGGTTGCAAACATATATAGCACAGACAATTCGGATCCCACGGCAGTTAATAACGTCTGGCAAACAGGTCCAATGTTCTTGACCCTCCACTATGCGGATATGCCAGTACAGTTAGTAGCAGAAATTGTAAATCACTTATCTGAAAGCCAAGGATTTGTAATCCAATACCATGCTCCTGAAAACAGATGGACAAAAGTGTGCTGTGCATTGTGAGAGCATATTTGATTTAGCGGCTGTGTGTGACACAGGAAGCGGCATGACAGGTGATAGTATTGCTTCAATATAAGCTCCAATGAAAGGGCTGGATCCAGTAGCCCTGAGGAAGCCCCGTTTTGCACTTGATGTTAGGGGTGAAACGATCATTGGCAGTGGATTCTGTTTTCACGTGACTTTTCTTGCATGTGTTTGGCTTGTTTGCTCACCTTGAGCACGAATTGGCATTGGTCTGGGCCTACACCAGCTGCTACGACTCCACTTACATTGAAGTACTTTTTTACATCAGGAGTGTCCATTTTCAGGAGCACGGTATTGGATTACAAATCCTTAGCTTTCAGATAAGTGATTTACAATTTCTGCTACTAACTGTACTGGCATCTCACCCTGACCAGATTCTAACATTCCAATTGGCCTTACCAACTTTCTATAACAAACTACATTACTCAATTACTCCTACTCCCTCTCCACCTGCACTGTTCATTAGCCAATTTCTCTTATACTCACCTTACTTTTGTACTCCTGAACTTTACCTATTCCTAAACACTCTCTCTCCCCCCTGCACTTCAGCCAAAAAACAGTCTCACTACTGCAAATCTGCTTCTCATCTCATGTCACTCTCCCACTTACTCATACTAGCGGCTGGCGACATCTCCCCTAATCCTGGTCCCTCACAACCTCCTAGCCTTTCACTTCCTTGTGTGCCTTTCAATAGACTTCATAAACCAAACTCTGGTAACATTAATCGCATTCCTCTTACATCTAAAAAACCATCCCCCTTCACTTGTGCACTCTGGAACTCTCGCTCTGTTTGCAACAAGCTCACTTCTATCCATGATCTCGTTATCTCCCACTCTCTTAACCTTCTGTCTCTTACAAAAACCTGGCTCTCTGCTTCAGACACAGCATCCACTGCTGCACTGTCACATGGGGGTCTCCATTTCAGCCACACTCCTAGGTCTGGCAATAGACAAGGAGGTGGTGTCGGTATTTTACTTTCCTCTCGTTGCACCTTCCAACAAATACAGCCCTTCCCTTCACTCACATTTTCTTAATTTGAAGCACACATGATTCGGTTATTCTCTCCCCTCTCTATACGTGTTGCAGTCATATACTGCCCCCCTGGCTCCCCAACTCAATTTTTTTATCACTTTGCTGCCTGGCTTCCTTATTTCCTTTCCTATGACACCCCTGCCCTCATTCTTCTTTAACATCCCTCTTGACAATCCCACTGCCTCCTCTGCAAAACAACTTCTTCAACTCACTTCCTCTTTCAGCCTATCACAATGAAATGACTCTCCCACTCACAAAGATGGTCATTCCCTTGATCTGACTTTCACCTATCGATGCACTCTTTCAAATTTAACAAACTCCCCTTTTCCTCTTTCTGACCATCATCTCCTAACTTGCAACATCACTTCCCTACCTACAACTCCCCCTCCCTCTACCACTCACACCAAACTTTCCAGAAGCACTAAGTCACTAGATCTGCATCATCTCGCTAGCTCTCTCAAACCTCTCCTCTCATCCATCACCTCCTTTTCCTGCCCTGACCAATCTATCTGCCAGTATAATTCCACCCTTACATCAGTCATTGACACTCTGGCCCCTCCAACCTTAGCTCAGAAACCACACTCTCATCCTCAGCCCTGGCATACTCCTCTGACATGATACCTACGCAGATGCTCCCATACTGCTGAGCGACATTGGAGGAAATCTCGGAGTTCAGCTGACTTTCTTCACTACAAGTTCATCCTGAACTCCTACTATTCTGCCCTTAATCTTTATAAGCAACAATATTTTTCATATCTCATCTCTACTCTTTCCTCTAACCCTAAACGTCTGTTCTCCATGTTCAACACTCTTCTCCGCCCACCCCCACCACCTAACACAACCTCTCTCTCAGCTCAAGATTTTGACAGCCACTTCAACAACAAAATTGACTCCATCAGAAGTGAAATCAGCTCTCAACATACTTCCAGTCTCCCACCCCCTCAAAAGCTCATGATCACCCAAATATCCAAAAATGCAGCTCTTTTGCCCCTGTTAACGAGGATGAAGTTTCTGCCCTTATACTGTCCTCCCACCTCACTACCTGTCCCCTCGACCCCATCCCCTCACAGCTACTCCCCTCCCTCTCTTCTACCCTCACCCCCATACTCACACACATTTTCAACCTCTCCCTCAGCACTGGCATATTTCCCTCATCTCTAAAACATGCACTGGTCACACCTATCCTCAAAAAACCTTCCCTCGATCTAACCTCATCTTCCAACTATCGCCCTATTTCCCTACTCCCTCTTGCCTCAAAGCTCCTCGAAAAGCTAGTTTACGCACATCTATCCCATTTCCTTACACTAAACTCTCTTCTTGACCCACTGCAATCTGGATTTCGTTCCCATCACTCTACAGAGACAGTAATTGTCAAGGTTACCAATGACCTACTTACAGAAAAATCCAAAGGCCACTTCTCTCTGCTTATCCTCCTTGACCTGTCTGCAGCCTTTGACACTGTTGACCACCCTCTTCTGCTCCAAACCCTCCAATCCTTCGGCATCTGTGACACAGCTCTCTTGTGGTTCTTTTCATATCTGATTAACCGTACATTTAGTGTAGCCTTCTCCGGAGCATCTCTGCCCTGTTACCACTTTCTGTTGGGGTACCTCAAGGCTCTGTCCTTGGTCCCCTTCTCTTTTCAATCTACACGTCGTCACTAGGTTCCTTAATAAAGTCCCATGAGTTTCATTACAATTTGTATGCCAATGACACCCAAATCTACCTCTCTGCACCAGACCTACCTCCTTCCTTACTAACCCGTGTCACTAACTGTCTATCTCACATCTCATCTTGGATGTCCTCTCACTACCTTAAGCTAAATCTCTCCAAAACTGAACTCCTTATTTTTCCCCCTTCTTCCACTGTCTCCACCCCCAAAATTTCTATAACTGTTTATAATTCCATCATTACCCCTACCCCGCACGCCCGATGACTTGGGTCAAACTTGACTCAGATCTTTCCTTCACTCTTCACATTCAGTCCGTGGCTAAAGCCTGCCGCTTCCACCTTAAAAACATTGCTAAAATTAGACATTTCCTTACACAAGATACAACCAAGATTTGAATCCACTCTCTCATCCTTTCCCGCCTCGACTACTGCAACTCCGTCCTCTCTGGTCTACCTAGCTGCTACATAACTCCTTTACAATCCATTATGAATGCCTCTGCCAGGCTCATATTCCTAACTTGTCGCTCTTCATCTGCTGCACCTCTCTGCCAATCCCTTCACTGGCTTCCTCTTGCCTCTAGGATTAAACATAAAATCCTCACCCTGACATATAAAGCTCTCAACTGCACTGCTCCCCCCTACATCTCAGAACTTGTCTCTAGATACTCTCCCTCCAGTCCCTTTCGATCAGCTCAGGTTCTCCTCCTCTCCTCCTCTCTTGTTACTTCCTCACATTCCCATTTACAGGACTTCTCCAGACTGGCCCCCATCTTGTGGAATTCCCTGCCTCACTCCATAAGACTCTCCCCTAGTTTTAACAGCTTAAAGCACTACCTAAAAACTCTACTATTTAGGGATGCATACAACCAACACTAAACTTCCTAACTCCATTGCTTTCCCCTTGAACCCCTTAGAATGTAAGCCTATGGGCCCAGCTGTTTACTGATCGCTTCATAAGAGCTAACTACAACAGTGAAACTCTCGGCAGGGCCCTCTACCCACTTGACCCCTACAAAAGCTATCCTGTACACCGACTATGTTTACAGCACTGCGGAATCTGTTGGCGCTCTATAAATACCTGATAATAATAATAATAAAAATAATAATAATAGTGGAGGGTCGAGAACATTGGACCTGTTTGCCAGATGTTATTAACTGCTGCGGGATCCGAATTATCTGTGCTATATATGTTTGCAACCTGTTTGTGGACTACCGTGCATTGCGCACTGTTTTTACGCTGTACTTTATTACATTTGCCAATTTCTTGTTATATGTTTTTGTATCCAATAACTCATTAAACACTTTATTGCCACATTTAGATCCTCTATACTAACCTGCCCAGAATTAGCCTCTGTAGTACAGAGGTTCTGACAGCAGCCGGGGTGTAGTGCGAGCAATAATTCCGATTATCCTAGCTTTGGGAAGGTATAATCTAGATTTTATTAAAGAGACAGAGACGATTATTTTGCATAAGCCTTTTTCCTTTACTACTCAACAGCCATTCAAAGTAACATAATACATTTCAAACATTTAACATAGAAAGAAAGGAGATAAAAACAATGACCAATGAAAAGCAATGTTGAAAGTTGATATTCAAAGCAGAACAATCAGCAATGTTCATAATGTTATAAACAGTTCACACACTATCCCAACTGCCCCTTTGATCTTTGGTGCTTGAAAAGGAAAGTGTGGAATTTTCGGAAATAAATCCATATACGAAAATGAAGAAAACAAATAGGAACCAGAAAAAATAACGAAAAAACTTGAAACATAGTCCATCTGAAGAAACTTGACTCGAAGGAATGGATCTTGAAGAGGTGGAAGGTAGAACATCTGATAAGATGTGAAGTTGAATAGCTTCTTTTGAAGAAATCTGAAATTCAGAATCCAGATGAGGAAGGACCTGGAGCTGAAAAAATACAATAACAGTAAATATTAAAACATAAATAGGGTATGGGAATAGGGAGGGAAAATAATCATTTCTGTCTTTTTAATAAAATCTAGATTATACCTTCACAAAGCTAGGATAATCAGAATTTTATTACAAGGACAGAGACTTATATTTTGCAAGTTTAAAGCTAACAAACAATCATTAATCTAATAAACATTGAGGTAAAGAATTTATTGGTTTAAAATAAAATTGTCTAAATACAGAGTCTGAAGACCAATCGGCAGCATTAAGAATTTCTTGAAGAGATACTGATTTACAAAAAGCTTTAGAAGCAGCTGCTCCTCTTAAAGAATGAGAAGTGAAAGATTTATCTATTCCCGCTTCATTCATGACCCATTTAATCCATCTACTAATAGAAGAAGAAGAAACAGGAAGATGAGGAGGAGAAAAAGAAATCAAGAGTTGATTAGAAGAGGAGGTATGAAAGGAAGAAGTATGTTTCTCATATTCTTTGAGACAAGTACAACACATAAGGAAGGATGATCAGAAAAATAAGGATAAAATATAGAAGAAGACATAGACTTAGTTCTTCTAGAAATATTAAAAATTACACCTTGAGGTGAAAACATCTTAGAAGAAAAATCTATAGCTTTGACATCAGAAACTCTTCTGCAAGATAGAAGACAAAGAAGAGAAGCAAGTTTACAGGTAAGTTGTTTAAGTGAAAGAGATTCATTTAAAGGCCAAGATTGAAAAAGAGAAAACATTAAATTAACATCCCAAAAAGAGGAATACCTAGCCGAAGGAGGTCTCTTAATCTTTATAGATTTAATAAGTCTGGAAATAGAAATATGTTGGCCAATAGGAGAATTGTTAATTAATTCATGACCTTCCAAAATAGCGGATCTATAAACATTAATAGACCTATAAGCGAGGCCCTCCTCATAAAGAGAAGAAAGGAAATGGAAAATTTCATTTAAAGGAGCTGAAAAGGGATCCAAATGTCTTTGACTGCACCAGCCAGACCATCTAGACCAGGAAGACAAGTAAGATTTCTTAGTTCCTGGAGCCCATGAGTCTTGTAATAATGATCTAGCTGATGAAGAAAGACCCTCAGAAGCCCAAGATCCCCTGAAATTGTCCATGCAATAAGATTCAGAGAACCTTGAAGAACTAGGTTGTGAAAATCTCTGTTTGGATCTGAGAGAAGGTAAGGAACCATGGGAAGTAGGATTGGAAATTGGTATGACATTTCTAACAGAGACGGGTACCAGGACTGGGTTGGCCAGAAGGGGGAGATCAGGAGCAGTGAAATCTTGCTCCTCCTGATAACATTTAATACTCGAGGAATCATCGAGAAAGGTGGGAAGGCATAAGCTCCTTGAAGTGGCCAGGATTGGAGAAATGCGTCTATGGCTAGAGCTTCCGGATCTGGACGCCAACTGTAAAAGGGGAGAATCTGATAATTTAGACGGGAAGCAAATAAATCTATCGAGAAAGGACCTCTGATAAGAAGTAATTTTTGAAAGAAATCTGGATGTAATTTCCAATCGCTTGAGTCTAAAATATAACGGCAACACCAATCTGCTGCAGTATTGGAGAGACCCGGAATATATTCCGCTTGAATAGAAATATTGTTCTGAAGGCATTGGTGAATAAAATTCTTTGTGATATCTAACAATTGTTTGGAATGAGTGCCACCCAAACGATTCAGATAACGAACAGCTGAAATATTGTCCATCCTTAAAAGAATCGAAATAGGAGAATTCTGTTTGACAAAACTCTTGATTGCAAAGGATCCTGCTATCAGTTCGAGGCAATTGATGTGTAACTTGCGTTCCGAAATGGACCATTTGCCTCCGGTTATTTGAGATCCACATCTTGCTCTCCAACCTGAATTGCTTGCATCCGATTCTATTATAATATCTGGAGCTTTCCCAAATATAGCTTTGCCGTTCCAAGCTTCTATATTGGAAAGCCACAGATCAATTCTATCCTTGCTTCTTCTGATAAAGAGATTCTGTGAGAATAAGAAAAACCCTTTCTTAAGTAAAATATTTTTAGTCTCTGTAAAGCTCTGTAATGTAAGGGAGCTGGAAATATTGCTTGAATAGAAGAAGATAGGAGTCCCACAATTCTTGCAAGAGTCTTGATAGGGAAAAATTTCTTCTTTAAAAGATGGCAAATTTTCTTTATTTTCTCCAAAGGTAAACTTAGGGTGGAAACTGTAGTGTCGATTAGGAAACCGAGAAAAACTAACTTCTGGGACGGTACAAGAACAGATTTCTTGAAGTTGACCAGAAAACCTAAGTTCTTCAAAATATCTTAAGTCATCTCTAGATGAACAGAAATAAGGGAAGGGTCTTGATTCATGATGAGAATGTCATCCAAATAAATAATTAGATGAATTCCCCTTAGTCTCAGTCATGTTACAACTGGTTTTAAGATCTTGGTAAAAACCCAAGGAGCGGAAGATAAACCGAAAGGGAGACAAGTAAACTGCCAAATAGAACCTTTCCAAAGAAATCTGATAAACTTGCGATTGGAAAAATTAATAGGAACTGTTAAGTAAGCATCCATTAGGTCTAATCTTACTAACCAATCCTTGTCCATAAGACAATCTCTCAAAAGATGAATACCTTCCATCTTGAAATGGTTGTACGATAGGAAGGCATTCAGATTTCTCAGATTTATCAATGGACGAAGAGAACCTTCTTTCTTTTTCACAAAGAACATGTTGCTGAAAAAGAAGTCTAACATGTCTGGAGCTAGTTCTATAGCTTGTTTCAGATGGAGATTGGAGATTTCTTGATCTAATAAATCTGAATCTGTTTTTGCAAACACAATGGGGTTTGGGATTTGAACTTGAAAGGGAGGGGAAATAAAATCTAGAAGAAGACCTGAAACAGCTTTTATTACCCAAACATCTGAAGTAATTACTCTCCAATTTTCTATGAAAAGGGATAATCTGCCTCCAACTTTGTGTGGAGAAAAATTTGTGAATTTTAGAGAAAATGGTTTCACCTGAGAAAGGTCTGGGACGAGATCTTGAAGAAACTTGAGAGTGAAGGGTTCGGAGGAGGATATTGCTGGAACTGCTGAAATTGAAGCCGGTTAATAAAGTTTGAACGACCGGGAAAGCGACCTCTTCCTTTCCAGGCCCATTCAAAAACACGGCTGTGGTGAGGATAAAAAATCTTTTTTGTGGAAGTTTTAACCTTATTTAGAGAATTGAAGGTATTGACGTATGCACTAAGTTCCTTCAATCCTAAATCTCCAAAGAGAAGGCCCTCTGCCTGGGGACCCATCTCTGTAGGAGCAAAATCTGAAATTTTGGGGTCAATACGTCTTAAAACCATTCTTCTGCATTGAGAAGACATGGCCGTGTTGGCATCTGCAAATAAATAAACTGATCTTTGAATCCACTGCCTTACAGTATAAGGATCCAACATAACCTTATTAACGATAGCCTCCTCTGTGAGCTCCAAATTTTTTGTAATTGGACCCAAAGAGTCCAAATATCTATCCTGGCAAGCCTTAAGGTATCTGTCAGGACCTTTTTTAAAATTAAAATTTTTATTATTAACAAATTTAATAATGTTTGCATCAATCTCCGGGGTAATTGCCGTTTTCTGGGGTAGGTCTGGGTGAGGACACTCGGCTTTTAAAGTTGATCTGGCTTTATTAGAGAGAGATTTTCTCAAATAGTGGTCCAGAAATTTAGTGACCCTTTTAGATGGTCTCCAATTAGAAGATCTAGGGTGTTGGAGATCTTCTGGGTCCAAGTATTCTAGACCTTCATTATCAACCAGTTTAGGTTTAGATTTCTTTACTGATTTTTTAACATTTTTGCGGTTTTTTAGTTTTTTTAGCTCTTTTGGCTTTAGGATAATAGTCTGACGATGAACTCTCAGAAAATTCTTGAGAATAAATGGACTGCCAATAATTCATATCGGAATTAACATCAGTGTCCATATTGGAGTCCGAAGACTCAGTTGTAGAGGCTAAGTCTACCATTTTCTTGACAGCACGACCATTCTCTTGACAGCACGTTTTTTAGGAGCTATTATTTCTGAATCAGAATCTGAATCTGAAGCTAAATTTTTTGATTTGTGAGCTTTAAATCTAGTATCTGATCTAGATATACAGGAAGCTCCATCAAAATCATTATAAACTTTTCTTTGAGATTTTTTAGATAAATGCTTACTCTTATGAGTAGCTTTTCTGGGGGTTCCAGAATTTTTATTGACAGTATTAATTGCTGTCTGGAATTGATTCCTTAAATCTTTTATAGATGAATTAATCATATTATTTACTGATTCTGCAAAAGAGTCTTCTTGAGACATATTGATAAAGTAAGTAAATATATACATTTTTGAATAAAATTACTTAATTAAATATTAAGACTAAGGGGTTAAATAATTGAGGAGATTTTGCAAAAAATAATAATTAAATAACAAGACAAAGAATTAATTCAAACAATTGTTAACAGTTAATATAATTTTTTTTTTAAGATATTACTATAAATAGTTAATATAGAATAATTGAGCTTCACAGAATGCTACGTTATTTATAAATTACTTCAATGTCTGGGCGAGTAGCCAAATTGCTGATCAGAGATCAACGTTGTAACGATGTTGCAACTCTGACAGCTGAGGGAGACAGAGGGTGGGAAAGAGCTGCGTCACAGGTCTAGAGGGGAAGTGAAGGGTCACAAGATGGGCGGGGTCACGTGAACTGTGAGAAGATGTCGGCAAAGGAGCAGTAAGACCGACCAGAGCAGCTAAACAGGTGAAACTTGCACAAGGGGGGATAATATAAAGCGGAATGGGATAAAAGTAAAACAGAATATAAGAAAAGACAAAGGGACAAAGTAGATTGTGTAAAGAAACGAAAACGGAATAAAAGCCCCAAAACAAAACAAAACATTTTTGGAAATCAATAATTAGATAACAAGGCAGCTATAAATATAAAAACTAAACAAGGTATAACAATAAATATTAGAACAGATAATCTTTTTTAATATACAATAAACGTTTTTTTCAAATGAACTAGCAAAGAAATACTTATCCTTTGAGAGCAGCAAAAGAAAAGAGGTAGTTGGGATAGTGTGTGGACTGTTTATAACATTATGAACATTGCTGATTGGTCTGTTTTGAATATCAACTTTCAACGTTGCTTTTCATTGGTCATTGTTTTTATCTCCTTTCTTTCTATGTTAAATGTTTGAAATGTATTATGTTACTTTGAATGGCTGTTGAGTAGTAAAGGAAAAGGCTTATGCAAAATATAAGTCTCTGTCCTTGTAATAAAATTAGTGTTTATTTGACACAAACCGATTATTGGTACAGGCCATCCATGCTTGATATGATACTATGTGTGATTTGGGTCACGTGAAATTATAATGATACAATGTGTATCGTCTATAGCTTTAGACAATGATGTTGCTATGAAATGTTTTTTTAGCAAGTTATACTGTGATACTGGATATGATTTTTTGACTCTATCAGAGAGCAATAAATACTGCTATTATCAATTATAAGAGTGCTTGATTCCCTATCTTTTCTAAAGGTATATGTATTTTGATGTACCATTTCTTTTTCTTGTAGTATTTGTCCAGATAATAATTATAGGGTCTGCACCATTTTCTATATTGAATAGCTACAGCAAATATATTTCTTGACTGAGCTGGCGGTATTTGACTCAAGTATATTGACCATTTGTCCTATACTGTTTTTTGTTTTTATATATATATATATATATATATATATATATATATATATATATATATATATATATATATATATATATATATATATATAAATTTATAAAAAATACAAATGAACACACTTTCATTAGCAGGAATCCTAAGAACCAGGGTGCAGAGGTAGTCAAATACAACCCTGAAAAAGGTGTAAACCCCAAAATGTCACTGAATAAACTTTTGCTGTGCTTAAATCCAGAGAGTGTAATTTTTGGATGTATATATATATATATATATATATATATATATATATATATATATATATATATATATATATATATATATATATATATATATATATATATATATATATATATATATTACTGGGAAAGTGGTTTAGGTTAAGATGATTGATTGATTGATTGATTGATAGATAGATAGATAGATAGATAGATAGATAGATAGATAGAATGAGAGTAGAATATAAATATACTTAGATGCTATAATGCCATCAGTGCACAACTTACCCCCTTCTCTGTGCTAGTTCTCATTCCGTGTCTCCAGGTTGAGAATAAGAATCTAAGGAGTTTTATTAAAGAGACAGTATCCAACAAAACTCTGAGTTCTGACAATCAACTAGAACCCCAAATCAGTCCACCAGATACATTTTCGGCAGACAGATCCCAATACAGGGATTTTAAAAAATGCTTTCAATCTAATGATCGCATTAAAACCTAAAACATATCCAACTGACTACTCAAGGACTCAAGGGTACTACTCATGGTTATCTCCTACTTAAGGGGAGAACCCATAACTTGGGCTAACACCTACTTTGAGTCTAAAGACCCAATTTTAGACTCCCTAGATCTCTTATTCAATGCTATGTACATGATTTACGACAACCCAAATAAACAGATCACAGCTGAGACTACTCTCAGATCACTAAAAAAGAAAAACAACCTGTTGAAGACTATGAGGGATATTTATCAAAGGTCTGTTGGACCTTTATTCTGACAGTGTGGATCAGGTCTGACAGATCTTGCTGAATGCGGAGAGCAATACACTCTCTGTATTCAGCATTGCACCAGCTGACTGCAAACCTCCTTGACCTAACGCTGCTGACATCATCAACTTCAGGCTCAGATCGCCAGTCTGAACATATCGCTCAGCACTGCAGCCTTTTCTATATTATCTCTCCAGTAAGAACATTACCAATTAATTTGAGCTTAAGCTTCATAATAATAATAAACCTACACTGCAGTTATTGAACTGGATTTTGATCTGCCTGTCTGAATGCTGTTTGCCTTCCTGGCAGTTTTTCACAGCAATAGTCAGACAAAGTATCTATGCTACATATTAAAGCTGTAATAAACTCCATCTTTTAAATGTATCAGTTTTTCGTTTCAGAAAACATAAACAAAATCTTTTCAATACAGCAACATATCATTCAAATAGTTTCAAGCTAATAAGTGTCTGAAGTTCCATTTCTCACAAGACTCTGCAGGAGGTTCACATTTTCTATGTCACCTTCTAGGTTAAATTGAATTTAAGAAATAACTACACATTGTGACACAGTCTGTTAAATCCAACTAGTGAGTCTTTTGTGATTGGATGCCATATGAATCCCAGATTGTGATGTTATCAGTGGGTGAAACACGGCAGTCCTTTCATAGTGAACAGAGACAATATTCATTTTAAAATAATTTTTGTACCATCCCTGCTGCATAATATAGAAAAGGTTTAGGAGGCTATTTGCAGCTTGATTTAAGGTAAGACTTAAGATGACAAAGGTATAGACTGCCCCTTTAATGTACCAATGTTGATTGTGCAAAGCTGGGGAAAGGGTAGTAAAGGAGTTATCTATCTTTTTAAGCAATGCAAATTTTTTATTAAACCGTTACATTAAATACGAAAAAAAATTGCAACAGTGGTTTGTTGGATGCATGGAGTCTAAAAACACAAAAGGAGAAGAGCGCAGACTCAATAGTAGAGTACGTATGTTTTCATAATCATTATCTTGTGAGTTGCCATTTTTAGCGTGTGCGCTTGTATTAAAGAAACTTGTACTCTACATTTGAGTCTGCGCTCTTCTCCTTTTGTGTTTTTAGATTCTTGTTTTTTGGGGCCTTTGGAGCTACCCTAATAAGAGGAGCAGTCGGACTATATTTGTATTGGGTAGTGAGTATTGGACTTTATTGTATCTACTCATTTATTATACTATATCTGTTTACACTATTATATGTGTGATTTTAAGAAGTATACTCTATACTAAAAAAAATATTGGGGAATATTATATATTATTACTGATATTGTGTTTAGAATATCTTTCACTGTGTAGATTGTTGTGCTGCTTAGAGATATTTATATTCCTCTACTGGTATATAATCATTTTTATATTTTTTTATTTTTTATTCTTGTTTAGCGCTACTCTGTGTATATATTTTTATACTCCACTTGCTGTTTTAGTGGATGCATATGTATCAAGCTCCGAATGCAAAAAATAAAAAAAGAATACAAGAATTTTAATCTAATTACACCTACTCTAAGCCCCCTAAAAAAATAACAAAGCCCCCAAAATAAAAAATGCCCTACCCTATTCTAAAATAAAAGTTAACAGCTCTATTACCTTTCCAGCCCTTAAAAGGGCCTTTTGTGGGGCATGCCCCAAAGAAAACAGCTCTTTTGCCTGTAAAAAAACATACAATACCCCCCCAACATTACAACCCACCACCCACATACCCCTAATCTAACCCACCCAAACCCCCCTTAAAAAACCTAACACTAAGCCCCTGAAGATCTTCCTACCTTATCTTCACCCAGCCGGGTATCACCGTTCCGTCCAGAAGACGGTCCGAAGTCTTCATCCTATCTGGGCAGAAGAGGACATCCGGACCGGCAGACATCTTCATCCAGGCGGCATCTTCTATCTTCTTCCATCCGGCGCGGAGCGGGACCATCTTGAAGCAGCCGACGTGGAGCCATCCTTCTTTACCGACGGACTAATGATGAATGAAGGTTCCTTTAAATGATGTCATCCAAGATGGCGTCCCTCGAATTCCGATTGGCTGATAGGATTCTATCAGCCAATTGGAATTAAGGTAGGAAAAATCTGATTGGCTGATTGATTCAGCCAATCAGATTCAAGTTCAATCCGATTGGCTGATAGAATCCTATCAGCCAATCGGAATTCGAGGGACACCATCTTGGATGATGTCATTTAAAGGAACCTTCATTCGTCGTTAGTCCGTCGGTGAAGAAGGATGGCTCCACGTCGGCTGCTTCAAGATGGTCCCGCTCCGCGCCGGATGGAAGAAGATAGAAAAAGCCGCCTGGATGAAGATGCCTGCTGGTCCGGATGTCCTCTTCTGCCCGGATAGGATGAAGACTTCGGACCCTCTTCTGGACGGATCGGTGATACCCGGCTGGGTGAAGATAAGGTAGGAAGATCTTCAGGGGCTTAGTGTTAGGTTTTTTAAGGGGGGGTTGGGTGGGTTAGATTAGGGGTATGTGGGTGGTGGGTTGTAATGTTGAGGGGGGGTATTTTATGTTTTTTTTTTACAGGCAAAAGAGCTGTTTTCTTTGGGGCATGCCCCACAAAAGGCCCTTTTAAGGGCTGGTAAGGTAATAGAGCTGTTAACTTTTTATTTTAGAATAGGGTAGGGCATTTTTTATTTTGGGGGGCTTTGTTATTTTTTTGGGGGCTTAGAGTAGGTGTAATTAGTTTAAAATTCTTGTATTCTTTTTTTTATTTTTTGTAATTTAGTGTTTGTTTTTTTTTGTAATTTAGTTTAGTTGATATAATTGTAGGTAATTGTAGGTAGTTTAGTTAATTTATTTATTGATAGTGTAGTGTTAGGTTTAATTGTAACTTAGGTTAGGATTTATTTTACATGTAATTTTGTAATTATTTGAACTAGGTAGCTATTAAATAGTTAATAACTATTTAATAGCTATTGTACCTAGTTAAAATAAATACAAATTTGCCTGTAAAATAAATATAAATCCTAAAATAGCTACAATATAATTATTTGTTATATTGTAGCTATATTAGGGTTTATTTTACATGTAAGTATTTAGCTTTAAATAGGAATAATTTATTTAATAAGAGTTAATTTATTTCGTTAGATTTAAATTATATTTAACTTAGGGGGGTGTTAGTGTTAGGGTTAGACTTAGCTTTATGGGTTAATACATTTATTAGAGTAGCGGCGAGGTCCGGTCGGCAGATAAGGGGTTAATAAGTGTAGGTAAGGTAGCGGCAACATTGGGGGGGCAGAATAGGGGTTAATAAATATAATATAGGTGTCGGCGATGTTAGGGACAGCAGATTAGGGGCACATATGTATAATGTAGGTTGTGGCAGGTGTCAGCGATAGCGGGGGCGGCAGATTAGGGGTTAATAAGTGTAAGGTTAGGGGTGTTTAGACTCGGGGTTCATGTTAGGGTGCTAGGTGCAGACTTATAAACTGTTTCCCCATAGGAAACAATGGGGCTGCGTTAGGAGCTGAACGCTGCTTTTTTGCAGGTGTTAGGTTGTTTTTTTCAGCTCAAACTGCCCCATTGTTTCCTATGGGGATATTGTGCACAAGCACATTTTTCAAGCTTGCCGCTACCTTAAGCAACGCTGGTATTGAGAGTTGAAGTGGCGGTAAATATGCTCTACGCTCCCTTTTTGGAGCCTAACGCAGCCCTTCAGAGAACTCTAAATACCAGCGTTATTTAAAAGGTGCGGGGGGAAAAAAACACACATAGCTAATGCACCCCTTTGGCCGCAAAACTCTAAATCTAGCCGATATATAATAATCCATTAGTATCCTATCTGTGTTTTTTTTTTTTTAAAGAGTAATGAGACAGGATGTTTATGTGAACCTTTTTTGTGTTTTAGATATGTTCATTTATCCTGGTCTTAAGAAATCTGGTTGTTTTCCCTATATAGAACAAATTGCAACTAAAATATATATTACATACTTACTTTTATACGGCTAGATTACGAGTTTTGTGTTATGAGCAGCTCGGTACTAACTTGTAAGTTATTTCCACCACTCACCTCCCTATAGCGCCGCTATTACAGGATTTCATAAACCCGGCGTTAGCAGGCAATATTGCAGTGTTGAGCAAAATAGAGCTCCATACCGCACTCAAATACCAGCGCTGCTTTGAGCTGGTTTTACGTGCTTCTGCATGATTTCCCCATAGCTATAAATAGGGAGAGCCGTCTAAAAAAGCCTAACACCTGCAATAAAGGAGCGTAATGCTCCGTAATGCTGCCCCATTGATTCCTATGGGGAAACAAAATTTATGTTTACACCTAACACCCTAACATAAACCCCGAGTCTAAACACTCCTAATCTGCCACCCCCGACATCGCTGCCACCTACATTACACTTATTAACCTCTAATCTGCTGCCCCCAAGATCGCCAACACCTACATAACACTTATTAACCCCTAATCTGCTGCCCCCGACATCTCCGCCACCTACATTATACTTATTAACCCCTAATCTGCCGTCCCCAATGTCGCCACCACCTACGTACACTTATTAACCCCTAATCTGCCACCCCTAACATTACTGCCACCTACATTACACGTATTAATCCCTAATCTTCCGCCCCCAACATCGCCGCCACTATACTAAAGTTATTAACCCCTAACCCTAAGTCTAACCCTAACCCTAACAACCACTAACTTGAACATAATTAACCCCTTAATGACAACTGACGTACCAGGTGCTGGAAGAAATCACAAATGCTTCCAGCAGCTCTGAGGGTATTGCAGTGATGCCTCGATATGGAGGCATCCTGCAATACCACTTTACATGCCTCCGATGCAGAGAGAGCCACTCTGTGGCCCTCTCTGCACCGGTAGCGATGGTGCCAGTGTCCGCCGGTGTGAGGGTGCGCGCGCATGCACGATGCGCGTGCACGTGCACGAGGGGTGAGTGTGTACGTGAATGTGCATGGGTGCGTGCACAGGGCGCGCATACACTACGTGTGCGCGTGCACGTGCACGTATTAGCCACACTGACACCAATGAATGAGGGCAGAAAGGAGTTAAAAGGTAAAAAAAAATGTTTTAAATATAAAAGGATCTGGGAGGGGGAGGGGGGTGGGGGTATTGTGGGGGGGCTGCTACACTACAGAAATAGTTTTTAAGTTAAAAATAAAATAAAAATACTTTTTGGGGGATATTTGGGGCCAAACTGGGTACTGGCAGACAGCTGCCAATACCCAAGATGGCGGTAATTAGGTAGGGGAGAGGGTTAGAGAGCTGGAGGGGGGATCAGGGAGGTTGGGGCTAAGGCAGGGGTCCATCACAGCTAAAATATTTTATTATTTTTATTTAAAAAAAAAAAAAAACTCTTTTATTTAGTACTGGCAGACTTTCTGCCAGTACTTAAGATGGCGGGAACAATTGTGGGGTGGGGGAGGGAAGAGAGCTGTTTGGGAGGGATCAGGGGGTGGGATGTGTCAGGTGGGAGGCTGATCTCTAAAATTAACCCTGCAAGCTCCCTACAAGCTACCTAATTTAACCCCTTCACTGCTGGGCATAATTAACGTGTGGTGCGCAGCAGCATTTAGCGGCCTTCTAATTACCAAAAAGCAACGCCAAAGCCATATAAGTCTGCTATTTCTGAACAAAGGGGATCCCAGAGAAGCTTTTACAACAATTTGTGCCATAATAACACAAGCTCTTTGTAAATAATTTCAGTGAGAAACCTAAAATTGTGAAAAATGTAAAGTTTTTTTTTTATTTGCTCACATTTGGCGGTGAAATGGTGGCATAAAATATACCAAAATGGGCCTAGATCAATACTTTGGGTTGTCTTCTAACAAAAAATATATACATGTCAAGGGATATTCAGGTATTCCTGACAGATATCAGGGTTCCAATGTAACTAGCGCTAATTTTGAAAAAAAGTGGTTTGGAAATAGCGAAGTGCTACTTGTATTTATGGCCCTATAACTTGCAAAAAAAGCTAAGAACATGTAAACATTGGGTATTTCTAAACTCAGGACAAAATTTAGAAACTATTTAGCATGGGTGTTTTTTGGTGATTGTAGATGTATAACAGATTTTGGGGGTCAAAGTTAGAAAAAGTGTGTTTTTTTCCATTTTTTCCTCATATTTTATTATTTTTTTTTTTAGTAAATTATAAGACATGATGAAAATAATGGTATCTTTAGAAAGTCCATTTAATGGTGAGAAAAACAGTATATAATATGTGTGGGTACAGTAAATGAGTAAGAGGAAAATTACAGCTAAACACAAACACCGCAGAAATGTAAAAATAGCCATTGTCATTAAGGGTAAGAAAAATTGAAAAATGGTCCGGTCATTAAGGGGTTAAAATAAATCTAAATAAAAATTACAATTAATACCTAAATAATTCCTATTTAAAACTAAATACTTACCTAAAAAATAAAACCTAAGCTAGTTACAATATAACTAATAGTTACATTGTATCTATCTTAGGTTTTATTTTTATTTCACAGGTAAGTTTGTATTTATTTTAACTAGGTAGACTAGTTAGTAAATAGTTATTAACTATTTACTAACTACCTAGCTAATATAAATACAAATTTACCTGTAAAATAAAACCGAACCTGTTTTACACTAACACCTAACCTTACACTATAATTAAATATATCATATTAATTAAATACTATTAACTAAATTACAAAAAAAACAAACACTAAATTACACCAAATAAAATAAGAATGATCAAATATTTAAACTAATTACACCTAATCTAATAGCCCTATCAAAATAAAAAAGCCCCCCAAAAATAAAAAATAAACCCTAGCCTAAACTAAACTGCCAATGGCCCTTAAAAGGGCCTTTTAAGGGACATTGACACAAAGAAATCAGCTCTTTTACCTGTAAAAAAAAATATACAAACTCCCAACAGTAAAACCCACCACCCACACAACCAAACCCCCCAAATAAAATCTAAATCTAAAAAAACTTTAGCTCCCCATTGCCCTGAAAAGGGCATTTGGATGGGCATTGCCCTTAAAAGGGAATTTAGCTCTTTTTCAGCCCAAACCCTAAGCTAAAAATAAAACCCACCCAATAAACCCTTAAAAAAACCTAACACTAACCCCCGAAGATCCACTTACTGGTTTTGAAGAACGGACATCCATCCTCAACGAAGACAGGAGAAGTCTTCAACCAAGCGGCAAGAAGTGGTCCTCCAGACAGGCAGAAGTCTTCATCCAGATGGCATCTTCTATCTTCATCCTTCCGACGCGGAGCATCTCCATCTTCAAGACATCCGGCACGAAGCATCCTCTTCTGTCAACGGCTCTTCAAGAATGAAGGTTCCTTTAAGGGACGTCATCCAAGATGGCGTCCCTTAAATTCCATTTGGCTGATAGAATTCTATCAGCCAAACAGAATTAAAGGGGAAAAAATTCTATTGGCTGATGCAATCAGCCAATAGAATTGAGCTCCAATCCTATTGGCTGATCCGATCAGCAAATAGGATTGAGCTCGCATTCTATTGGCTGTTCTAATCAGCCAATAGAATGCAAGCTCAATCCTATTGGCTGATTGGATCAGCCAATAGGATTTTGGCATCCCTTGAATTCTGATTGGCTGATAGAATTCTATCAGCCAATCGGAATTAAAGGTGAAAAAATCCTATTGGCTAATCCAATCAGCCATTAGGATTGAGCTTGCATTCTATTGGCTGAATGGAACAGCCAATAGAATGTGAGCTCAATCCTATTGGCTGATTGGATCAGCCAATATGATTGAAGCTCAATCCTATTGGCTGATTGCATCTTTGTATCCATCTTCTATGGTTGCAACTATCTTGGCCGATATAATTATTTACATCAATTTTTTGTAAAAGTTTTTTTATTTTAGTTTATTATTTTCTATGTATATCTCAAGATCTAGAAACTTCACCTTTTGTTGACTAAATTCCCAAGAGAACTTAATATTCCAGTCATTATTTTCACAAAGTCTATCATCCAAGTTTCGATAAGATAGCATAATTGTAAAGCAGTAAATTAGGTAATGCTAAACCCCCACTATTGTAAGGAAGATATAGTTTGCTCAGTTTATTCCTAGGTTTCTGCCCTGCCATAGAAAATATCATAATGCTTTAGTAAAGTTTCTAAAATCCTGATGTTTAATTAGTAATGGAAACATCCCTAATGTAAACAAAATCTTTGGAAGGATAGACATTTTGTAAGCTGCTTCTACCCTGCCAGAGAGTGAAAGAGGGAAACTAGACCAACTTTTTAGTTAGTTAATACAATTATCCAAAGTATTTGTTATATTATCTTTATACTAGTCCTCTGGCGAGGAAGACAAAAAATTCCCTAAATATTTTAAAAGGTATGTTTCTGAAAATTGGTGATCAATATTAGATTTAGACTTCTTTAGCCACAGTATACTTGATTTAGAAAAGTTGATTTTGTACCCTGAAACGTTTCCATAAGTCTCTAAATGAGTGATGATCTCCTTGATTTGTTTGTAAGGTATGGTAACACATAAGAGGAGACCGTCTGCAAATATAGACATCTGGAAGATCTCCTTATCCAATTTACAACCCAACAAAATATTCCTCCATTTTAAAGCAAGTGGTTCCAGGACTAAATCAAAGTGGTGACATCAAACAGCCTTGCCTGGTCCCTCTAAGTAATGGGAAGGATGCTGATATGTTACTATTTATCAAAAGAGTAGCATTGACATCTGAGTATACATTTAAGATTAGATCTAAAAAAATGCCAGACAACCCAAACTCTACCAAAGTTTGGTGCAAAAAGTCCCATTCCACTCTGTTGAAGGCCTTCTCCCCGTCCAATGACAGGAAAAAGGCCTTTGGCAGATCAAGGGAATCTGCTTCCCTTAGCTCGTGTCTATAGTGATAGATAACATGTTGGATTTTCCTAATATTATTTTCAGAAGTTCTTCTTTTCACAAAACCCACCTGATTGGGGTGTACTAATTTGGGAAGAATTGATTTTAATCTATCTGCCAGGATTTTCATAAGGATCTTATAGTGTCAGGGTTTTTTCCCTGTTGTATTTGCCATGTGCTGCTGGCAGCCATTTTACTCACCTCTCTTCCTGACTATGGTGCATTGTGGGGGATGCTGCTCATTTCCTGCACTTCCTTTTATGGCCAGACTGGAGTGCATCATCCATGTGAGACAGGATGCAGTCTCAGAATTGTGATGTCATGACTTATTATTTAAAGGGCCTCTGTTCAGTATGCTTTGCCTTTGTGTTGTCTCAGACCTGTTTGTGAGAGTTCCTGTGTATTACCTGGCTGCCTGATGATCTTCCTGGTTCCTGATCCCAGGCTTGTTCCTGACTCTGCTGTTTTCCTTGTTCCTGATTCTGGCTCGTCTGACTATTCGCTTTGGCTCCTGACTTGGCTCATCTGACTACCAGCTCTGGTTTTGATTCCTGGCTTATTATTTGTTTTGTGGACTTTTTATTATTTTTTGCTATTAATAAAGGTGTGATTATTTTTGCACTTCTCATTTCAGTCTGATTCCTGGCACCCTGACATTACGCAAAGGCCATTAATCCTGATGGTGCTAATAATCCACCTTTACCTACCATCATTTCCAGGATGGATGAACAGGATCACCGCTTGGATCAATTTTCACTAGCCCTGCAAACCATGCTGACTCGCACTGCACATTTGGACCAAAGTGTCCCGCAAGTTATGGCTGCTCCTGTTTCCACTGCTGCACCTATGCCTACCAGGAGTATATCCGGTTCTGCACCTCTACCTCAGTGATATGGAGGCAATTCTATTCAGTGCAGAGGGTTTTTCAACCAGTTGGGCATTTACTTTGAGATGTTACCTCAGGCGTTTCCCTCTGACAGAGCTAAGGTGGGATTTCTCATCTTGTTACTCTCTGACATAGCTCTTGCCTGGGTTAATCCCTTGTGGGAGACTAATAAACCTGTGATTTCAAATTACCCTGAATTTGTGGCCTCCTTTCGAAGGGTATTTGATGTTCTGGATTGCTCCTCCTCTGCTGCTAAATGACTCATGTCCATTCAGCAAGGTACAAGATCTGTTGCTCAGTATGCTATGCTACGCTTGCTGCAGAGGTAGGTTGGAACAATGAAGCCCTTGTTGCCGCCTTCAGAGGATCTCGAGGCATTGGTGTCTTTTTTGATCCTAATTGACATCAGACTCAGAGAGAGGCCCTCTTTCAAGGAGCGCTTGCGGAAGCCTACTGTTCCGTTGTCTCCTACGTGTTCGTTCCCACCCATGCTTCCCTCTCCTTCCATGCCTCCTGGTCACGAGTCACCAGGTACGGCTGAACCGATGCAGCTGGGATTCACGCGTCTCTCCATGGCGGAGAGGGCCTTTAGGAGGAGGGAGGGGCTCTGCCTCTATTGTGGGTTAAAGGGTCACCTTTTGAAGTCTTGTCCTACACAGCCGGGAAACGCTCACACCTAAGGTCCTGTCGGGGGCAGACCTTTGGTGGTTTATCCTCGTCCCCGGAACCACTTAAGGAGAAACCTTTGGTCATGGTTGTCCTTTCCTGGGTGGACTCCTCCACAGTCACTCAAGCTCTTGTTGACTCCGGTGCTGCGGGCTATTTCATTGACAGTGCTTTTGTATCAAAGCACTCCATTCCTGTTTTGCCTCAGTCTGTTCTGCTTGCTATTGAGGCCATTGATGGCAGGCCCCTTCAGCCCGCACTTGTTACTCACAAAACTGCTCCGTTATCCATGGCTGTTGGGGCTCTCCATTTTGAAACCCTCCAGTTCCAGGTGATAAACTCTCCGCATTTTCCGGTTGTTCTAGGTTATCCCTGGCTCCAAAAGCACAATCCCAGTCTCGACTGGCGCAGGTCCAACATTTTGTCTTGGTCCCCGCAATGTATTTCCACTTGTCTTTGGAAACCAGTTAAAGTCTTGAACACTTCTTTGGTATCTCAATTTCCAGAGGAGTACCGAGAGTTCCTAGACATGTTTGACAAGGTGCGTGCCAGTATGTTGCCTCCTCACCAGTCTTACGATTGTGCCATAGACCTGCAAACCGGAGCCATTCCTCCTCGGGGCCGGGTGTACCCTCTGTCTGTTGCAGAGAATTGTGCTATGGAGGAGTATGTTGCTGTTGCTCTGTTGCAGGGGATCATCCGCAAATCCTGCTCTACTGCAGGGGCTGGCTTCTTCTTTGTGAAGAAACAATTGTGGCAAGCTAAGACCATGTATCGATTAAAGGGGTCTTAATCGTCTTACCATTAAGAATGCTTACCCTTTTCCGCTTATTACGGAACACTTTGACCACCTCAAGGGAGCTCTGGTCTTTACTTAACTTGATCTGAGAGGAGCGTGCAATCTCGTTATGATTATGGAGGGCCATGAATGGAAAACAGCATTTAACACCAGGAGTGGGCATTATGAGTATCTTGTAATGCCCTCTGGCCAATGTAATGCTCCTGCTGTTTTTCAGGAATTTATTAATGATGTCCTACGAGATATGTTGCAACAGTGTGTTGTTGTGTACTTAGACGACATCCTCATACACTCACCCACACTTGAGGCTCATCGTTCTGATGTTACACGGGTTCTTCAGAGACTACGTGAGAACGGCCTGTTTTGTAAACTCAAGAAATGTGAGTTCCATCAGACTCAAGTAACCTTCCTAGCTTATGTTATATCCATTGCAGGGTTCTCCATGGATCCTGACAAGTTATCTGCAATTCTGCAGTGGCCTCGCCCAGTTGGTCTTCGGTCTATTCAGCATTTTATGGGGTTCGCCAATTATTATAGAAAATGTATTAAAAACTTTTCTTCCTTGGTCAAACCTATCACAGACATGACCCGTAAAGAGAATGATCCACTCCATTTGTCACCTATTGCCATTAAGGCCTTTGATAGTCTTAAGACTGCCTTTGCTGCCGCTCCAGTTCTGGCTCTGTCAGGATTCCCTAGGACAACCTAAGAATCAACAGAGCTAGTGAAAGATCATTGGCAAAATAGTTATACAAAATTGTTGATTTGTCTGCTGGAAATAATCTCTCAGAATCAATCTGTAGAATCTGAGGGATTACAAGTAGCAATTCATATACTTAAAGGAGAGAAGACACACTTATGGAAAAGTGTAAAAGTTTATCCCCCATTAAGTCATATTGTAATATATAGTACCATCATTTAAATACAAACTGAATCAGCATGTGACTGGGCAAACTAGAGTTAATATGGAAAATGATTCCAGGGTTCACCAGAGATAAACAGGTTAATTGAGGCATGAATTAACCTTTAATGTAAGCCACACAATTCTTTCCCTTGCGAACAAGATAGAAACACAGTTTAGAAAATACTTGAAACATTAGATCCAGAGGTATGCTCTAATACTACTTTGTATAAGAAATCATAGAAGACTGTTTTCCAGAATTAGTATGCAGAGAATACCAAACCTAATTACACACTAAACCTCGGATTGGAACAGACACTGTGTTGTAACATTAGTAAGTCTTTAAGTTTGATTTGCAGTTTGTCAATTCGGTAAGTGTACCTGGTATTTCCAAGACTGCACGCTGCAATCAAATGGCTGAGAGGCAGATGCACTCCTAGCGGAGCAAGACTCTGCTGCAGACGAACAGCTGAGAGGCGGATGCAGGCCTGACGGAGCCGGACTTCCGTTCTTGAGGGCTCCGACTCTAACACTGGAGAGCTCCGATAGTTCCGGTGATGAAGGATCCAGCTACTTAGAATTACTCACGGACAGGAGGAGTCTTTGAGCTGTGCTCTCTGGAGTAGATATGCGTAAAGGAAAACCTTACAGGTACCTTAGATCTGGAAACAGAGAATATCCTGGATATCAATAAAGCAAGGCTTATGTATAGCTAAAGCACAAACACTCACAACTTGGAATCAAGAAGTAGAGAATGGAAGTAGCCTCTACAGTGCAAATTACCAAGCACTGTAGAGAGAGAGGAGGAGCCTTATATAGCAAAGTTTTAATCAGTCAGTTCAGTGTTAAAGGGGAAGCAGAATAGTTACACTGCAGTAAGTGTGTAATGATATATGTGACAGGCTCATCCTAACCCTGTCCTGCCTTTCGTTCTTGAGGTTGATGCTTCTGAGACTGGAGTAGGTGCCCTCTTGTCTCAACGTCCTACGCCTGACGGTTCCTTGCATCCGTGTGGTTTCTACTCTAAAAAATTGTCTCCAGCAGAGTGCAATTATGAAATTGGCGACAGGGAATTACTGGCCATAATTTTGGCACTTAAGGAATGGAGGCATCTTCTTGAGGGTACTAGCGTGCCAGTGCTCATTCTTACTGACCACAAGAATTTAACTTATCTATCTGAAGCAAAACATTTGTCGCCCCGACAGGCTAGATGGGTGCTAATTTTGTCTTGGTTTAATTATATGATTTCCTACCTGCCTGGTAGTAAGAATGTTAGGGCTGATGCCCTCTCTTGACAATTTTCGCCTCTGTCCAAGGAGGAGTCTGTACCTACTCCTGTTATACCTCCTGACCATATTTTGGCTACCATACAAACTAATTTGACTTCTCCCTTGGGGGAGGAGATCCTGGCTGCACAAACCAATGCACCTCCTGAGAAACCTAGTGGTAAGGGTTTTGTTCCTGAAAATCTTCAAACTAAACTTTTGCACACTTACCACTATCCTAAAGCCGCAGGTCACCCAGGCAAGAACCAAATGATTTGGTCTGTCACTCGACAATTCTGGTGCCAGGTCTTCGTTCTGATGTTGGTGCGTATGTTGCCTCCTGCTCAGTTATAACAC
This sequence comes from Bombina bombina, assembly GCF_027579735.1. NCBI lineage: Eukaryota > Metazoa > Chordata > Amphibia > Anura > Bombinatoridae > Bombina > Bombina bombina. Next base: position 938,041,061 of record NC_069504.1, on the reverse strand, counting down.
CTCCTCGACATCTTACTGTGGGTCTTCTTCAACCTATTGCTAATGGTGAGCGTCCTTGGACACATCTTTCCATGGACTTCATTGTCAAGCTCCCTGTTTCCAATGGCAATACTGTTACCCTTATTGTGGTTAACTGTTTTTCTAAAATGTCACATTGCATTCCCTTGATGAAGCTGCCTACCGCTCAGGAGCTTGCTTCAATTTTTGCCTGGGAGATCTTCCATTTACATGGGTTACCCAAGGAGATAGTGTCAGTCCGGGGTAGCCAGTTTGTCTCCAGATGTTGGTGTTCCTTTTGTCCTCAAATGGGGATCCAGCTTTGCTTCTCCTCGGCATATCACCCTCAATCCAATGGGGCTGCGGAACGGTCTAATCAAGCTCTGGAACAGTTCCTCCATTGCTATGTCTCAGATCACCACAATAATTGGTCTGAACTGTTACCTTGGGCAGAGTTTGCTCGTAATAGTGCTATTAATGCTTCCTCCAAGTTATCCCTGTTCATGGCGAATTATGGGTTTCAACCATCCTTGTTGCCCAATTCACTTATGTCTCAGGGTATTCTGGCTTTGGAGGAGCATCTCCGGCAACTCCGTTCCACGTAGGTGCAGATTCAGGATTGCCTTCATCGTTCTATGCAGCACCAAAAGTTCCAGGCTGATCGTAGGCGTCTGCCCGCACCTTCCTACCAGGTTGGTGAGAGAGTTTGGCTGTCCTTCCGCAACTTGAACCTTCATGTGCCTTCCAATAAATTGGCTCCCCATTATGTTGGTCCTTTTTCGAATACTCCGATGGGTTAATCCTGTGGCCTACGCTCTTGACCTTCGTCCTGCTATGCGCATCTCCAATGTTTTTCATGTCTCCCTCTTGAAACCATTGGTTTGTAATCGGTTTACCACTGTGTTTCCTCGTCCCCTTCCTATCTTTGTTGACAACCATGAGGAGTATGAGGTCAGCAGCATTATTTACTCTCATATGTCCAGGGGCCGTGTACAGTATTTGGTTCACTGGAGGGGCTATGGTCCAGAGGAGTGTTCTTGGGTTCCCTCCTCTGATGTTCATGCTCCCGCCCTCCTCCATACCTTCCATGCCTGTTTCCCCAATAAGCCTTTTGTCCTCCTGCGGGGGAGGGGCCGTTGAGGGGAGGGTACTGTCAGGGTTTTTTCCCTGTTGTATTTGCCATGTGCTACTGGCAGCCATTTTATTCACATCTCTTCCTGACTATGGTGCATTGTGGGGGATGCTGCTCATTTCCTGAACTTCCTTTTATGGCCAGACTGGTGTGCATCATCCATGTGAGACAGGATGCAGTCTCAGAATTGTGATGTCATCACTTATTATTTAAAAGGCCTCTGTTCAGTATGCTTTGCCTTTGTGTTGTCTCAGACCTGTTTGTGATAGTTCCTGTGTATTACCTGGCTGCCTGACATCCCTCCTGGTTCCTGATCCCTGGCTTGTTCCTGACTCTGCTGTTTTCCTTGTTCCTGATTCCGGCTCATCTGACAATTCACTTTGGCTCCTGACTCAGCTCGTCTGACTACCAGCTCTGGTTTTGATTCCTGGCTTATTATTTGTTTTGTGGACTTTTTATTATTTTTTGCTATTAATAAAGGTGTGATTATTTTTGCACTTCTCATCTCAGTCTGATTCCTGGCACCCAGACAATAGTCCAGATTTAGTAGTGAAATTAGTCTATAAGATGTGACTTCCTCTGGATCTTTCCCCTCCTTAGGAATTAATATTATATTTGCACTTTTAAAGTGTTCTATAATTTTAATACTTTGGCAATAATATTGATCGTATAAAGTTTTTAAAAATGGTGTAATATTCTCCCTCATCATATCAGAATTCTATTGGTAGGCCGCACGGGCCCTGAGCTTCCCCTTTACTCATTAATTTAATAACATTGATTATCTCTTGAATTGTAATCGGTTCATTTAAAAGCTCTAAATCATCTTTTGCAATGTTTAGCAAGTTCATATCCTTGAAAAAAATTGTTATATTTGTTTTTAGAGGTTCCTGAGAGGTATATAGTTCCCTGTAGTATTTTTTAAATAGGTCTATAATAACTTCAGCTTTATTAATAATTCTATCTCCATCTTTTAGGACCTTTATTGGTTTCCTCTTATTGTTTTTTTTAACAGACTTGAAAGGTATTTACCCACCTTATTGCCAAATCTGTTAAATTGAGCCATATTCCTATTGATATTTTCTTGTGCTAAGTTCAGTAATAATAATTATCTCTTTTTTTGCATGCAAGGTACCTATCTCTATTGTTTCTGTTTGGAACATTCTTAAAAGCAGAATATGCTAATGTTAAATGAAATGATAGTTTCTTGTCTCCTTCCTGCTGAGTCTTTTTTAAAGTTCTTACATAAGTATTAATCTCTGCTTTTATGGTGTCTTTAGCAACTAAAGCTTTATTTTGATATTCCTCATTGATAATACAATATTCCTTCCAGCTTAACAGAGTTCTGGAGATATTTAGGAAAAAAAAGGTGTTATAATTAGACTTATTACATTCATTTAGTGTTAAAAGAATTGGAGCATGATCCGACAGTGAAAAATCTAATATCTTGGATTCCTTAACTCTATGGAACAGTTGATCTTACAATATAAATATATCTAACCTAGATAGAGTATTATGGGTTTTAGAGATACATATATATTCTAAACAGTTTGGGTTGAGCAATCTCCAAATTTCCACCAAATCAAATTGAGACTGAAGGGTTGAAAAGATTCTTGCTTCATATTTTATTTGTGTCTGTCTTATCTTACTAGGTTTCTTACTGGAAGCAATTTTTTCCTATCTAAATGACAGTTGGGTGTGACATTAAAGTCTCCAGCTAATATGATATTAGTTTCTGGTAGCTTAATTAGTATATTATTAATTTTCCTCCAAAATTTCCAATCCGAGTTGTTCGGGCCATAAATATTTCCTATCAAGAAGTCTCTTCCGTCTATCAGTAAAAGTGTAAATTGAAATCAACTGTATTTATCCTTTACTATTTGTTACTACTATAATGTTCCCCACCCAAAGACTCTAAGAACCATATTTACAGTAATTAGAACCAAGGGCGGGGGGGGGGAGAGTTACGAGGAGGGGAGAGAGAAAGAGAGAGAGAGAAAGAGAAAGGAAGAGAGAGAAGAAAAAATATATATATATATATATATATATATATATATATATATATATATTATATATATATATATATATATTTAACCTTATAAATTGTAATCTGAACTAGCAATAACACATTTAACACGCCAAACGCATATTTAGAACTGATCTTATGAATATTATCCAAATAGTTATATTCAAATATCATACTTCTGTAGGTACCTTTACTTAGAAATATCATACTTCTGTGGGTACCTTTACTTAGAAAGCCCTTAGAATCATGCATAAGTTCAGGCTGCTCCCTAAATTAATGACATGTTATAGATCCATCCAAAACAGCAACAAAAATAAAAATAAAAAATCTAATGTGCATTGTATTTTGCAGTATTAAAATCTCTAAAACATAGCAGCGTCAACCTGATTGCCCATTGATATATCCCTACTTCTTTCTTCACTCCAACTTCACCTCTAGACAACTCGAATACATTTTTAAAAATCAGTGCATAGATAAAATGTACAGTAATTATAATCTGGAAATACGATAACTTAAAGGGACACTGAACCCAAATTTCTTCTTTCATGATTCAGATAGAACATGCAATTTTAATTAACTTTCTAATTTACTCCTATTATCAATTTTTCTTCATTCTCTTGCTATCTGTATTTGAAAAAAAAGGCATCTAAGCTTTTTTTTTGGGTTCAGAACTATAAGCAGCCCTTTTTAATTGGTGGATGAATTTATCCACCAATCAGCAAGAACAACCCAGGTTGTACACCAAAAATGGGCCGGCATCTAAACTTACATTCTTGCATTTCAAATAAAGATACCAGGAGAATGAAGAAAATTTGATAATAGGAGTAAATTAGAAAGTTGCTCAAAATTGCATGCTCTATCTGAATCACGAAATTAAAAATTTGTGTTCAGTGTCCCTTTAATCTTACGTTTTGTGATGTACAGTGTAATGTACAGTGATATTATCTCTAAAATACAGTGATAATAATTAAATTGTAAGTTATCTGGGAGGAAAATAAAATCTCTAAAACACAGTAATATAAACTAAATGACACAGTGATATCTCCCTACTTCTTTCTTCCCTCCCACTTCACCCCTAAACAACACAGATAACTCTTTCGATCTCTGTGCATGAATTAAATATGCAATAATTATAATCTTGAAATACACTTATAGCTTAATCTTATATATTGTAGTATACAATGTGATGTACAATAATAGTATCTCTAAAATACAGTCGGCTAGATTCCGAGTTTTGCGTTATGAGTGAAAAAAGATTCATAACGCTGCTTTTTCACTACCGCTGCTATTACGAGTTTTGTAGGTACAGCCTACAATGGGACTTCTATAGCGCCAGTATTATGAATTTGCCTGTGTTGTCCAGCCTATAACTACAAGATCTGTACCGTCACCTGAAAGTCAGTAGTTATGAGTTTTATGCTACAAAGCTGTACCATAAAACTCATTACTAAAGTGTTACAAAGTACACAAACACCCATAAATTACCTATTAACCCCTAAACCGAGGCCCTCCAACATCGCAAACACTAAAATAAAAATATTAAACCCTAATCTGCCGCTCCGGACATCACCACCACTATAATAAACATATTAACCCCTAAACCGCCGTACTCCTGCATCGCAAAACACTAGTTAAATATTATTAACCCCTAATCTGCTGCCCCAATGTCATTGCCACCTACATACACGTATTAACCCCTAATCTGCTGTCCCTAACATCGCTGCAACCTATATTACTGTTATTAACCCCTAATCTGCTGCCCCCAAAATCGCCACCAGCTAACTACACTTATTAACTCCTAATTTGCTGCCCCCAATGTCACCGCCACTATACTTAAGTTATTAACCCCTAACCCTAAGTCTAACCCTAACCCTAATGTAATGTAACCCTACTCCTAACACCCACTAACTTTAACATAATTAAAATAATTCAAAATAAAAATTACAATTAATACCAAAATTATTCCTATTTAAAACGTTATAATTACCTGTAAAATAAAATCTAAGGAAGCTACAATATAACTAATAGTTATATTGTATCTAGCTTAGGTTTTATTTTTATTTCTCAGGTAAGTTTGTATTTATTTTAACTAGGTAGATTAGTTATTAAATAGTTATTAACTATTTACTTACTACCTAATTAAAATAAATACAAATTTACCTGTAAAATAAAACCTTACCTGTCATTACACTAAAATTAAATAGATTAAATTAAAAAAAAAATCATCTAAATTACAAAAAATAATAAACACTAAATTACACAAAATAAAAAAGAAATTATCAAATATTTAAAATAATAGCTCTATCAAAATAAAAAAGCCCCGCCAAAATAAAAAAAAACCTAGCCTACACTAAACTGCCAATGGCCCTTAAAAGGGCCTTTTGCAGGGCATTGTCCCAAAGAAATCAGCTCTTTTACCTGTAAAAAAAAATACAAACAACCCCCAACAGTAAAACCCACCACCTACACAACAAACCCCCCAAATAAAAACCTACCTAAAAAACCTAAGCTCCCCATTGCCCTGAAAAGGGCATTTGGATGAGCATTGCCCATAAAAGGGCATTTAGCTCTTTTACAGTGCCCAAAGTCCCTAATCTAAAAATAAAACCCACCCAATAAACCCTTAAAAAACCTAACACTAACCCCCAAAGATCCACTTACAGTTTTTGAAGACCGGACATCCATCCTCATCCAGCCGGGAGAAGTCTTCATCCAAGCGGCAAGAAATCCTCAACGAAGCCGGGAGAAGTCTTCATCCAAGTGGCAAGAAGTTGTCCTTCAGACGGGCAGAAGTCTTCATCCAGATGGCATCTTCTATCTTCATCCTTCCGACGCGGAGCGGCTCCATCTTCAAGACATCCGGCATGGAGCATCCTCTTCTTTCGCTGGCTATTGAAGAATGAAGTTTCCTTTAAATGACATCATCCAAGATGGTGTCCCTTGAATTCCGATTTTCTGATATAATTCTATCAGCCAATCGGAATTAAAGGTTAAAAAATCCTATTGGCTGACGCAATCAGCCAATAGGATTGAGCTTGCATTCTCTTGGCTGATTGGAACAGCCAATAGAATGTGAGCTCAATCCTCTTGGCTGATTGGATCAGCCAATAGGATTGAAGCTCAATCCTATTGGCTGATTGCATCAAGGACATACTTGAAAATGAGAGAAATCTCAATGTATCTTTCCTGGTAATATATTTTTTTTTTTATAAAAATCAGCCAATAGTATTTTTTACCCTTTAATTCTGATTGATAAAATTCTATCAGCCAATCGGAACTCAAGTGACGCCATCTTGGATGACATTATTTAAAGGAAACTTCATTCTTCAATAGCCAGCGAAAGAAGAGGATGATCCACGCTGGATGTCTTAATGATGTAGCCACTCCGCGTCAGAAGGATGAAGATAGAAGATGCCGTCTGGCTGAAGACTTCTGCCCGCCTGGAGGATGACTTCTTGCCGCTTGGATGAAGACTTCTCCCAGCTCTGTTGAGGACTTCTTGTCGCTTGGATGAAGACTTCTCCCGGCTGGATGAGGATGGATGTCTGGTCTTCAAAAACTGTAAGTGGATCTTCGGGGGTTAGTGTTAGGTTTTTAAGGGTTTATTGGGTGGGTTTTATTTTTAGATTAGGGACTTTGGGCACCTTAAAAGAGCTAAATGCTTTTTAAAGGGTAATGCCCATCCAAATGCCCTTTTCAGGGCAATGGGGAGCTTAGGTTTTTTAGGTAGGTTTATATTTGGGGGGTTGGTTGTGTGGGTGGTGGGTTTACTGTTGGGGGATTGTTTGTAATTTTTTTTTACAGGTAAAAGAGCTGATTTCTTTGGGGCAATGCCCCGCAAAAGGCCCTTTTAAGGGCCATTGGCAGGTTAGGGATTTTTTAGTGTAAGACAGGTAAGGTTTTATTTTACAGGTAACTTTGTATTTATTTTAACTAGGTAGCTAGTAAATAGTTAATAACTATTTACTAACTAGTCTAACTAGTCTACCTAGTTAAAATAAATACAAACTTACCTGTATAATAAAAATAAATCCTAAAATAAACACAATGTAACTATTAGTTATATTGTAGCTATCTTAGGGTTTATTTTACAGGTAATTATTTAGTCTTAAATAGGAATTATTTAGGTAATAATAGAAAATTGTATTTATATTTATTTTAATTATTTAAAGTTAGGGGTCTTAGGGTTAGGGTTAGACTTAACTAGGTTTAGGGGTTAATATATTTCTTTAGTGTTAGTGAAGTGGGAGGCCAGAGGTTTAGGGGTTAATAAATTTAGTATAGTGGTGGCAGCTACGTTGGTGGTGGCAGATTAGGAGTTAATAAGTGTAGGTAGGTGGCGGCAACATTGGGGGTTGCAGATTAGGGGTTAATAAGTGTAGGTGGGTGGCGGCGACATTGGGGGTGCAGATTAGGGGTTAATAAGTGTAGTTAGGTGTCGGCGATGTCGGGGGTGGCAGATTAGGGTTTAATAAGTGTAATGTAGGTGTCGGATATGTCGGGGGCGGCAGAATAGCGGTGTTTAGAGTCAGCGTTTACGTTAGGGTGTTAGGTTTAAACATACATTTTCTTTCCCCATAGGAATCAATGGGACTGCGTTACGGAGCTTTACGCTCCGTTATTGCAGGTGTTAGGCTTTTTTTTAGATGGCTCTCCCCATTGATGTCTATGGGGAAATCGTGCACGAGCACGTAGCAGCAGCTCACAGCAGTGCTGGTATTTGTGTGCGGTGTGGAGCTCAATACTGCCATATTGCCCACAAACAACGGTTTTTGGAAAACCTGTAATAGCAGCGCTATTAAAGGTGAGCGGTGGAAATAACTTGCACGTTATTACCGAACCACTCATAACGCAAACTTGTAATCTGTCCGAGTGATAATAAATTGAGAAATATTTGGGAGAAGAAAAAAAAAAAAAAACTAACAATGGTGCAATAAAAAACCCACACAAAAAAAAACCCACAAGGGGGGGAAAATGGAGAGCAACTTGCCAATTTTTATTACATTTCTTTTTCTTTTTCTAAGAAGTTGCAGGCCTGTTCAGGTGTCTGAAAAATAAAAAAAGTTATTGCCTGATTTGATTTTTAGCTTGGCAGGGTATAGTAAAGAACAAAATATACCCTCTCTCACTAACTCAGTGCAGATTCCAGAAAAAAGTCTCCTTTTAGAAGATGTTTCATATGAAAAGTCCTGGAAGAGCAGAATTCTAGCTTTATTACAATATAGCTTTTGTTTTTTCCTTTTAGTAATTCCATTTTGGTTCAAATACTTAATAATCACTGGTCACGGTTTGTTATCCTTTTGTGCAATTAGATCCTTCTCTCTTCCCAATCTGTGGGCTCTTTCTACTGTAAACAGCTCTCTCTTCCCCTCCATACTTAGTAGTTTCGGCAGCATTTCTTCAGTGAACTGTAATAAATTTTATGTTTTCTGGCAAGCCAATTATCCTTAAATTGTTGCGCCTACTCCTATCCTCTATTTCCTCCATTCTGTTGGTTAAAGACAAATTCAGCTTTGTTATAGCCTCTAGCTTGGGCTCCCATACTGTCTGGATATCTTTACAGTCTTTTGTTATAATTGTGTATAGAGATGATACATCTCCTGTAACAAGCCATAATCTTTATTCCATTAAATATTGTTTAATACATTTAATACTCTACCTGTGTTTTTAAAGTAAGATTTAGTTTTTATTACAACTGGTTGTAGTAGGGTGTCTATATATTTAGATAGACCAATTGTTAGAGAGTTAATACCCTACACTATGGATCTTCCTGGGGTTTTTCTTTATCATTATGTAATTTTGGTAAGATATAAAATTATTGTCTGTTTATAATTCCTTTTTCTTTTCCTTTTATGAGACGCATCTCCGTTTTGTTTTTAAAGTTATTTAGAGGGTTCATATATAATTTCTTATAGGTTGCATCATCTCTCAGAAGTCTTTCACATTCCTCTATATTTGGATTTGTCCATTATTACTATTCCTCCCTCTTTATTGGTTGATTTTATGACTATACAGGTAGCCCTCGGTTTACAACGGTTCAATTTGAACCGTTTCAGAATAACAACTTTTTTTCCAGTCATGTGACTGCTATTGAAAAGCATTGAGAAGCAGTGCATTGATTAAAATAGCCAGTAGGTGGAGCTGTCCGCTTGTGTTGCAGCAAAGCCAAGCAAGCTGAAATTAATCAGTTTAACCAGACCTGAGCTATCGAGCAGATTTCAAAGGAACAATATCTTCCTGTCTATAAATCAGTCCAGATTGGAATGCACAGAAATAACTGTTTGCAGAAAAATGCAAGTGAAGTCTGCATTGTGTGATTATTTTATTAGGTTTATAAGGCTGTTTAGCAAATGTTTTTGTTCATTTAACTTAGTTTAATTATATATTCTGTGTTGTGTGATTATTTTATTAGGTTTACAATGCTGTTTAGCATTTAAAGTCTTCATTTCAAAGCTTTAAAAATAATGTAATAGGTGTTACTTATGACAATTTTGAGAGCGGCCTGGAACCTAACTCCCTCACTTCCCTTTGACTTACATTATAAACTGGGTTTCAATTTACAACAGTTTCGATTTACAACCATTCCTTCTGGAACCTAACCCCGACGTAAACTGAGGGCTACCTGTATTTGTATCTGTCTTGAGTTCTTTGAGAGCCTTCTGTTCCATTTTATCTAAATTGCATCCATAGTTATTCTTCATAGCTCTTAAATCAACTTATTCAAGGAATGTTTCCATAGGGGCTGATTTGCCATAAGTGGGGCTAAATTAGGATTTGGTTTTTAACTCAGTATGAACAATTTCATTAGGTATAACTTCTCTAGAGATATTCTTTATTTAATTTTCCATTGGGTTTAGTAGAAAATATTTTTTTATCGAAAGGTTTCTTATAAATTTCCGTACTCCAATGTAAGCATCAAATTTATTCAATTCTTTTACTTGGAGCAAATTTTAAACCTTTATTTAATACATCTGCCTGGTTTTTAGTAATCTTTTTCTGAGATAGATTAAAGACTCCTTTTTTAATTCAATCCTCATTTGAAATTAATGTCTCATCTTTAGATTTTAATGTATTTCCCTTCAATTTTGTAACAGAATTACACTATATTATGTTTTTCTTTTTTGAGATATTGAAGATCAGAACGGTGCACAGGTTTTGTTCTCTATATCTTTTTTATATCACATGTATTATTTGCTTTTTTATTTATCAAATGTACTTTGTTTTCTTGGTAACCTTTGTTGAAAGACATACCTAAGTAGTCTCAAGAGCAACAATACTGTACTGGGAGTTAACTGGTAATTGGTGGCTATGCACATTGGCCAGAAGAATGGAAATAGGATAAACAATTATCAGAGGATTTTTCATCAAGTATTTCACTGGACTGCTAATAAGTGCAAACTGAACTGCAAAATGGCAGTATTTGTAGGCAGGTGCTTGTTTTTTCTTAAATACTCTAGAGGACATGTTTATACCTATTGAAATATTAATGCAAATATATGGAATGGATAGTCTGCTGTGGTCATCATTATAATGTATCATACAACCTTTTGTGAACATTGCTAAACTGTAGCATATAATAATTGCTACATATGACTAATATGAAATGGTTAAACATTTACCCCTAGATTTAGAGTTTTGCGGCCAAAGGGGTGCGTTAGCTACGCGTCTTTTTTTTCTAGCGCTGCTTCTAAACAACGCTGGTATTGAGAGTTCTCTGAATGTCTGCGTTAGGCTCCAAAAAGGGAGCGTTGAGCCGAATTTACCGCCACTTCAACCCTCAATACCAGCGTTGCTTATGGTAGTGGCTAGCTGGAAAAACGTGCTCGTGCACGATTCCCCCATAGGAAACAATGGGGCAGTTTGGGCTGAAAAAAAACCTAACACCTGCAAAAAAGCAGCGTTCAGCTCCTAACGCAGCCCCTTTGTTTCCTATGGGGAAACACTCTCTAAGTCTGCACCTAACACCCTAACATGAACCCCGAGTCTAAACACCCCTAACCTTACACTTATTATCCTCTAATCTGCCGCCCCCGCTATCGCTGACCCCTGCATATTATTATTAACCCCTAATCTGCCGCTCCGGACACCGCTGCAACCTACATTATACCTATGTACCCCTAATCTGCTGCCCCTAACATCGCTGACACCTACATAATATTTATTAACCCCTAATCTGCCCCCCCACGTCGCCGCTACCTAACTGCACTTATTAACCCCTAATCTGCCGACCGGACCTCGCCGCTACTCTAATAAATGTATTAACCCCTAAAGCTAAGTCTAACCCTAACACCCCCCTAAATTAAATATAATTTTAATCTAAAGAAATAAATTAAATCTTATTAACTAAAGTATTCCTATTTAAAACTAAATACTTACCTGTAAAATAAACCCTAATATAACTACAATATAACAAATAATTATATTGTAGCTATTTTAGGATTTATATTTATTTTACAGGCAACTTTGTATTTATTTTAACTAGGTACAATAGCTATTAAATAGTTATGAACTATTTAATAGCTACCTAGTTAAAATAATTACTAAATTACCTGTAAAATAAATCCTAACCTAAGTTACAATTAAACCTAACACTACACTATCAATAAATTAATTAAATAAATTACCTACAATTAAATAAACTAAACTAAATTACAAAAAAACCCCACTAAATTACAAAAAAAAAAGATTACAAGAACTTTAAGCTAATTACACCTACTCTAAGCCCCCTAATAAAATAATAAAGCCCCCCCAAATAATAAAGGTCCCTACCCTATTCTAAATTAAAAAGTAACCAGCTCTTTTACCAGACATTAAAGCCCTTAAAATCAGCCAATAGAATGCAAGCTCAATCTGATTGGCTGATTGGATCAGCCAATCCGATTGAACTTGAATATGATTGGCTGATTCAATCAGCCAATCAGATTTTACCTACCTTAATTCTGATTGGCTGATAGAATCCTATCAGCCAATCGGAATTCGAGGGACGCCATCTTGGATGACGTCCCTTAAAGGAACCTTCATTCGGCGAGTAGGCGTCGGTGAAGAAGTATGGATCCACGTCGGATGGATGAAGATAGAAGATGCCGCTTGGATGAAGATGTCTGCCGGTCCGGATGTCCTCTTCTGCCCGGATAGGATGAAGACTTCTGCCGCTCTGGATGTCCTCTTTTGGTCCATCGGTGCCCAGCTGGGTGAAGACGACTCAAGGTAGGGAGATCTTCAGGGGGTAGTGTTAGGTTTATTTAAGGGGGTTTGGGTTAGAGTAGGGGTATGTGGGTGGTGGGTTTTAATGTTGGGGGGTGGTATTGTGGTTTTTTTTACAGGCAACAGAGCTGATTACTTTGGGGCATGCCCTGCAAAAAGCCCTTTTAAGGGCTGGTAAAAGAGCTGGTTACTTTTTAATTTAGAATAGGGTAGGGACCTTTATTATTTTGGGGGCTTTGTTATTTTATTAGGGGCTTAGAGTAGGTGTAATTAGCTTAAAATTCTTTTAATCTTTTTTTATTTTTTGTAATTTAGTGTTTTTTTTTTTTTTTGTAAGTTAGTTTAGTTTATTTAATTGTATGTAATTGTAGGTAATTTATTTAATTAATGTATTGATAGTGTACTGTTTAATTGTAACTTAGGTTAGGATTTATTTTACAGGTAATTTGGTAATTATTTTAACTAGGTAGCTATTAAATAGTTAATAACTATATAATAGCTATTGTACCTAGTTAAAATAAATACAAAGTTGCCTGTAAAATAAAAATAAACCCTAAAATAGCTACAATATAATTATTCATTATATTGTAGCTATATTAGTGTTTATTTTACAGGTAAGCATTTAGCTTTAAATAGGAATACTTTAGTTAATAATATTTAATTTATTTCGTTAGATTAATATTATATTTAATTTAGGGAGGTGTTAGGGTTAGACTTAGCTTTAGGGGTTAATACATTTATTATAGTAGCGGCGAGGTCCGGTCGGCAGATTAGGGGTTAATATTTGAAGTTAGGTGGCGGCGATCTTAGGGAGGGCAGATTAGGGGTTAATACTATTTATTATAGGGTTTGCGAGGTGGGAGTGTGGCGGTTTAGGGGTTAATACATTTATTAGAGTAGCTTTGAGGTCCGGTCGGCAGATTAGGGGTTAATAAGTGTAGGTAGGTAGCGGCAATGTTGGGAGGGGGCAGATAGGGGGTTAATAAATATTATGTAGGTGTTGGCGATGTTAGGGGCAGCAGATTAGGGGTTCATAGGGATAATGTAGGTGGCGGCGGTGTGTGGTCGGCAGATTAGGGGTTAAAAATATTTATTATAGTGGCGGCAATGTGGGGGGGCCTCGGTTTAGGGGTACATAGGTAGTTTATGGGTGTTAGTGTACTTTAGAGCACTGTAGTTAAGAGCTTTATAAACCGGCGTTAGCCCAGAAAGCTCTTAACTACTAACTTTTTTCTGCGGCTGGAGTCTTGTCGGTAGAGGGTCTACTGCTCACTTCAGCCAAGACTCTAAATACCGGCGTTAGGAAGATCCCATTGAAAAGATAGGATACGCAATTGGCGTAAGGGGATCTGCGGTATGGAAAAGTCGTGGCTTGAAAGTGAGCGTTAAACCCTTTCCTGGCTGACTCTAAATACCAGCGGTCGGCCAAAAGCAGCTGCTTTTGACGGCTGCCGCAGAACTCTAAATCTAGCGGATAGTTTTCTTTGATAGAAATTGTACCTACCAAACTGACTTACTTTGAAATCAATGTATAAGTATTTGCAGAAATTATAATTGCTGACATTAAAATTCACATCTTTAAAAAAAAAAAATACTTTAAGGGACAGAAAATTCAAAAGCAAATGTTTCTGGTTCAGAGCATGCCATTTTAAGCAACTTTCCATTTTACTTTTAATATACAATTTGCTTTATTCTCTTGGTAGACAGAAAAGCAGTAATGCATTGCTGGGAACTAGCTGGTGATAAATACCTGCATATTTATGCCTCTTGTAATTGGCTCATCCAATGGGGCTGATTTATTAAGTGTCTGATGGACATGAGCCATTGTTGCGAATCATGTCCGCCAGACATCAATAAATGCAGACAGCATATGCTGTCGGCATTTATCATTACACAAGCAGTTCTGGTGAACTGCTTGTAAAACGCCACCCACTACAGATTTGCGGCCAATCGGCCGCTAGATCGGTGTCTCAATCAACCCGATCGTGTTCGTCCACCGCCTCAGAGGAGGCGTATGAGTTAAGAAGCAGCGGTCTTAAAACTGCTGCTTCTTAACTCCTTTTTCCGGCGAGCCTGAAGGCTTGCGTGAAACGGGGTATACGGCCCCATTCGGGCCATGATAAATCAGCCCCAATGTGTTTGGTTAGCTCTCAAAAGTTCATCGCTGATCCTGAGCCTACTTAGGTTTACTCTTCAACAAAGGACACCAAGAGAACAAAGCAATGTTTAAAAATGCTTGCTCTATCAAAAACATAAGTTTAAATTTAACTTTACTGTCCCTTTAACCATCTTTCAAACTTAAATAATAACTGTTTAATATTAAAACATAATCTGAGATAGTTGTAATTTATTTGTGAAAAAAACTATTTTCTCCTTTTCTTCTTTTTTTTTAGTTTTCTTTTATTCTGTATAACTTGACTTTGTATATAAAAAAAGTATTTTTTCATTACATGTATTTTTAAAGTTAGATGGACAAGTAGCTAAACCCCCTTTTTTAACAATGTTGTTGTAATAAATTCAATAAATACTCCAGGAATAGAAAACAAATATAAAGAATAAGTAAAAAAAAAAACATGGAAAATACAGCAAAACTGGCACACAATGAATACTTATTTTCAGCCACTGCTTCAAAGAGTAGCTACAATAGTGGAACTGGCAGTGGTGACTTTATTCATATCTCACATACCCTATGGACGTGATGTTAAATTGATTCAGTGTCAAGTAAAGCACCAGGGTCTGATGTAATGTATGAAGATAATTTGATATCACTGAAATTGCTCCCAAGAGTTCATAGGTTTGGAAACTGAAAATTATTCATTGGCAATTCAATGTCTTGGCAGTGTTTTCTGGATTTAAATTTGTATATCTGCTGCCACATCTCTGTGTTTAATATGTTTACATTTTCTTAGTAAGCAGACTTTAAATCACATATTTTCATATCTTTCAAAAATGTTGCTGCCTTCTGTGTTTCCTCTTTCCAATCTTGTTTGTAGCACATTTTTATAAAATTAAATTGAGTTCATTGTGCCCTAATGTGTGAAAATGTATTACTATTGATATTTAAATTAGCAGAAACATCTATATATTTTATATCATTAGTATAATCAACTGATACATTATTACTTGTTAAAGGGAGAGGAAACCCCAAATTGTTATTTTGTGATTCAGATAGAACAAACAATTTTAATCAACTTTCCAATTTTCTTCTATTATCAAATTTGTTTAATTCTCTTGTTATCCTTTGCTGAAGGAACAATGGCAGCTAGCCAATGTACTTCCATTATCAAATTTTGTCTTTTTATATACACAGTTTTCTGAGGCACCAGCTACTACTGAGCATATGCAAGGGCTCAAAGTCTATGGTGCCAATTTATTAATGTGCGAGCAGACATGATACAATGTAGCATATCATATCCGCCGCACATCGATAAATGCCGACAGCATACACTGTCGGCATTTATCATTACACAAGCAGTTCTTGTGAACTGCTTGGCAATACTGCCCCAGCAGATTCGCAGCCACTCGGCCGCTGGGAGGGGGTGTCAATCAGTCCGATCATATAGGATCGGGCAGATTGATGTCTGCGGCCTCAGAGCAAGCAGACAAGCCTGAAGGCATGCACGGAAACAGGGGCATTAAGCTCCATTCGGAACTTGATAATTCGGACCCTATAAGGTGATTGGCTGATTGCTGATACAGGGATCCTGCAAATTGAAGCAAATTTTGAAGTTTGTCAGAAAAAAATTCTACTGCTCATTCAAAATTTAGAATATGTTCACTGTCTTTTTATAATGCATTTGCTGATTATGAAATTCTAGTGTATTCTAGTGTATTTAATGGTCCTTTAATCTTTTATTCAGACAGATTCTGACAGAGCATGCAATTAAAAAAACAAAAAAACTTTCCAATTTACTTCAATTGTGAAATTGTGCTTCAATCTTTTTATATACTCACTATCTCCAGCACCAGTTCCTACTGACCGCATGCCAGAGTTCACAGTGTTTATGTCTATGGGGCAGTAATTGCCTAATAGCTGCAACATGATACAGAGGCAGAAAATGGTAAAAAAGTTAACAGCCACAGCTTGTACAACCCCAATTGATATTATATGTATATTATGTACATATATTTATCTATTGTGTATATATGTTTTGAAATAAAGATATACACATATAAATACATAAATGTTCATGTGTACATTAATGTAGTATATATTTATAGACATACAAATATGAATACATGTGTTTAAATGGATCCCTATATAAAAGCCCTTTCAACCAGTTTCTTTTCTAACACCTGACATTTCATAACATTGAACCGTTAAAACTTTTTTGTGCAATATTTTTTTATAAAAAATTATATTAGACAGAGTTAAAATTGGTGTTACAGTACTGTACAATGTATTTTTCATCTGTTTTGTGACATAGAGGTCTGAAGTCACAGTCGCATTTACTTCCAACATGTAATATTCGTGTTAATTGATGTGCACCCAAAAAGCAGCATTTTTGCTCCAAAATGAATGCAGGGAGCATTGTGCTTCACTTGTAATTTAGCCCTATGTGGTAACTCATTTATAACTCTACTATAAATATTTTAGATCAGTGTTTCTCAACCATAGACCTCAAGTAACCCTAACAGTTCATATTTTCATTATAGCTGAACTAGAGCATGTGTGACTAAATTAGCTGATGGTGAAAGCAGGTTAGTTACTGATCATCCGATTATTTCACCTGTGCTCTAGTTTAGCTATCGTGAAAACCTGTTGGGGGTCCTTGAGGGCCTGTAAGGCTCTTACCTTCACAATAATTAAATATATACGGCCAGATTACGAGTTTTGCATTATAAGGGGTGCAGTACTAACTTGCACGTTATTGTTACCGCTCACTTACCTACAGCGCTGGTATTACAGGTTTTCAGAAACCCGGCGTTAAAAGACAAGAAGTGAGCGTAGAGCAAAATTGTGCTCCATACCGCACTCCAATACCAGCGCTGCTTAAGTCAGCGGTGAACTCGTTGCACGTGCTCGTGCACGATTTCCCCACAGATATCAATGGGGAGAGCCGCCCGAGAAAAAGTCTAACACCTGCAAAAAAGCAGCGTAAAGTTCAGTAACGCAGCCCCATTGATTCCTATGGGGAAACAAAAGTTATGTTTACACCTAACACCCTAACATGAACCCCGAGTCTAAACACCCCTAATCTTACACTTATTAACCCATAATCTGCCGCCCCCGATATCGCTGACACCTATATTATACTTATTAACCCCTAATCTGCCGCTCCGGACATCGCTGACACCTACATTATACTTATGAACCCCGAATCTGCTGCCACCAACATCGCCGACACCTACATTATATGTATTAACCCCTAATCTGCCACCACTATAATAAGCATATTAACCCCTAAACTGCCGTACTCCCGCATCGCAAACACTAGTTAAAAATTATTAACCCCTAATCTGCTGCCCCTAACATCGCCGCCACCTACCTACATTTATTAACCCCTAAACTGCCACCCCCAACATCGCTGCCACTTTATTATATTTATTAACCCCTAAACCTAAGACTAACCCTAACCTTAATACCCCCTAACTTAAATATAATTAAAATAAATATAAATAAAACCTACAATTATTACCTAAATTATTCCTATTTAAAACTAAATACTTACCTGTAAAATAAACCCTAAGCTAGCTACAATATAACTAATAGTTACATTGTAGCTAGCTTAGGGTTTATTTTTATTTTACAGGCAAGTTTGTATTTATTTTAACTAGGTAGAATAGTTACTAAATAGTTAACTATTTAATAACTACCTAGCTAAAATAAATATAAATTGACCTGTAAAATAAAACCTAACCTGTCTTATACTAACACCTAACCTAACACCTACAATTAAATAAGTTCCCTAAATTAAATACAATTAACTAAATTCAAAACAATTAGCTAAATTACAACCCCCCCACTAAATTACAGAAAATAAAAAAACAAATTACAAGATCTTTAAACCAATTACACCTAATCTAATAGCCCTATCAAAATAACCCCCCCCCCCAAAATAAAAAACCCTAGCCTAAACTAAACTACCAATAGCCCTTAAAAGGGCATTTTGCGGGGCATTGCCCCAAAGAAATCAGCTCTTTTACCTGTAAAAAAAAATACAAACAACCCCCCCAACAGTAAAACCCACCACCCACACAGCCAACCCCCCCAAATAAAACCCTAACTAAAAAAACTAACTTCCCATTGCCCTGAAAAGGGCATTTGGATGGGCATTGCTCTTAAAAGGGCATTTAGCTCTATTGCGGCCCAAAGCCCTAACCTAAAAATAAAACCCACCCAATACACTCTTAAGAAATCCTAACACTAACCCCCGAAGATCCACTTACCAGGAGAAGTCTTCATCTAAGCGGCAAGATGTCCTCAATGAAGCAACCAGAAGTGGTCCTCCAGATGTGCAGAAGTGGTCCTCCAGACGGGCAGAAGTCTTCATCCAGATGGCATCTTCTATCTTTATCCATCTGGCGCGGAGCGGGTCCATCTTCAAGACATCCGGCGCGGAGCATCCTTTTCCAACAACGACTACCCAACGAATGAAGGTACCTTTAGGTGATGTCATCCAAGATGGCATCCCTTAGATTCCGATTGAATTAGAATTCTATCAGCCAATCGGATTTTGCATCAGCCAATAGGATTTTTTCTACCTTAATTCCGATTGGCTGATAGAATTCTATCAGCCAATTGGAATATAAGGGACACCATCTTGGATGACATCACTTAAAGGTACCTTCATTCGCCGGGTAGTCGTCGTTGGAAGAGGATGCTCCACGCCGGATGTCTTGAAGATGGACCCGCTCCGCGCCGGAGGGGGATCTTTTTTATTTTGATAGGGCTATTAGATTAGGTGTAATTAGTTTAAAGATTTTGTAATTTGTTTTTTATTTTCTGCAATTTAGTGGGGTTTTTTTGTAATTTAGCTAATTGTTTTGAATTTAGTTAATTGTATTTAATTTAGGCAATTTATTTAATTGTAGGGTTAGGTTAGGTGTTAGTGTAAGACAGGTTAGGTTTTATTTTACAGGTCAATTTGTATTTATTTTAGCTAGGTAAGTATTAAATAGTTAATAACTATTTAGCAACTATTCTCCCTAGTTAAAATAAATACAAACTTCCCTGTAAAATAAAAATAATCCCTAAGCTAGATACAATGTAACTATTAGTTAAATTTAGGGTTTATTTTACAGGTAAATATTTAGTTTTAAATAGGAATTATTTAGTTATTAATAGTAAGTTTTATTTAGATTTATTTTATTTAGATTTAAGTTAGGGGGTGTTAGGGTTAGACTTATATTTAGGGGTTAATAAATTTAATATAGTGGGGGCGGCAGATTAGGGGTTAATAAATGTAGGTAGGTGGCGGCGATGTTAGGGACAGCAGATTAGGGGTTAATAATATCTTAACTAATGTTTGTGAGGCGGGAGTGCGGCGGTTTAGGGGTTAATATGTTTATTATAGTGGCGGCGATGTCGGGAGCGGCAGATTAGGGGTTAATAATTTTATTATAGTGTTTGCGATGTGGGAGGGTCTCGGTTTAGGGGTTAATAGGTAGTTTATGGGTGTTAGTGTACTTTTTAGCACTTTAGTTATGAGTTTTATGCTACTACTGACTTTAAAATGCGGTACGAATCTTGACGGGGTAGGGTGTACCGCTCACTTTTTGGCCTCCCTGGACAAGCTCATAATACCGGCGCTATGGAAGTCCCTTAGAAAAAAGACTATATGCAATTTGCGTAAGTTGATGTGCGGTAAGGCCAAAAAAGTGTGCGGTGCCTCTAAATCTGCAAGACTCGTAATAACAGCGGTAGTAAAAAAGCAGCGTTATGAAGCTTAACATTGCTTTTTTACTCATTACACAAGACTTGTAATCTAGCCGATAGTTTTGAATTTATGGTTTTGTAGCTAGCTAAGCAATCCCAGATAAAATGTAAATAAATCTGGGTTATACTTATATAGCAAAATACTAAATTGTAGTATGTTGAAGTATAATGAAACATATCAGTTAAAAATGTCCAATATAAATATAACAAGTCTGAAGGCAGAGAACATGTGCTACCAATTGTAACAGTTTGACTGTGTATCAAGATTAGTACATTTAGTATAGATAGGATGTATTTGAAACAGCTGATTTTGTGTTTTGAATTTGCAACCTAATAAAATGGGCTGAGCTTGTAGGTATAATCAGATCTCATTACTTTATCACATTGTGTACTGGCTTCTTTATTTTATATCTGTTCATAAACCAATCACCAATACTTGGAGAGAACAATGGAAAATAATCATTTTAGTACCTTATCTCTTCTAGAACCCACTGGAAGTGTAATTTATTCTACTGGCTGTGTTAACACAGCTTGGCCTTGAGGCCAAAATATTTAAGGATGGGTGGGGATACCACAGACTAAATAAAATATTTCAAATGCAATCATAAGGGTAAAGGAAATACTTGTAAACAATTTTATACACTCCAGCAGGTGAAGTGGATCATTGGGAACAAATTAAAGGGAAGAACATTTTTGAGTAAAATGTCCCTTTAAACCTTGCTGCCTACTTAATTATTATAATCAATGCCTTCTCTGCAATTGTGTCAAACCAATCACAAACAACACAACCTCTCACCTGCAGCCTTAAAACACCTGACAATGTACACCCTATCAGAAACATCAGTATTATAAATACCCATGTCTCAATTTATATTGGATGTGAGATACATTGTTTTACATCTAATAAGTGAATATTACCTTTCATACACAACTATGTGGATGTGAGTTATAGTACAACAATATGTCATAAACATGATAATATTACCACCTGTTTTTATTGCCATTTCAACACAGGGTATATTATATGTTTTAACAATATTAGTGGTATAAAACACACCATGACAAAACATTGTGAATAACAGAGAACAGGGTTTATGGTGAACTATAATAATATTATTATTTTTTTGGCTTCTTGGATGAGGGTGCTGAGGTGCCTGTAGTGGATTGCCTTGTTCTACTTTTTTTTAGAAGATTCAGGAGCTTCTGCTGGTGTGCTGGCCACAGATGATAGGCTGGAGACAGTGTCCTGCTGGTGTGTAAAGTGCTCAACCAACACACCCAAGAGTTGATTTTGTTCTCTCCATCTATTGTCCATTTGCATCTGCATATCAGACAGAATTTACATCATCTGTGACTGGTTTTGAACACTTGCACTTAACGATGCTGCTATGTCCCTCTGAAGCTCTATGCTACATTTGTGTAACCTTTCTTGGCCACTGAAGAACCTCTCTTGGCTCCTGAAGAACCTCTCTTGGCCTCTTTGTATGCTCTCAGTGCTTGTGATGAGCCTCCTCTGGAGTGCAATGTATTACTCACCCAAGGGAGAATACAATGCATCCACAGGCTCTTGAGCAACAGGGCTGCCAGTTGCTTAAGGGGCAGGTTCAGCTGTAGCTTCTGGTGCTTGAGGGGCAGGTTCAGCTGTAGCTTCTACTGCTTGAGGGGCAGGTTTAGCTGTAGCTTCTGCTGCTTGAGGGGCAGGTTCAGCTAGATGGTGGATCTCTTCTCATGGAAGAGGATGGTGGAGCTTGTCCCATGGAAGAGGATGGTGGAGCTTTTCCCATGGAAGAGCATTGTGGAGCTCTTCTCATGGAAGAAGATGGTGTAGCTTGACCCATGGAAGAGGATGGTGGAGCTCTCATGGATGATTGGTAGTCCCACTGATGACTCAGCCTCTACAATTGGCACATCTTGTGATATAGTCTGTGGGTAATATCCATGACTGACATGAGATTGTGTTGTGGGGGTGTAAATACATGGACCCTTTGTGGCTGTCTTGGCTCCCCCTCAAAACCAGAGGAAGGATATTCCTCTGGCCAGGAATCTTGCTGGGTCCCCAACTGAAGCCATCCAACCATGCTCATGCCTGGGAGCACGCTGTTTGTGTGGTTGCCTGAAGACTGGTGTTGGTGGTGGTGGTGGCATGGCTCTTTATATCCTTGTGACAGGAGGTTCTGTGGAGGAGTTAAAGGATGAGAGGGATTAGTACAGTCAGATATATGTCCATGTGGGAATACAATGTACATTGATACATGGTAGGACCTATACTGATTCACATGTCAAACTCTATACTGCATATATAACATGCATGTGCACATTGTGAGTTGGTCTATGAGGGATTTGAATATGAGCAGTATACAGGAATGTGTTTCATACAATAGTTATGTGTACATGTCAATGATGAAATAGTGTGTTCTTTAAGTGACACTATGGTCACACAATTAACTTTAGCCTGATCTAGGCACATAACCTGCTTTATTGAGCTAAATGTATTGGGATGGCTATAGTGTCTATTTAATGAAAACTCTACATGTGGCTTGTGGCCTGTGTTACTCTGAGACATGTTAGTATTGCACTATTCCACCTCAAATCATGAATTGCATTGTAATTGTAGATGTTTTTGTTAGTACACCAAATAACATGCTCCTCATTGTGTACATGAATGTTTGATATTAAAGGATGTTGTATCGCAACTACATATAATACAGGTGTGTGGAATGTTACTCACCAGCATGATGTGCTGTGGTTGCAGCCCCTGAGTCATGAGCCCCTTGAAGTCCACAGACTGCTGTGATACTCAGGGACCTGCATATCATCTCCTGTTAGGTGTTGTTTTTAATTTCCAGGGATGGCCCACCGCCTGTTCCCTTCTGGTGGACAGCTTCCTGCCCCATCTTTTCTTTCACCTGACTCTTACAGTCGTTACACATCTTTTTAAGGCCCTCTACAGTCTTCCTTTGTGGGGCCACGCTGTTGACAGCATCCTCTACCACCAGCCATGTAGTCTTTCTTTTTTTGGCACTGCTTTTGTCCTTCTCCTGTCCAAAGAGGTCACTGTAATTGTCCATGATGGCCTGGGCTAGGGCAACATTTTTGTGAAATGTGAAGTTAGGACATCTCAGCCTCTCATCCTCCGTGGCCACTTGGCTTCCTCCCTGTGATGTCCCTGGCAGTGTGCGTTCCTCCATATCCTCTCCCTCCTCCACCTTCTGTACCCATGTGCACCCTCTGTCCCTCTCCTGGATGTGCCTGCTCTCTGGGGCTCTCTGGCATCTCTCATCCCATCATCCCTTCTAGCTCTCCATCTCCCCACTCTACTTACTCCCTGATGGGGGGGCACTGCTCCTCCTGTCCTCTCCAATACTCCTCTCCCTGCCACTCCTTTCCCCTCCTCCCCTCTCCCCTCATCCCTACCTCTCCCTGACATCCTCACACTAATCATACTACACACACTCCGACTCACTCCCAACTCAGTCACACAATCACAATCAAACACGCAGCCTATCACACTATAAAACTAAAATAAAATATGTGAGGTGTTAAAAAAAAAGGTATGGTGTATTTGTACATGTATGTATGCAATGTGTGCAATATGTCAGAACATGTGTAAGTTTACAAGCTTACTTAATCCACCAATGCGACCTAACTAACTATTCTGTTTGCGCCTCTCTCTCTACTCTTACTAATCCTCCACTCCTTGGCTGTGTGTTGTAGCTTAACAAACAATCCAAACACACTGAAGAAAATGGCGACTGCACATGGATTTATATATGAATCTGAATAGCGTAATTACGTGTTGCATTTTTAGCTTAATTTCGGTTTTGTTTTTACACCAGTTTGTCCTACTTTCGCCAGTCTAGCAACTAATGGTAACATATGCAGTATATAATACCGCGATGTACAAGGTGAAATTACAGGCGGCGCGGGTTTCAGCACTTGCGCTGAAGCCTGGGCCATATATGTAATCTCACCCTTGATGTTTTTATCTAGCTTCCAGTAGTGCAATGCTGCTTCTTCAACAAAGGATACCACAATAATGATGCAAATTTGATAATAGAAGTAAATTGGTAAGTAATTTAATGTGCTTTATCTGAATCAAGAATTAAAATATGGGTTTCATGTCCTTTTAAAAAACAAAATAAAACTATTGTTTTTCTAAAACAAACAGGGGAACAATTTAGGTGTGCGCACTGTTATCCATATAAAAATATAAAAATAGAAAAAGTCTTTTGAAGAATCTTGTGAAAGCGTCTTATAAAAAGCTACTGCATTAAATAGACTGTTATAAGTATGAAAAAGTGACGGTGTTCCCCCGACAACCCCCACAATTTAGGGAAACAATCTCAGACATCTGTAGGTCAAATGTACAAATTTACAAATTGACTCACCACTTTCTGGTTCCTTGATAAGGTACTTCCTCAGGTTCAGATGCTGTATCCAGTGTTGTAGGGACGTTCAAACCCTATTTTTTCACCTCTTTCTATTCGTTGTCCATGTATCCTCTGTCTTTGCCTGGCATTTTTTTTCTTTGTAGCGCCTCAGGTTCCACATAAATCCCTTGGATAAAAACAGTCTAATGCAGTATGCTTCTGGCTCACCAACCACAGTTAGTATCCTGAACCTGTGCTCACTGTATGGCCATATTACAAACAAACTTTAAAAAAATGTATAACAGGAGCACCAGGTATAGGAATAAGCTTCAGGGCAAGCTAGACAAGCAGAACAAGTAGGAGACTCTACAGAGCGTTAATTACAAATAATATATGGTGATCAGGGTACAGCCTTGGAACACGGCATTTAACAGCACATCAGAGCAATATGACAAAGTGAATAAAAACATCTACACACGTAGATTTAAAACAGATAAATGCTGACTTATGAACTGATAGAGTTCTAGAGTGGAATTCTAATGCATATACACTGAGAATTAAATTAGATTTTTTTACTCTACAAGCTGCAAAAAGTAAGCCGTAGATAATCTGGTGTAACTTAACGAGTATTTGATTGAATTAAGCTGGAAAAAAGGGGTGTGAGTCCCTAACCCAATAGAATCACAGATGATGGTTTTTAAACTTGAGAACTGTTAAGCAGTTTTAAGCAGGCTAGGAATAAGGCAGTAGCAAAACCAGTCAGTCTTTTGTTCATCTGTTTGACTTTTACTATTTGTGTGTTCTTACCCAGGGTTTATGATACCCTATTGTATTCAATAAAGTTTAAGGCCTAGATTTAGAGTTGGGCGGTAGCCGTCAAAACCAGCGTTAGAGGCTCCTAACGCTGGTTTTTACCACCCTCTGGTATTTGGAGCCAGTCATTAAAGGGTCTAACGCTCACCTTACAGCCGCGACTTTTCCATACCGCAGATCCCCTTACGTCAATTGCGTATCCTATCTTTTCAATGGGATCTTTCTAACGCTGGTATTTAGAGTTGTGGCTGAAGTGAGCGTTAGAAATCTAACGACAAAACTCCAGCCGCAGAAAAAAGTCAGTAGTTAAGAGCTTTCTGGGCTAACGCCGGTTCATAAAGCTCTTAACTACTGTGCTCTAAAGTACACTAACACCCATAAACTACCTATGTACCCCTAAACCGAGGTCCCCCACATCGCCGCCACTATATTTAAATTTTTTAACCTCTAATCTTCTGCTCCGTACACTGCCGCCAACTACGTTATCCCTATGTACCCCATATCTGCTGCCCCTAACACCGCCGACCCCTATATTATATTTATTAACCCCTAATCTGCCCCCCACAACGTCGCCTCCACCTGCCTACACTTATTAACCCCTAATCTGCCGACCGGACAGCGCCGCTATTATAATAAAGTTATTAACCCCTAATCTGCCTCACTCCCGCCTCAATAACCCTATAATAAATAGTATTAACCCCTAATCTGCCCTCCCTAACATCACCGACACCTAACTTCAAGCATTAACCCCTAATCTGCCGACCGGAGCTCACTGCTATTCTAATAAATTTTTTAACCCCTAAAGCTAATTCTAACCCTAACACCCCCCTAACTTAAGAAGATCCTACCTTATCTTCCTGCCTTATCTTCACCTCACCGGGTCCCGATCTGTCCAGAAGAGCCTCCGATGTCTTGATCCAAGCCCAAGCGGGGGGCTGAAGAGTGACGTCCATCCTCGGGCTGAAGTCTGGATCCAAGCGGCGGCTGAAGAAATCCATCATCGGCTGAAGTCGGAAGTCCATCATCGGGATGAAGTCTTCTATCAAGCCGCATCTTCAATCTTCTTTCTTCTGGAGCGGAGCGGAGCCATCTTCTTTCCAAACGACGCGGATCCAACCTCTTCAACCGACGCCTACTCGCCGAATGACGGTTCCTTTAAATGACGTCATCCAAGATGGTGTCCCTCGAATTCCGATTGGCTGATAGGATTCTATCAGCCAATCGGAATTAAGGTAGGAATATTCTGATTGGCTGATGGAATCAGCCAATCAGAATCAAGTTCAATCCGATTGGCTGATCCAATCAGCCAATCAGATTGAGCTCGCATTCTATTGGCTGTTCCGATCAGCCAATAGAATGCGAGCTCAATCTGATTGGTTGATCGGATCAGCCAATCGGATTGAACTTGATTCTGATTGGCTGATTCCATCAGCCAATCAGAATTTTCCTACCTTAATTCCGATTGGCTGATAGAATCCTATCAGCCAATCGGAATTCGAGGGACGCCATCTTGTATGACGTCCCTTAAAGGAACCGTTATTCTTCAGTTGGACGTCGGAGGAAGAAGATTGATCTGCGCTGGAGGTCTTCACGATGGAGCCATTCCTCATCGGATGAAGATAGAAGATGCCGCTTGGATCAAGATGGTTGCTGGTCTGGATCGCCTCTTCTTCCCGGATAGGATGAAGACTTTGGAGCCTCTTCTGGACCTCTTCAGCCGCAGGATTATGGATCGCCAGCCCCCGCTTGGGTTGGATGAAGATTTCGGAGACAGGACCGATCGGTGATACCCGGCGAGGTGAAGATAAGGTAGGAAGATCTTCAGGGGCTTAGTGTTAGGTTTATTTAAGGGGGGTTTGGGTTAGATTAGGGGTATGTGGGTGGTGGGTTGTAATGTTGGGGGGGGTATTGTATGTTTTTTTTTACAGGCAAAAGAGCTGAATTCTTTGGGGCATGCCCCACAAAGGGTCCTTTTAAGGGCTGGTAAGGTAAAAGAGCTTTGAACTTTTTTAATTTAGAATAGGGTAGGGCATTTTTTTAATTTGGGGGGCTTTGCTATTTTATTAGGGGGCTTAGAGTAGGTGTAATTAGTTTAAAATTGTTGTAATATTTTTCTAATGTTTGTAAATATTTTTTTATTTTTTGTAACTTAGTTCTTTTTTATTTTTTGTACTTTAGTTTATTTAATTGTAGTTATTTGTAGGTATTGTATTTAATTAATGTATTGATAGTGTAGTGTTAGGTTTAATTGTAGGTAATTGGAGGTATTTTATTTAATTTATTTATTGATAGTGTAGTGTTAGGTTTAATTGTAACTTAGGTTAGGATTTATTTTACAGGTAATTTAGTAATTATTTTAACTAGGTAACTATTAAATAGTTATTAACTATTTAATAGCTATTGTACCTGGTTAAAATAATTACAAAGTTACCTGTTAAATAAATATAAATCCTAAAATAGCTATAATATTATTATAAGTTATATTGTAGCTATATTAGGGTTTATTTTACAGGTAAGTATTTAGCTTTAAATAGGAATAATTTATTTAATAAGAGTTAATTTATTTTGTTAGATTTAAATTATATATAACTTAGGGGAGTGTTAGGGTTAGGGTTAGACTTAGCTTTAGGGGTTAATCCATTTATTACAGTAGCGGCAAGATTCGGTCGGCAGATTAGGGGTTAATAATTGAAGTTAGGTGTCGGCGATGTTAGGGAGGGCAGATTAGGGGTTAATACTATTTATTATAGGGTTATTGAGGCGGGAATGAGGCAGATTAGGGGTTAATAACTTTATTATAGTAGTGGTGCGGTCCGCTCGGCAGATTAGGGGTTAATAGGTGTAGGCAGGTGGAGGCAACGTTGAGGGGGGCAGATTAGGGATTAATAAATATAATATAGGGGGCGGCGGTGTTAGGGGCAGCAGATTAGGGGTACATAGGGATAATGTAGGTATAGGCGGTTTACGGAGCGGCAGATTAGGGGTTAAAAAAAATATGCAGGTGTCAGCGATAGCGGGGGCGGCAGATTAGGGGTTAATAAGTGTAAGGTTAGGGGTGTTTAGACTCGGGGTTCATGTTAGGGTGTTAGGTGCAGACGTAGGAAGTGTTTCCCCATAGAAAACAATGGGGCTGCGTTAGGAGCTGAACGCTGCTTTTTTGCAGGTGTTAGGTTTTTTTTCAGCTCAAATGGCCCCATTGTTTTCTATGGGGGAATCGTGCACGAGCACGTTTTTGAAGCTGGCCGCGTCCGTAAGCACCGCTGGTATCTAGAGTTGCAGTGGCGTTAAATTATGCTCTACGCTCCCTTTTTGGAGCCTAACGCACTGAAAACCCAGCCATTCTGTGAACTCTAAATACCAGCGGTATTTAAAAGGTGCGGGGGAAAAAAAGCACGCGTAGCTAACGCACCCCTTTGGCCGCCAAACTCTAAATCTAGCCGTAAGTGTTTTATCCCTATACCTGGTGCTCCTGTTATACATTTTTTTGAAGTATTGTTTTTCTACCTTTGCAACACCAAAATAATGCACTTTTTTATTGACTAACCTACTAAGTAGGTTGTCACCAAATAAACGGCTAGATTACGAGTTTTGCGTTATGAGTGAAAAAGCAGCGTTATGGTTTATAACGCTGTTTTTTTCACTACCGCTGCTATTAAGAGTCTTGTCAAAAAAGCTGTACCGCACACTTTTTTGGCCATAACGCAAATTAACCTACGCAATTTGTGTAAAGTCTTTTTTCAATGGGACTTCCATAGCGCCGATATTACAAGCTTTTTCTGGGAGGCCAAAAAGTGAGAAGTACAGCCTATCCCGCAAGATTCGTAACGCAATCTAAAGTCAGTAGCATAAAACTCATAACTAAAGTGCTAAAAAGTACACTAACACCCATAAACTACCTATTAACCCCTAAACCAAGGCCCTCCCACATCACAAACACTAAAATAAAATTATTAGCCCCTAATCTGCTGCTCCCGACATCGCTGCCACTATAATAAACATATTAACCCCTAAACCGCCGCACTCCCGCCTTGCAAACACTAGTTAAATATTATTAACCCCTAATTTGCTGTCCCTAACATCACCACAACCTATATTACATTTATTAACCCCTAATCTGCCGCCCGCAACGTCGCTGCCACAATACAAAAGTTATTAACCCCTAAACCTAAGGCTAACCCTAACACCCCCTAACTTAATTATAATTATAATTAAAATAAATCTAAATAAAAATTACTATCATTACCTAAATAATTCCTATTTAAAACGAAATACTTACCTATAAAATAAACTCTGTTAGCTACAATATAACTAATAGTTACATTGTAGCTATCTTAGGTTTTATTTTTATTTCACAGGCAAGTTTGTATTTATTTTAACTAGTTAGAATAGTTAGTAAATAGTTATAAACTATTTACTAACTACCTAGCTAAAATAAATACAAATTTACCTGTAAAATAAAACTGATTGGAACAGCCAATAGAATCGAGCTCAATCCTATTGGATTTTATTTGGATTTTTTTTTACAGGTAAAATAGCTGATTTCTTTTCCTTTTAAGGGCTATTTGTAGTTTAGTTTAGGGTAGGGATTTTTTTTATTTTGAGGGGGCTTTTTTATTTTGATAGGGCTATTAGATTAGGTGTAATTAGTTTAAATATCTGATCATTTCTTTTTTATTTTGTGTAATTTAGTGGGGTTTTTTGTAATTTAGGTAATTGTATTTAATTTAGGTAATTTATTTAATTGTAGTGTAATGTTAGGTGTTAGTGTCAGGTTAGGTTTTATTTTACAGGTAAATTTGTATTTATTTTAACTAGGTAGTTAGTAAATAGTTAATAACTATTTAGTAACTATTCTACCTAGTTAAAATAAATACAAAGTTGCCTGTAAAATAAAAATAAACCCTAAACTAGATACAATGTAACTATTAGTTATATTGTTGCTAGCTTAGGGTTTATTTTACAGGTAAGTATTTAGTTTTAAATAGGAATTATTTAGGTAATGCTAGGCAGATTATGGGTTAATAAGTGTAAGATTAGGGGTGTTTAGACTTGGGGTTCATGTTATTGTGTTAGGTGTAAACATACATTTTGTTTCCCTATATTCCCGATAGGAATCAATGGGGCTGCATTACTGAGCTTTACGCTGCTTTTTTGCAGGTGTTAGACTTTTTTTTCAGCCGGCTCTCCCCATTGATGACTATGGGGAAATTGTGAACAAACACGTAAATCCAGCACACCCTAGTTTCAGCAGCGCTAGTATTGGAGTCCGGTATGGAGCTCAGTTTTGCTCTACGCTCACTTCTTGCCTGCTAACGTCTGGTTTTTATAAACCTGTATTACCAGCGCTGTAGGGAAGTGAGCTGTGACAATAACGTGTAAGTTAGCACTGCACCCCTCATAACGCAAAACTCATAATCTAGCCAAAAGCTAATAATGCTTATTGCCATCTAACCCTCAACCAAATATAATGATTATTGAGGGTTTTGTTTACATTATATATGTGTTTGTGTGACAGTGAATTTTAAATTGAAAGATGCTTTTATAGGTGAATTAAATAAATGTTCAGTATAATAATTATGAAACAAATGCAAAGAATGCTAAGAGATACTAGGGGATAGCTAAACTTTTTGAACTAGAAGTATCCTAGCATGACTTTAAAAACAATTAGTAATGACATTCCTTAATTGAGGTACCCAAGGTTCAGTGAAAAACAGTACAGGCTGGCAGTTTTAAGATTAAAAAAGTAATGATTCTGCCATTAAGTCACATTTGCACCAATCAATAAAAGAACTCACCCACATTTCATTAGATTCACTTAGTAAGCAGAAATAGGACACTTTGTTATAAAATAAATTGAACCTGTTTAGCATGAATTTACAATGCACATTTTTCAAAGTAAGTTTTTCCTTTTTTTTTTTTTTTAGTTGTTATTAAGAGTTGCACATGTATTTTTCTTCCTGAAAGATATAGCTTACCTTAAACTTAAAAAAGGGTTTAAACTTTTGTAAGAAGATAATAGATCAATCTACAGTATACAACTTTTTCTTAACAAATTTTATTTGTCTTTAGTGCTTGCTGTTTGGCTTTACCTATTGAATAATGTCTGACTTACTAACTAAATTACTGACTAAATATTTGAGGTGTGCATTCATTTTCAGATGAATGCACATTCGTCATGAAAATCAAATTTGTTTTGGTTTAGCGAAACAAGGGGTCGATCCGATAAAAATCGTCGCCCGCAAAAGCTGGCGACGCCAATATTTGCGCGGGTTTGGTATCCTATATACGGCGTAACCTAGAAGTTAGGCGCGTATATTTCTGCCGTCGCCCGTAGTTTTTTGGGCCATAGGCAGGTATACCAAACCAGCGCAGTTTGGTATCCAATATACAGCGTAAGGACTTACGTGGCGAAAATGGAGAAATCTTACTCCATTTTCACCTCGCCACAAAAAGCAGCCGTAAGAAGCCTTACGCTGACTATTGGAGGCCCGTAACTCCCTAAACTGGCTGCTAAATAAACCTAACACCTAACGCATGCGCAATGTCTATCTCCCTGTCAACCGCGATCTGCTAAATAAAACCTAACACCTAACGCATGCGCAATGTCTATCTCCCTGTCAACCGCGATCTGCTAAATAAAACCTAACACCTAACGCATGCGCAATGTCTATCTCCCTGTCAACCGCGATCTGCTAAATAAAAACTAACACCTAACGCATGCGCAATGTCTATCTCCCTGTCAACCGCGATCTGCTAAATAAAACCTAACACCTAACGCATGCGCAATGTCTATCTCCCTGTCAACCGCGATCCCCCGCCGCAATCCCTAATAAAGTATTTAACCCCTAAACTGCCGCCATCTACATAAACTAACCTCCTACTGTGAGCCCCTAAAACCGCCACCATCTACCTGATCTATCCCCTAATGTGAACACCTAAAACCGCCACCATCTAACTGATCTATCCCCTAATGTGAACCCCTTACACCGCCACCATCTATATTAAAATTATTAACCCCTAATTTAATCTACCTTCCCCGCCACCAGCTATATTATCTATATTAACCCTAAGTATATTATAGTTAATATAGTTATTACATTATATATATTAACTATATTAACCCTAATTATATTAGGATTAATATAGTTAATATAGTTACTATAGTATTTATATAAACTATATTAACTCTATCTAACCCTAACACCCCTAACTAAATTCTTATTAAATAAATCTAATTCATATTATAAACTAAAATATTCCTATTTAAATCTAAATACTTACCTATAAAATAAACTCTAAGATAGCTACAATGTAATTAATAATTACATTGTAGCTATGTTAGGGTTTATATTTATTTTACAGGTAAATTGTTAATTATTTTAACTAGGTATAATAGCTATTAAATAGTTATTAACTATTTAATAGCTACCTAGTTAAAATAATTACCCAATTACCTCTAACCTAAGTTACAAATATACCTACACTATCAATAAATTAAAGAAACTACAAATATCTATCTAAAAATACAATTAAATAAACTAAACTAAATTACCAAAAAAAAGATTTTTAAGCTAATTACACCTATTCTAAGCCCCCTAATAAAATAATAAAGCCCCCCAAAATAAAAAAATTCCCTACCCTATTCTAAATTAAAAAAAGTTCAAAGCTCTTTTACCTTACCAGCCCTTAAAAGGGCCTTTTGTGGGGGCATGCCCCAAAGAAAACTGCTCTTTTGCCTGAAAAAAAAACACAATACCACCCCCCAACATTACAACCCACCACCCACATACCCCTAATCTAACCCAAACCCCCCTTAAATAAACCTAACACTACCCCCCTGAAGATCTCCCTACCTTATCTTCACCACGCCGGGCCAAACTCCTCATCCGATCCGGGCGATGTCTTCCAGCAAGCGGCAGTGAAGTCTTCTTCCATCCGGGCGATGTCTTCAAGCAAGCGGCAGAGAGTCTTCTTCCATCGGCGATGTCTTCAAGCAAATCGGCATCTTCAATCTTCTTTCTTCGCTCCTCCGCCACGGAGCATCCATCCGGCACGACGACTTCCCGACGAATGAGGTTCCTTTAAATGACGTCATCCAAGATGGCGTCCGTCAAATTCTGATTGGCTGATAGGATTCTATCAGCCAATCGGAATTAAGGTAGAAAAATCTGATTGGCTGATTGAATCAGCCAATCAGAGGAGTTCGGCCCGGCGTGGTGAAGATAAAGTAGGGAGATTTTCAGGGGGGGTAGTGTAAGGTTTATTTAAGGGGGGTTTGGGTTAGATTAGGGGTATGTGGGTGGTGGGTTGTAATGTTGGAGGGTGGTATTGTGTTTTTTTTTTCAGGCAAAAGAGCAGTTTTCTTTGGGACATGCCCCCACAAAAGGCCCTTTTAAGGGCTGGTAAGGTAAAAGAGCTTTGAACTTTTTTTAATTTAGAATAGGGTAGGGAATTTTTTTATTTTGGGGGGCTTTATTATTTTATTAGGGGGCTTAGAATAGGTGTAATTAGCTTAAAAATCTTGTAATCTTTTTTTATTTTTTGTAATTTAGTGTTTGTTTTTTTTTTGTAATTTAGTTTAGTTTATTTAATTGTATTTTTAGATAGATATTTGTAGTTTCTTTAATTTATTGATAGTGTAGGTGTATTTGTAACTTAGGTTAGGATTTATTTTACAGGTAATTGGGTAATTATTTTAACTAGGTAGCTATTAAATAGTTAATAACTATTTAATAGCTATTATACCTAGTTAAAATAATTAACAATTTACCTGTAAAATAAATATAAACCCTAACATAGCTATAATGTAATTATTAATTATATTGTAGCTATCTTAGGGTTTATTTTATAGGTAAGTATTTAGATTTAAATAGGAATATTTTAATTAATAATATTAATATTAGATTTATTTTAATAAGAGTTTAGTTAGGGATGTTAGAGTTAGATAGGGTAGTTATACTTTATATATATATATATATATATATATATATATATATATATATATATATATATATATTATAATAACGATATTAACTATATTAACCCTAATATAATTATATGGGATAGCTCAAGTTGCGAGCTGAAACTGCCGGCGACGCGGGTTCCCTCGCTTGCGCCGCAAACTACGCGTTTATCGGATCGCGCCCCAAATATGCAAATGAATGCACCAACAAAATTAAGAAAAATTAAAAAAAAATGATGAAAATCCTCAGTATTCATTCAATTAATTTACTTTATTTTTTTAAGGGGTGCATTCCATGCTTTCCAGGTTTTAATGATAACGAATGTAAATGTTTAACTAAAATTCAGTATTTGTTTAGTTTTAAACTAATCAAATACTGAATAGTGCAGCCACCGAATATTCCTGGAAATAAATTTCCCTGAATATTCTGAATTAAATTTTTTGTCCGAAATGAACATTTCTTTGCTGCAGATTTCTACTAAATAATCAAATAAACAAATAAATAAATGTTAAATAAATTAAAAGCTCAGGTAAAACTTCAGATTGTAAACATGAATGACCTTACATTTGAAATGTCACATATATCAGTTTAAGGGAAATGAAAACCAAACATTTTCTCTTATGATTCAGACAGTAGCATACAATTTATTACAACTTTCAATTTTACTTCTAATATCATATTTGTTTGATTTTCTTTGTATCCCTTGATGAATGAGCAGCAATGCGCTACTGGGTGCTAGCTGAATACATCAGACGAGACCATCACAAAAGGCATATATGTGTAACCACCAATCAGCAACCTGCTCCCAGTGGTGCACTGCTTCTCCTGAGCCTATATAAGTATGTTTTTAACAAAAGATACCAAAAAAACAAAGCAAATTAGATAATAGAAGTAAATAGAAGTAAATGGGTAAGCCCTATCTAGATAATAAACATTTTAAAAAAATGTGTTTCATGTACCTTTAACCTATCTGTGAAAAACTTTTGTATACCCCTGTTTAACCCCTTAAGGACCAGCGACGTACCCTGTATGTCGCTGGCCTTTTTTTGGGACTTGATTGTTTTATAGCGCGGAGTTGCCACCAGCATTGAGACTGCTCTATTCCACAAAGCCTGCTGGAGGGAGGGAATTAATAGCGTGTTCTTGCTAGACTTGTGCTATTATGTCCTGAAAAAACCCTTAACGACCAGTGACATACAGGGTACATTGTGGTCATTAAGGGGTTAAAAAAGGAATCAAAGTATAAATGCACTAGTAAAACATCAATAGATGTTGTATTGTAACATAGAAGTATTCCAGAGGTATTTTGCCTACCTTGATAAAAGGACCTCTGGCAGTCTGAAACTCTGCCATTTCTTGTGATCTTGTGTAACAAATCCTACAGATTTTTGCTTGCAAATTGATTCTATTGTTCACTGGATAAAGAGATTCTGGGGATTAGACATACTGACATTATTGATATAACTTCATGTAACAGGCCGTATATAGAGTTAGTCATCTATTATTTAATTATGTAAGTTTATAGTTATTTTGCTCAGATTTGAAAAAAATCAAATTATACTATGAATTTGTTATTATGTTAAAATATCTTCAAATTGTTTCTAGATTTACTATCATCTAAACATAAATCAGCATTTAAGTGATTTTTAAATTTTAATTTATTGCTTCCATTGCAAAAGTCAAACGTAAATTAAGCAAAATTAATAAAATTAATTCCCTTGCTGCTAGTAATATATGGAACAGCAATGGAGCAATACTTGCTGTCATTACCACACATAATTGTGATTAACCCATTTTTCACATGCTACAGAGAACAAGGATTAATTCTTTCAGATCAGACGCATCAAATAATATTGACCATATTGAGAATTTAAATTACATTTAAAAAAGAAAATCACAGACCTTTTTTTTTAAACTCTTGCTGGCATACATTTATTGGCTATGATAATGGAAAACCACCCTGAGTTGTGCTACAAAGGAGGAGACCAGCCTATTCCAGCCTATTATATGTATCCTTCCTAGTGGTTAATAATGAACATACCAATATTTAATTACTATAAACAACCTCCTAATTTATTTCTGTAAGGGGGTGAATAGCTTTTGCTTTTTATAGTCTTATATATTTCATTATGTGCCTGTCTTATTTCAGTTGCATACATTCAGACTGTTATGAAGCACTCTCCTTTTTAAAAATTGACTTGTACCTTTGTCAGTGTTCACATCTGGTTCTTAGGATTAAGGATGTTTAACCCCAAATGTTGTCTGTTATTGCGTGGATCCAAGATAATGGTTGCCAGTTTAGACTTTTTCTTGGCCTGGATACTTTTTATTTTACAATTTCCTATTTTCTTCTCATTTCCATGAAAAACAATGGACAACTATAAACAAGATCAGGCACATATTAGCTTTCATGTTTATAATGGTTTCAGGGTATGGTAACCCAGATGCAGGAAGGGTATTAATGCAGAAGAGAATTCTGAGCACCACAAAGGACAAAAGTAACTGACTTCACTGGTAATTTACTCCTATTCTTCATACTAAAGAAAATGTGAGTAATGTTTAATTGTGAATAAAGGAACTTTGAAACACAGAAAAGCAGTCTGTGATTAAAATGCAGCTGGTAATGGAACTAATGATAACTGGAAGATAGACTATGTATAATCAGCAACTATTATCACAGGATAACAGTTGGTAAAAGAACACTGGATGGCAGACTTCAGGACAAACTGAAGGGGTCTGAATTGTGACCAGTTGGTTCTTATTCAATTAAACTGGAATTTTGGACCTCTTCTAACTCACCTTTCAATCCCTATAAGAGATGTTCTAAAAACATATAGTTTGCTCTCTGTAATATATATATATATAATATATATATATATATATATATATATATATATATATATATATATATATATATATATATATATATATATATATATATATATATAAAAAGTAATGAAGAGTGCACTCACCAGGACTTTTCAAAGTTTTATTCCAATTATGTGAACGTTTTCGGGGGATTAGCCCCTTCCTCAGACATACAAAATACAATATGAGCAAAAACCCACACCAGACACCCTTATAAAGGCGGGCCAGCCAATCACATGCTCTACACAGTAAGGTGCCTCCCACAAGTGAGGACACCCCCATGGCAACAAATGAGTCAGACCCAAACAGCAAAAATAGTGAACATAAATACATAAAATAAACAGCAGGACAAGATTGGTCATAAGCAGGGCAATACAAAATGTATAAGTTAAATACATTGTATAGAACAAATCAAGGTTCCTATCCAAATAAGATCAGCATCTTTAAACATGAAATCCATAAATCATGAAAGCACATAAATACATAGGTAAAGTGCATCAAAGGCATTGAAGGCATAATGTGTGTTAATTCCGATTATCCTAGCTTAGTGAAGGTATAATCTAGATTTTATTAAAGAGACAGAGACGATTATTTTGCATAAGCCTTTTCCTTTACTACTCCACAGTCATTCAAAGTAACATAATACATTAAACATATAACATAGAAAGAAATGAAATAAAAACAATGACCAATGAAAAACCACATTGGAAGTTGAAGTTCAAAACAGACCAATCAGCATAGTTCCATATGTTATAAAAGGTCCCCACACAATCCCAACTGCCTCTTTGATCGTTGATGCTCGAAAAAGGAAGTGTAGAATTTTCAGAAATAAATCCAAAAACGAAAACGAAGAAACTGAACAGGAACCAGAAAAAATAACTGAAAAACTGGGAACATAGTCCATTTGCAGAAACTTGACTCGAAGAAGGCAATCTTGTAGTAGTGGACAGTAGAGTTTCTGAAGAAACCTGAAGCCGAATATCCTTCTCTGAAGAATTCTGAAATTCAAAATCCGGTTGAGGAAGGACCTGGAGCTGAAAGATAAAATAGCATTAAGTAATACTAAAACATAAACAGGGTTATTGGTTTAGGGAGGGAAAATAATCGTCTCTGTCTCTTTAATAAAATCTAGATTATACCTTCACTAAGCTAGGATAATCAGAATTTTATTACAAGGACAGAGACTTATATTTTGCAAGTTTAAAGCTGACAAATAAAATATTAATCTAATAAACATTGAGGTAAGGAATTTATAGGTTTAAAATAAAATTGTCTAAATACAGAATCTGAAGACCAATCTGCAGCATTAAGTATTTCCTGAAGGGATGCTGATTTACAAAAAGCTTTAGAAGCAGCAGCACCTCTTAAAGAATGAGAAGTGAAAGATCTATCTACTCCCGCTTCATTCATGACCCATTTAATCCACCTACTAATAGAAGTAGAAGAAACAGGAAGATGAGGAGGAGAAAAAGAAATCAAAAGTTGATTAGAAGAAGAAGTTCGAAGGGAAGAAGTACGTTTCTCATATTCTTTGAGACAGAGAACAACACATAAGGAAGGATGATCTGAAAAATAAGGATAGAATATAGAAGAAGACATAGATTTAGTTCTTCTAGAGATGTTAAAAATTACACCTTGAGGTGAAAACATCTTAGAAGAAAAATCTATAGCCTTGACATCAGAAACTCTTCTGCAAGATAAAAGACAAAGAAGAGAAGCAAGCTTACAAGTAAGTTGTTTAAGAGAGAGAGATTCATTTGAAGGCCAAGATTGAAAAAGAGAGAACAATAAATTAACATCCCAAAATGATGAATATCTAGCTGAAGGAGGTCTCTTAATCTTTATAGACTTCATAAGTCTAGAAACAGAAATATGTTGACCAATAGGAGAATTATTATCAGGTTCCTTGGTTATTTGAATCACAACTGCAGAGTCTAAATAAATTATATTTGTTTCACAACTGAAGTACAGGCTATTATATCAGCATAGACTGTTTTATTCAGAGTGATTTTTATAAGTAATGGCAGTAAGTCTTTATATGGTTATATAATATTGTTATACCATATAAATATTTAGAGGCTGAAAATAAGTATTATTATTAATAACAACTTTTGACATTAGTTGTGCACAAACCCAAATGTGAGAGATAGTGTTCATTGTATAAGCACTGAGGCATGAGACATGTGAGACACACAGACTGCAGCTGCTGACAGGGGCGTGACCTGCTGCGAGACACAGCACACAGAGTAATGCTTGCAGCGTGGATATCTGAACACAGACTAGTGATTGCAATTGGTGCTGTGAGACACGCTGAGTTGTAAGGAGCTGTATGGCACGCTGAGATGAATGAAGCTGTGTGACGTCACATAATTCCGTTACTGTCCGGTATGAGAATGTATCAAAGGAAGTTCATAGAATTAAATAAAACATACGTTGCAAACAAAGTAATATCTGAGAGACAAAGTCAATTTACATAAGTTCAAAAGAAAACATGAAATTTGTAATTAGCCGTTACTTAAGGCATCCAAGGTAAATTAGAATTGATACAAGTACCGTAGCGGTAGTAGGTAGAATCCTCCTGATGGAAATTAAATAGCAATTCCTGTAGAGATGTGGAGTTGAAATAACTTAATACTTCTTGGAATAGCAATCTTCAGGATGAATGAGACTAGTTGTTATTAGTCCCTTTGTGAGACCAAACTGCAGCTGGTATTTGTAAATCCAAATGTTAAAGTAGTAGAAGTAAATCTTCTTTTGATAAGTATATAGCTTATAAGAAACAGAGCACTGGTTTCAGCAAACAATACTCAACAACTAAGCACTTGTTTGGGGCGGGGTGATGCCTTAAGTACAGGTGAGGAAGGTGAGTTGAGGCAAAAAGTAAAAACAGGACTGGAATCCTTACAGATCCCCCCCCTCAAGCAAGCCGACCATGGGTTGGAATTTAGGTCTACTTGGATATCGTCTATGGAAACGAGCAATAAGCTTTGGAGCATTAATGTGTGCATGAGGTTCCCAAGTATCATCCTCTGGGGCGAACCCTTTCCATCGGACCAGATACTGTAATTCCCCATTATAAAATCTTGAGTCCAAAAGATCATAAACTTCATAGACATCAGTGCCCAATTGAATAGGAGAAGGGGGTAGAAGAGGTACATCAGGCTTATCTCCCAAGTAGGGTTTCAATAATGATACATGGAATGTTGGGTGAATGGGTAAAGAATCAGGTAGATCAAGCCTGACGGCATTTTCATTGATGATGTGTAGAATTCTGAATGGGCCAAGGAACAACCCAGCCAATTTTTTACTTGGTAAGTGCATTTTAATGTTTTTGGAAGATAACCAAACATAGTCCCCTATAGAATATTTCGGAGAAGCTCTACGACGTAAATCGTAAAATTTCTTCTGAGAAGCCTGAGCTTGTTTGATGTTATCTCGTAAATGTAGGAAATTTTCAGCTATGTTTTGTGTTAGCACATCAACAGATGGTGAGTCATGTGTAGAAGTCGTTTGGATAGTGAATCTTGGATTAAAACCATAATTGGCGAAAAAGGGAGAGTAATTTGTAGTGCTGTTAATGGTATTATTATAGGCAAATTCAGCCATAGAGAGAAAGGAAGTCCATTTATTTTGATGATATGAGCAATAGCAACGTAGATATTGCTCAAGCCACTGATTGAGTCTCTCAGTTTGGCCGTTAGTCTGAGGGTGGAAGGCTGTGCTTAACCTTTGATCGATTTGGAGTGCTTTAGTGAGTGCTTTCCAGAAGCGTGAGGTGAATTGGGTTCCTCTATCAGTAGTTAAAATGGAGGGTAACCCGTGGTATCGTACAATGTGGTTTAGAAATAAATATGCAGTTTCATTGGAAGTGGGTAACTTGTGATAAGGAATAAAATGTGCCATTTTAGTAAAATGATCGGTAACAACTAAAATGGTAGTTTGTCCAGAACTAGGTGGTAAATCAACTATAAAATCCATTCCCAAATGAGACCAAGGAGATTCCGGTACTTCCAGAGGAATTAAATAGCCATAGGGAGGTCTCCTTTCTGGTTTTGATACTGTACAGGTTGTACAATGTTGTATATATTCCTTTATACTGGTTTTCATCGATGGCCACCAGTAACTTCTGGAGATGAGCTCATGTGTACGTTTGATTCCTGGATGACCAATTAGTGGAGGGTCATGATGATCTTTGATTATTTTCTGTCTGAAACGTTCTGGAATATATAGTTTAGAACCATGAAAGTAAAAACCATCCTGGAGGGTTAGGCTATCTAGTAGGGTTTGGTCTTCTGAAGATAGATCAGATTGGTATTCCTTATCCTGTTGAGATAGGATAGCAAGGAATCGAGTAGGGGGAAGAATGCTAGTTGGAGAGTCTTCTTGTATAGGTCTTGGATCTCGTCGAGAGAGTGCATCTGCCTTCCCATTTTTTGATCCCGGCCTGTACATGATTTGAAAATTGAAACGACTAAAGTAGAGACTCCATCTCACTTGACGTCCAGATAAAGTTTTGTTATTTTGTAGATATTCCAAATTCCGGTGATCCGTGTAAATCACTATAGGTAGGGAGGTACCTTCAAGGAGATGTCTCCAGAATTCAAAGGCTCTTTTAATGGCTAGAAGTTCCTTGTCCCCAATGGAATAATTGATCTCTGCTGGAGTCATAATTTTTGAATAGAACCCAACTGGGTGTAGTGGTTCTGTAGGAGACTGTCTTTGGGAGAGGACAGCGCCAAGAGCATAATCTGAAGAATCCACCTCTAGGGTATATTGAAGGTTTGGATCAGGATATTTCAGAATGGGAGCAGATGAAAAGGAATTCTTTAGGAAGCTGAACGCATCATCCTGTTCTTTAGTCCACTGGAAAGAGCAATTAGCACTAGTTAATTTAGTCAGAGGTTTTGCAATTTTAGAAAAATTGCGAATGAACTTTCTGTAATAGTTACTGAAACCAAGAAACTTTTGTAGTTCTTTCCGTGTTGAAGGTGTGGGCCATGATTTTACTGCTTCCACTTTGTTATCTTGCATTTGAATCCCATTTGGGCTGATGGAGTAACCCAGGAACTCTATTTTGTTGGTGTGGAAAATACATTTTTCCAATTTGGCGTATAGCCGATGGACTTGGAGTCTTGCTAAAACCCAACTAACATGTTTGATATGTTCTTCTAGATTTGTGGAATAGATTAGAATGTTATCTAGGTAGACAACAACACATGTGTCAAGGAGATCATGGAAAATGTCATTAATAAAGAACTGGAAAGTTGCGGGTGCGTTAGTTAAGCCGAAAGGCATAACTAGATATTCAAACAACCCATACCTAGTTCTAAAAGTGGTAAGCCACTCATCCCCCTCACGGATACGCACTAAATTGTACGCCCCTCTCAAATCTAATTTAGTAAAAATCTGAGCATGCCTGAGTCTTTTTATGAGTTCAGGAATGAGGGGGAGAGGGTATCTGTTTTTTATGGTTATTTTGTTCAATTGTCTGAAGTCAATGATAGGCCGAAGAGATTGGTCTTTGTTCCGCACAAAGAACATTCCTGCACCAGCAGGAGAAACCGAAGGACGGATAAACCCTTTCTTTAGATTTTCATCTAGGTAAGTTTTTAGATGATCCAGTTCTGGTTGACAAAGTGGGTATAAATGTCCAATAGGTGGTGTGGTTCCAGGTTTCAGTTCAATAGGGCAGTCGTAGATTCTGTGTGGGGGAAGGGTATCTGCTTCCTTCTTACTGAAGACTTCAGAGAACTGCTTGTACATATCTGGTATCAGAGTTTCTGATGTGGAGGATAAACTGTGAAAAAAGGTTCTATGGCAAGTCTGTTGACAGAAATCAGAATTTAATTGAACATTTAAGGATTTCCAATTAATATCAGGTTCGTGTAGCTGTAACCAAGCTAGCCCAAGTACTATTGGGAATAATGGAGAAGTGATTACATCAAAAGTGAGATGTTCATGATGTGTTTTTAATGTAGTGACAGAGAGCGGGATGGTGTGATGTGTAATTGGCCCTGATGATATCTCAGAGCCATCAACCACACGCAGGAAAATAGGAGACAACTTTTTTATCAATGGTATTTTATTATTTGAAACCAGAGAACTGTCAATGTAGTTTCCTTGTGCTCCTGTATCCAGGATGGCTGGAATGGTCAATTGCTTATTTGCCCACTGTAGAGAAAGAAGTAAAGAACAATGAAGAGGGTTGTTATGCTTTGACTGGAGAGAAAGATTGGTATGGTACTTACTCTTCTTGTTCTGTGGCAAAGAGGGGCAATCCTTTAAAGTATGAGATGAGGATGCGCAATACATGCAGAGGCCTCTAGTCTTCCTTCTGATACGTTCTTCAGGAGTTAGAGGTCCTCTAATAAAACTTATATCCATTGCTTCAGCACCAGTTGAACCAGTATGAGGACTGTTAGAAGTGGGATGGTTTAGAACCTTATCCTTCTTATAAACAATTTGAGGAAGCTCTGCTGGATCCATATTTTATGGCTTAGTTGTTATATCAGGTTCCTTGGTTATTTGAATCACAACTGCAGAGTCTAAATAAATTATATTTGTTTCACAACTGAAGTACAGGCTATTATATCAGCATAGACTGTTTTATTCAGAGTGATTTTTATAAGTAATGGCAGTAAGTCTTTATATGGTTATATAATATTGTTATACCATATAAATATTTAGAGGCTGAAAATAAGTATTATTATTAATAACAACTTTTGACATTAGTTGTGCACAAACCCAAATGTGAGAGATAGTGTTCATTGTATAAGCACTGAGGCATGAGACATGTGAGACACACAGACTGCAGCTGCTGACAGGGGCGTGACCTGCTGCGAGACACAGCACACAGAGTAATGCTTGCAGCATGGATATCTGAACACAGACTAGTGATTGCAATTGGTGCTGTGAGACACGCTGAGTTG